>NC_072791.1:227806350-228106350 GCF_028583425.1 Eublepharis macularius | reverse complement strand
TGCCATGAACTGTGCTAAAGTTTCCTGCGTTGCTGTTTTACTGCTACACCAAAGACTGCTTTGCACGTGTGTGTTCTGGTACACGTGTCAGTTTCCTGCCTGCGTGTCAATTACCTTGCTGCCGCTATAGACTGTGTAGTTTACTGACTCCATGTTTGGTTAACTGCACAAAAGACTCTTTTTCTGGGCAGCCCTGCCCTGACCTGTATCTGGACTTCCCAGTGTGTGTTTGGACTGTGTTCCCCGTGCCTGCTTTGCCATCTGCCACGAACCGTGCCTGTTCCCTGCTTTGGACTGTGTTTTAAAGTGTTGTTCCCGCTGCCTCCATGGAAGCCTGCCTCATATGGGCCCAAGCCGCTGCTAGCAGCCGGGCGCCTGCCGGGGAAACCTCCAGCGAGCCTGGCTAGGCGCTCCCTGGTCAGTTCCCGCCTAGAGTCTCCCGCGGGCCGGTCCCCGAGCTTGCCCTCGCTACCGGGCAGCCTGCTATCCAGCCCCAGCTATGCCCAGCCGGCATCCATGTTCTCAGGCAGCCAGAAGACCCTGGGAAGAAGACTGCTTTGGGAAGCCATTTCGGCGAAGCGGGCACACCACGTCCGCAGCGAGAGCCCCTCGCCCCGCTCTGCATATCTTAGGAGCCGCCCCGGAGAAGAGCTAAGTGCTGACCATCCCAAGCACTTGGAGAATGCATCTCAAAGAAACCGCCGCATTCCAGAAGCTGATGACATCAGGACAAGCCCTGTCCGCTGGAACATCCTTTCAGCCCACTTGGATTTCCCCCTCCCTCTTTTGTCCCCTCTTCCTGAGGTGTCACTTATCACAATCTGATTACCAAAGTGGCCCATCCAAGCCATTCAGTAGCCCATTAGAACCTTTGTTTTAATCTGTGAGAACCACCAAGTACAGCACCAGCCCCAGGGTACGTTTTGGGGTATTTAAGCTGGTCTCTCAGACCACTCGGTGCCTCGGCCATTCCCTATCCAGACCTCCTTGCTGTCCGTCTGTGGTCCCAGTGCTGGCATTGGGCCACCCTCGCTGCCGTGTCTCTGCTTCGCTCCAGGATCGTGAGTATTTCCCTTACCATCGTTGGGAACCCGCTAATGCGAACGTCTCTGTATTTCCTACCCTGTATTTCTTAGACCTTGTGTGTTCTTTGTATGATTGTGCAAGCTAGGCTTACGCTACACTCAATACACGTGTTTGGACCTTACTCCTTGTCTGCCTCTTTTTCACTAGAGTGTCTGGGATCGGGACCTCCGTATACATAGGTTATGATCCTCGCTTAATATTAATAGTTACAGACTGCTACAGCTAATTCCCCATTATAATAAAAGAGCAGTTCTGGTAACAGTTTACTGGTGGAGAATGCGGGCATAACCCAGTTCGTGTGAATGCACGTGAGTCGACACGCGTGTTTTCAGCGAACTGACTTAGAGGGAAATTTTCCAGACCTCAGTGTAAAGAGCGCAATTTAGCTCAGGGAATTAAAAGTGTGAATGTGTGTGGCTCTAGCGAGCATTTCTATCTTGTGGGTTGGCTTTTCCCCATTTCCTCCTTCAGCCAGCTTTGGACTACTTGCCTTTTGTGGTGCACCGCGAGGCCCTCCAGCCATTATAACCGGTGTACTGTGGGTGAGGACCTCTGAACTGGTGAAGTTCCTGGCCACCTTCCGGGCCGCCTAAACGCGTCTATGTGGGTGGGATCCCAGAAGTAGGCTCTAGATATATACGCATATATATACTTCCTGAAGCAGCACGTATAAAATTCTCTTCCGCCCTCCCCCGTCTCTCCTAAGTCCGTCCAAACCCCGTTCCTGCCAGCACTTAGGCTTCAATCCCCACTCCGGAGGAAACGTGAAGGGATCGATAGTCCGTTTGGTTAGTTAGCTTTGGGAATCTGAAGCCAGGTTCCTGAAGTCCCGCGGCAGCCGGCCGCACCGTGCTTAAGAGTTTTAAGTTAGACTCTTGAGCGCTTTTCGCCTGAGAGTTTTAAGGTAGACTCTTGGGCGCCTTTCCGCTTGCGAGTTTTAAGTCAGACTCGTGGGCGCACCTCGCTTGGGAGTCAGTGGGACTCTTGGGCACACTTTTGCTTGGGAGTTGTTAGAACTCTTGAGCGCACCTCGCTTGGGAGTACAGTAAGCTTTACTCCTGAGCACTTTTGCTTGGGGACTTGCAGAGGCAGTCCTTGAGCGCTTTCAGTCTTTTGGTCGAGGCTTGGAGACAGTTTAATCGTTTGTCTCTGAGCACGAGGCCTGGGGACACTTTGAGTTTAGTTCTTGGGCAGAGAGCTTGAGAGCATTTGCAGCTTCTGAGCAGAGGCTTGGGAGCATTTCTGGTTGCCTGAGCAGAGGCTTGGGAGACCCCTTAATTGCAGTTCCTGAGCAGAGGCTTGGGGACACTTTTTGGTTTTCTGAGCGCATAGGCTTGGGAGACCCCTGAGCTTTGGCTGCTAGGCAGAGGCTTGGGAGCACTGAGCGTTTTTGGTTCTTGGGCTTAGAGAGCTTGAGAGCACCCTCTGAGCCAGTAAACTTTTCCTGGTCCCGTGGCTTGTAGGCAAGCTTAAAACGGGAATAGGAATTTTCCCTTCTCCCCCGGTGGAGAAGAACCGAGTGTAGGACCCTAAAATACCCTTGCAAACCCAAAAGTAGAACCTTAAAACCCCCTGGTAAAAACCCTTGAGGACCTGAGGGATGGATAAACCTCCCAAAAGGGACATAGAGAGGAAGAAGTTGTTAAAACCCTTGAGCAGCTTTAATCGCCCCACCCCTGGTGTCGCTGATCCACTCTTTAACCTCCCCCGAGATCAGCCTTAAACGAAAGTAAAATGTACCGGGCAAACCCCACCGTGCCCCGCCTGGAGAAGTGGCTAGTTAAGAAGGGAGATTGCCCTTGGGAAGCCGGTTCCTTCAAGGGACCCGACCCGCTCCAGATAGTCAGAAGCGCCTTCCAAGATTTTTGCGAAAAAGAGAAACCTAGGTCCAGTAAGAAGGATAGGTATGGAGCCTGGGCACTTTTCACCGCCCTACAGGACAGCGTGTCCCTAATTAATAAGCTACAAGTAGCTCAGGAAGAACAGGAACAGGAGATAGAAAAGCTAAGGAAAGAAAAGAAGGAACATGAGGAGAGAGCAGCCGAGTGGCGTTCAGAACGCGTTAACTTCATGCTGGAGAAGCAGGGACTAGCCGCTGCCTTCCAGGACGCCCAGCACAAGGCTGAAGTAGCCACCGCTCGTGCCGATATGGCTGAGCACGCAGTAATTGAAGGACAAGAGAAAATTGCCAAATTAACCCATGCTGCCCAGTTCATGGCAGAGCAGAAAGTCGCAAAGATAGCCGCAGCAGACCACTCCGCTTGTAAGAGGGAGCTAGAGGCCCTAAAGCAGCACCTGGGGATGCAGCAGGCCGTAATTTCCGCCGTGCATCCCGCAGCCCTCTTGGCCCTCCCCGAAGGTAGTACCGACAACTGGTCACCCCCTTCGCCCCAGCCTGCGGAAGCCCCACAGCCCCTCCACCCAATAGCCACCAAGGAAATTGTATCCATGGACGAGGATGGCAGGAAAACAGACCGGGTCGTTAAGGAAACCCGCAATTGGAGGCCCGATGAGCTCCAAGCCATAGCAGATCGCATGGGACCCCTAAACCGAGACACGGCCATCCAGTGGTTCACCCATGTGACCACCTCCCAGCCCTCCGCTAGTGGTTCCGATGTAGCCCAATTGGCCCGCCAATGCGCTGCCCCTGAAATAGTCTCGGCCCTGAATGCCTATATCTCTAACCGAAGGTTAGCCACCCGCAGTCAGTACGGAGCAATTAAAGAAATTTGTGCATTCCTGTGGCCCACCAAGAGTTTGAAAGCCCTGTACATCGCAGAGTCTCAAAAACCTGGAGAGGACCCAGAGGCATATTTAGCCAGAAAGCAGCTTCTTGCTGAGCTAGCAGATGAAGTAGATTTAGATGCAAGCGATGTACCCGACTTTGACGAATTAGAATTCAGGAGAGTAGTCTTAGATGGACTCAATAGTACCACCCGCCTAGCACTAGCAGGAGTGGAGCCCGGGAGCATCTCATGGGGAGACCTGGAAGCTCGCATCAGAAGCATTGCTGGCCTGTTGCGAGAAACCGGCGCCATCCGCCATGTGAAGCCCCCGGCCTCTCGTAGGAAGGAGAGCGAGCCGATAAGTGCAGTCACCTATGCCAATCATGGCCCCCACTCTCAATACCGACCACAGGGACGCAGCCCGTATCCGGAGGCAAGGGGAGGAATCCTGAGGGGAAGGAGCGGCAGCTTTAACCGGGGAAGGGGACCGAGGGACTACTGTCCGGGAGTTTCCTTTGCGCCCACCCCGAGTTACAGTTCCTCCTCCCAGCAGGGACCCCATGAGCCCCGATCGCAAGATGCACCCCTAGCCCCTTCGCACTCCCGAGCATCGCACCTGTACAACCATCAGGTCTACCCACCTCCAGATCAGTCTAACGCTTGGGGAGCATCACAGGGCGACCACGAGGGCTACCGGGACCGTGGCAGCACGCCCCAGTCCAGGGACCCCCTCCGTTGGGAACTGTGGATGCGCCTCAAAAACATTGGAGCGAACATGGAGCTATTTGACGGAAAGCCCACGTCCGTTCTAATGAAGGCGATCATGGAGTGGGAAGATCAGCAGCAGTCCCCAGTACCCCCGTCGGCGCCCCCTTTACCGCCAGACCCTCCCTTCTCGAGTCCCCCGATAGCTGCGGTCCGGGAACGCCCGAGCCCCAACAACCCCTTTAGAGGAAGCGCCGCTTCCACCGATCAGGGTGCAGGATCAGAATAGGGTTGCCCCGAGTCCCAGTCTCCCTCCGTGGGCATAGTTGCCAAACTAAAGCCGGACACATGGGGGAGACCGACAGTAAAGGCAGGGATCGGGACTCCCGGGGAAAAGAAGAAGCCTGCCACTCTCCTTATAGACACCGGAGCTTCTCTTAATATACTCCGGCCCACCTTAGTTGCAAAAGGCACCCAGACCCCCACAACCATGCAGCTCGCCGGTTTCGGAGGCGGCACGCAGGAATCCCCGGTCTGGCAGGATATCCCCCTCTCCGTTGGGAACCTGGCCACCCGGATTTCGGCGTGCGCAAACCGGGGAGAAGATGATGGACTTTTGGGCATGCCATTTTTCCGTGCCGAGGGACTGACCATCGACCTAGCAAATGGGCTCCTGTGGCGCATCCCAGGAGGCCCAGACTTCGTCAATGCAGTCCATCGATGCGCAGCCCTTAAGGCCCCCCTTCCTCTCGCCCCCATCACAGGAGACCCATGGGTTCAGGACTTTCCTGAAGTATGGGTGACGGACAAGGCCGAGTGTGGGATAGTGAAGGGCGCCTGCGTCCTGATTGAAGGAAAGGATCCCCCTCCCCAAAGACAGTACAAGTACCCAGCAGAAGCGGAGGCAGGGATAGCCAAGACTATAGAAGGACTCCTTGAGTGGGACGTCATACTCCCGATGCAGTCCATCTGCAACGCCCCATTGTGGCCAGTTCTGAAGGCAGATGGAGTGACTTGGAGGATGACGGTCGACTTCCGTGCCCTGAATGCCACCACCCCTCCAGTTGCCCCGGTTGTGGCCAAGTACAATGAGATCCTGACGGCCATTGCCGCTGGGTCCCGGTTCTACTCGGTCATAGACCTGGCCAACGCTTTCCACTCCATCCGGTTGCATGAGTCTTGCTGGTACAAGTTCGCGTTCACTTTCCGCGGCCAGCAATACGCATTCAAACGGACACCCCAGGGATTCCACTCCAGCCCCAGTATTTGTCATGCCCATGTGGTTCAGATGTGGGAACGCCTCCAACCCTCCTCGAGGCCCCACGTACTGAGCTACGTGGATGACATTTTAGTCCACGCCCCCACGGAAGAATTAGCCCACCAAATCACCAGGGAAGTCCTGGAACTCCTCCGCAAGACTGGGTTCAAGGCTAGCAGGGAAAAGGCCCAATTGGTTCAGACCAGTGTTAAGTACCTGGGTCTGACCCTGGGACCCGAGGGTCGCACCCCGGACGCCCAGCGAATGGAGGTCATTTCCAAGCTGCCTGCACCCACCGATGTCCCCTCCCTCAGAGCCCTTCTAGGAACTTTTAACTTTTCCCGAGACTTCATCGAGTCCTTTGCAGACAAAGCTCGCCCCCTTTATGCTCTCCTCAAGAAGAACACTCCCTGGGAGTGGGGACCGGAGCAACAGACAGCCTTAGCCGAGCTAAAGCGCAGCCTGGCCGCAGCCCCGGCCCTAGCCCATCCAGATGTCACCCAGCCATTCTTTATCCAGTTAGCAGTATCAGACAAGAGCATAGGAGCCACGCTCACCCAGCAGCAAGCGGGAACCGCTAGAGTAGTAGCCTATGCCTCTCGCAACCTAACCGCAGTAGAAACTAAGTTTAGTCCATGCGAGAAGACATGCCTTGCTCTAGTTTGGAGTCTGACCCATTGGGAATTTATCATAGGAGGTTCACGTACGATAGTTCAAACCACTCACACGCCCCTCAAATATATTCTGTCTGGCAAGATACAAGACGGACAAGTCTCAAACGCCCGCATAGCACAGTGGACCCTGGCCCTGGTCAACCGCGGAGTAGAATTTAAAAAGGAGACCACCGAGCCACCAGCGCCCTATGGCCTAATAGTAACCGGGACCGAGCACGAGTGCCCCCTGGACCCGCCACCGCAGGTCGTCTGGCCAGTCACTTGGGGAGTCCCGCTAGAGGAAGCCCGACAGAACGGCTTCACCTGCTGGTTCTGTGACGGCTCCTCCTTTCACGTTGGAGGCTCCCCTCGGACAGGCTACGGCGCCGTGCGAGTGAGCGACGCCCATACCCTCAGAGGTCCAGCCCGCCCCCATTCCAGTCAAGCGGCTGAGGTGCAAGCGCTTCTGGCAGTGCTCGAGTTTGAGCCCCCAGAAAGCCCACTTGCCATTTACACAGACTCGGATTGGACGGCCAAAGCCGCCACGGTCTGGCTCCCGGTATGGCAGAATCAGGGGTGGAGAACTAGCGATGGGAAACCCGTAGCCCACCTACAGCTATGGCAGCAAGTAGCAGCACTCCTTCAGTCCCGCTCAGGCCCAACGCAGGTGACCCATGTCAAGGGACACCAGAAGACCAACTCAGAGACCGCTTATTGGAATGACCAGGCAGACCTTGCAGCCAAGGCAGCCGCCACTGAAAATGCTCCCCTACCGGAATCAGCCACCGATTGTCCCCTCCGCCCTGTCACCACCCGGGCACAAGCCCGCAGCCAAGCTCAGGGAACCGCAGGAACACTAGACCTAGCACAACTGCAGCTATCTGACCCAGAAATAACCGACCTCCTAGCCGCCGGAAGAGATCAGACAGGGAGACTCATGATCAGAGAAGAGGAAGGCATAGTTTGGGCAGTAGATACAGCCGGCGAACGCCACTGGGTAGTGCCATTGGAAGTTAGGGCCGACCTAACTCAGTTCGTCCACGAGCAAGGACACCGAGGCAAGGACCTGACTCTGGAAAGGGTAAAAGAGGTTGGTTGGTGGCCTGGCATGCGCACCGAAGTAGCGCAATGGGTAGACAACTGTCTATCCTGCGCTATGGTCAATGCAGACCCCACCGGGCCTAGAGCTCCCCTCCAGCATCAGAGAATTGACGGACCCTGGGCTCGCATACAAATTGACTTTATCGGCCCCCTTCCCCCCACTCCTCGCGGCAATCGCTACTGTCTCACTGTCATAGACCCCTTTAGCAAATGGGTCGAAGTGTTTCCGTGCAAGCGCAACAATGCAGCCACCACAGCCAAACTACTGTTCAACAATGTCTTCTCAAGATGGGGCATTGTGAAAGTCATGGACTCTGATTTAGGCTCACACTTTATCGGAGAAGTTACACAGGAGCTTTGTAAAGCACTGGGCATCCAGCAACGTTTCCACATAGCCGGCCACCCTCAGGCTTCAGGCGCCATAGAAAGAACCAACCGGACCCTCAAGGAGGCTCTCCGCAAGATGGTTCGCTCCTCCGGGAGAGACTGGGATGAAAAACTCCCCATAATCCTAATGGCCATTAGAGGCACTACCGCAGTTCATGGGCTCACACCCCATATGGTAATGACAGGACGAAGAATGCAGCTCCCGGAAGCCTTCTGGCTAGATACGCAGCTCCCTTCTGATATGCAGCCCGTAGTGATTAATGACGCTTGGGTCCAAGACCTACTCTCATCCATACACGCCGTCCACATGCAAGTGGCCCAGAAGTTGGGCACAGCTCAGAAAGATATGGACCGCAAATTAGGATGGGTCAGGAACCCCAGGCAGTGGGAGGAAGGACAGCTCGTTCTGTACAGGAAGTTCTCGCAAAAGGCGCATTCACTAGCAGCCAAATGGCAAGGCCCAGTCCCCATCACGAAAAGAGTCTCCCCAGCCGTCTATCAGGTAGCTATCCAGAGAAAGACAGGAGGCACGTGGCTAAAATACTTTCACGCCTCTCAGTTAAAAGAATGGAAAGGGAAGCCGCTCCAATCCGCCCCTCCTGTGTATGACCCTGGGGGAGCCGCCACCAGCCCAGCCCCCCTCTGCCCAGTGATTCGACAGATATCCCTTCACCCTGGGCCAGAGATACCCTGTGTCCCCTTAGACCAGACCTTTGTAGCTTTAGTATAAAAGAAACAGTAGAATATACAGATATGGGTGTAAATGTTAAAAGTTTTTTTCCAGTTCTATTCTTTAACTTCATTAGGCGGGCCCCACAGTTGGGACCCTTAGGAGAAGACACGGCAATCAAAGCCAAATAGGACCACCACCGAAAGTGATTCTTAATTGGATTGTAAGCCGCATGTTCGGAAAAAATTGCACAGGCAAAAGAGATTTGCTGTGTGTGAAAGTGTTTGGAGAGGCTTTAGCCCAAAGGTGAATGCAGTCTTCCAACGGTGAAACCACCAAAAAAGGTGATTTCTTTGTTCGAAAACATTTCACCCGCCGTGCTGGTGAAGATCCCGCATCTACGTAGATTCGGGGTCTCACCTGCCAGACCCACGCTTTCGCATGATGGTCGGCTTTGGCTTTGAGGGCCGTGCCTCCCCTGAAGGAAACCCCCGTCAAGCCCGTCAAGCCCCTCTTTTACTAATGTTCATATTCGTCATGGTGAGTTGCTATACGGCGCCACCAGTTAGTACGCTTTAGTGCAAAGGTAAAAGACCCGCCAGTATTTTGTAAATATGTAACCTCTGGAATGTGTTATTGGGGTGCGTTCGCCACGCACAAGGAGCAGCGTGCCTCATTTACATAGCCAGGATCCCCCGCGCCAAGATGACCCCCGAATAACCCAGACCCAGTGGCGCCGGCAGATCTCGGCCGTCTCCGCCGCTTTTCGATAAATGCCGCCGAGCGCCCTCGGCTTCACTTCGGCCCTTTCCGCCAGCAGCCGCCCGCCCCACGTAATCTTTTCCCTTGCCCGTGCCGTACAAGGGAAAAGAAGGGGGGGAGACATATCGAAGTTATAATGAAGCCCTGCCAGGCCTTCCAAGTAAGGGCAACCTAAAAGCATCCCACACCCGGGAGCTTCTGCTCTGTGTATTCTCTCTCTTTTTTTTTTTCTTTTGCTCAGTGCATTTTTCTTTTGCTCAAGTGTATTTTTCCTCTTGCCCGGTGTACCTTTTTTAAACCAGAGAATGGGGCCTCCCAAGGGAGTCCCTCCAAAAATTGCTTGTCCTGCAAACATATGACGAAGGCCTATTTTTGAAAATTAAAGCGAGGGCCCCCGTCAGCAGCAACCCTTATAGTTAAGGGCAACCGCTCTTTAGTTTTTTTTCCTTTTCAAAACGGCAAGGCCAGGCCGAGTCGGACAGATAGCTCTCAGCCCGCAAAATAAAAGCAGCCCGCTGCCAAGCAAGGGGCACCTGAAGGCCACATAGCCTAGGCACCCAGGGACCCCTGGGGCGAGTTTGCATAATTCCGCCTAACGCACAGCCCACCCTTGCCCGACGTAAAGACGTTCCCCCCTGAAATATACATGCTTTAGAAAGAAACCTTCGTACAGGAGTTCCCCAGAGCAACAAGCTGGAAGGCTCGCTTAGTGCTCCGGGACTTCTCGTTCGAACCCCACCTACTAGACAGTGCTGGCAGAAAAATGCCCTCCCTCTTTTTCCCTGCTTCACTTTATTTTATTATGCTGCAAGAAACTCAGGGAACCTGTACTTATATCCGCAGGTCTCCCCAGGATATTTTCACTACAGAAAGGAAAGGAAGGCCAGGAGATGAGGCACCTGGCTACTCTGTGTTTGCTCGTGCTGGCAGGCACCCTAATAGAGGGACGCCCGTCCAAATTAATGCCCTACCCACACTGGAGATGCATCAATACACTAGCAGGAAACGAAATGATGGTCTGCAAAGTTGTGCAGCAGATTAATATGACCACCCCCACGGACCGCACTAACTTCCGCAGTTGCGAAGAGCAGTGGATCCGACCCCCAGAGCTTGTTATTTTATGTGTGGGAGTAAAGACTCTGTCCCAAGAACTAGTATGTTACTCGCCTACTGATACGGTTTCACCACTTGCTCCGATTCCATGTATGTTTCTCCCCCGCATCAGGCCAGCCCCCACCGCAGTCCCGGTGGTAGACAAATATACCACCCCTGCCAACTTCGAAACCTCGCCATTTGTCACTGAGGCTTTCGGACCATACTGTGAAGTAATTGTAGTGTCGGCCGCAGTATGGAAGGCAGGAGACCCCTTTAGAATGACCATCCTACTAGGCACCACTACCACTGAATCTGCATCAGTCACTATCACGCCCCCTTCAGGCACAGTTCTCTCCTTTGCTATAGAGCGCTGGGAGAACCTGACCTGGATTGTAAAAGAGGAAGACCTGGCCAAACACGGCCCACCCGATTGGATACTGGTTCAACAGACGCCCGAATGCCAAACCAAGCCCCTAGTAGAGAAATTTCACCGGCTTGGGCTGCTCTTTGTAAATTTGACTCACGAACCAGGCAATTACTCCCTGCTGATCCGGACCCAGGAGACCCACACCATCCAAATTGACCCTTTGATTGCTAAGCAATGAACAATTAAGCCAAGGCGGCACGCATATAGTGGGCTCCCATGTTTTGAAGACTGACATTCGAGAGAGAGTTCTAGTCCGCCCGCAAATGTCTTTAAAAGAGATCCGCATAGACTTAGCTGAGCTAAATATAACCCAGAGGCTGCCGCAGTGCGCTCCCTATCTGGAGGCCGGTAGCAAGGGTTGGAATGCATGGCTACAACTGTGGATCGATCCCTCTCCCTCTCTCTCGCGTGCCAGACGAAGCATTGCCGACTGGACTGCTCCTGCAGCCGGAGGCTTAGCAATCATGGATTCGGTCAACATAGAGACTCTCGCTAATAAGTTTGCCCATGTCACGACTAGCATCTCCGACTTAGGTAAACCGGTGGTGCAGTCCCTAAATTCCATTTCAAATGGGCAACACGAGATCAGCTCCATTTTAGTTAACTGGGAGAGTCAAATTGAAAGAGATTTTTCTCTGCTGCTCAAAGGGACACAGTCTTTGGAACGCAACATGTCAATAGCCATGGCATGTATGCAAGCCCAACAATTAAATCAGGCTGTGGCCATGGGGCTAATTCGGCAAGCCACGGATGGGCACTTGCCCCTGGAAATTAAAAGATTGATTATGCCCAAATTGTCACCCATAGAACTGGAGCTTGAATCCTGGTGGTCTCTTGTAAATTCCTCATTCTCACCGACCACCCAGGAGCTTAAATTATTTTTATTAACGGCCAGTGCGCACGAGTCATTCCACGTGTATCCAGTCGTGCCTCTGGGACTCCAAGTCAGCGACACCGAGGTCCTCTACGCCCGCCACCCCGACCATTGGGCCCGCTTCACCCCGACCGGATGGCAGCTCGTCAGCCTCCAAGGGTGCCAGCATCGAGACCAGACCGGCTTCATTTGCCAGGACCAAGCCTTTGCACCTCATCACCCCTGTGTAGCCCCGCAAGTCGACGCCCTCAATGAGTGCCCTTTCGAGGTCGTCCAGGAGAACAGCTCCGCTGTGGTCTACCTTGGGAAAGGATGTGCCTGCGTGCGAACGGCCTGCGACTTTGTGATCCTGAACTTGTTCCAGCTCAAGCCCGTGATCCCGGGAGTCAACCGCTGCTTCTGCAACCTGTCTTCGGTGGCAGCCTGCGACTTCACCTACACGGTACCGGTCTGGACCCAAGAAGAGATCCTGGTGGCACCCTCCATCTATCAACATGTGAAGCCCATCTCCCTCGGCATCGGTCTGGAGCTAATCCACGAGCTCCTGACCCACCCCCAGCTCCACCGCACCCTCCAGAGCATCCAGAGGGACGGGGACACCACTGCTTTGGTTGTGTCCCACAACGGCAAGGAGATTTTGGACCTTGCCCAACGAATCAAGACCACCGGAGAGCATTCGTGGTGGGAGACCCTCTTTGGCTGGAGCCCCACTGCCACTGGAATTTACAATTTGGCTTTGCACCCGATCATCGTTATTTTGGCCTTCCAAGTTTTATTATGTGCCTCATTACTTTATTTGGGCTGTTGGAGCCGCCGACAGCTCCAGCAACTCCAACTGTCCCACCGTTTGGATCATTACAATCCAGACCTCCTCCTGCCCTGATGGTTATTCTTGGCGCCCTCCTTTAACCCTTGTTTGTTTTATTGCTTGTGCCGGTATGGACTATGATTATGTTTATTACTGTTTTGGCCGCGGCCGGCGTCTTTGCTTCGGCCTCCTCCTTTGCCGTGGCCAGCCCCCTCTTCGTGGCCGGCATCTTCGTCCCGGCCCTCTGGCCAGCCGCCGCCGCCGCCGTCGTGCCGCCGGCCTTCGGTGGCCAGGTAAGGGGGTGGGGGTTGGGGGGCCCTGGAGGAGGAGGAGGGCGCTCCTCCCGGCTGGAGGTTGGCACCCCCGCCCCCGGGGCTGAGTCCGGCTGCGCCGGAAACCCCCCCCCCAGGAAGTTGGCGGCGGATCGGTCGGTAGGTCCTCGAACACTCGGGACATGTAGTCCGCATTCCCGTGGAGGCGGCCAGGTCGGTGACGGAGGGTGAAGCTGAAAGGAAGGAGTGAGAGATACCATCGTAAGATACGGGGATTGTGTTCCTTCATCCGGGTCATCCACAGGAGGGGGGCGTGGTCTGTGACAAGGGTGAAGGGGTTGTGCGCCAGGTAGAACTGTAGGGCCCCGACGGCCCACTTGACAGCCAGGGCCTCCTTTTCCACGGTGGCGTACCGGGTCTCGGCGGGCTGCAGCTTACGGCTGATAAAGAGGACTGGCCGCTCTTGTCCCCCCGTTTCCTGAGACAGCACGGCGCCGAGTCCTACGGCTGATGCGTCCGTGTGGACTATGAAGGGTTGTGAGAAGTCCGGGTTGTGGAGCACGGGGCCCCGGGATAGGGCCTCCCGTAGCAACCCGAAGGCCTCCTCCCATTCGGGCGTCCACCGGATCTGCGAGGGCTGGTCTTTCCTCAAGCAGTCAGAGAGCGGGCCGGCCCGTGTGGCGAAGTGGGGGATGAATTTACCGTAGTAGCCCACCAGGCCTAGGAACCGTCTCATCTGCTGCTTGGTCCGGGGCCGCGGGGTCTGTTCCAGGGTGGTCACCTTGTCGGGCACGGGCCGGAGCACTCCCCGCCCCACCCGGTACCCTAGGTAGGTGAGCTCGCGGAAGCCCAGGCGGCTTTTCCTTGGGTTGGCTTTCAGCCCCGCGTCGGACAGTGCCCGGAGAACCTGGTCCAGGTGATTGAGGTGGGAGGGCCAGTCGGCGCTGAAGACGATAATGTCGTCGATGTAAGCCCGGGCGAACGGCTGGCAGTGGGTCAGGGCTTGGTCGACCAGTCGTTGGAAAGTAGCGGCCGCCCCGTGCAGGCCGAATGGCATGACCCGGAACTGATAGAGCCCTTGGGGGGTTGCGAAGGCCGTCTTCTCCTTGTCCTCCCGGGCCATGGGGACCTGCCAATAGCCCTTCGTGAGGTCGAGCGCGGAGATAAAGCGGGCCTCGCCCAGCTGGTCTATCAAGAGGTCCGCCCTGGGCATCGGGTAGGCGTCGAACTTGGCCAGGGCATTCACCTGACGGTAGTCTACGCAGAACCTGACAGACCCATCAGGCTTGGGCACGAGAACGATGGGGCTGCGCCAGGCACTCCGGGAGGGCTCGATAACGCCGAGCTGGAGCATGTCCTGAACTTCCTTGGTCACTACTTCCCAGCGCTTTAGGGGCAGGGGCCGCCAGGGGGCCCGGGCCACGGCCCCTGGCGGGGTGTCGATTCGGTGCGTGAGCACGGCCGTGCGCCCGGGTCGTTGGGAGAAGACGCCGGGGTGTCGCCCGATCACCTGCAGGACCTGCTGGCGCTGTTGCTCCGTGAGTTCGGCGTCCAGCAGGGGTAGCGGCGCGGCCTCCCCCTCTAGGCACCAGGGCAGCTCCCCTTCGGGGAGCTCCAACGGCTCCTCGGAAAGCGCGCAGCCACTGGTGGTCGGGCCCTCATGCCAGGCCTTCAGGTCATTCACATGAAGTCGCTTCCGGTGACGGCGTAGGGCCCCGCACTGCACCTCGTACGACAGGGGTCCGAGGGTCCGCGTCACCGTGAAAGGTCCCTGCCAGGGGTCACCCGGGCCGGGCCCCATCACCCGGCGGTTCACGAGGACCCGGTCCCCTTCTTGGAAAGTCCGGAGGCGGGTGCCCCGGTCGTAGTAGGCCTTCTGGGCAGACTGGGCGGCCTCCAGGTTCCGGCCTGCTTCGTCACGGGCCTTCTTCAGCCGCTCCCGGAGGTCTTGGACGTAGGCCGGCACAGGGAGTGGTTCGGTGGGGGTCCGGGAACCCCATTGTTCTTCCACCAGCTCCAGGATCCCCCGCGGCTTTCGTCCATAGAGGAGCTCGAATGGGGAGAAGCCCAGGGAGGCCTGGGGGGTCTCACAGACGGCGAACAACAGGGGGTCCACGAACAGGTCCCACTGTGTGGGCTTCTCATGGGCCACCCTCTTCAGCATGGCCTTCAACGTTTGGTTGAAGCGTTCCACCAAGCCATCCGTCTGGGGGTGGTACACGCTGGTGAATATGTGACGCATACGCAGTGTACGACACAGCTGACTCGTGAGCTTAGCCGTGAAGGGCTTCCCGCAGTCGGTGAGGATTTCCCGGGGTAACCCCACCTGGGCGAAGAACCGGATCAACGCTCTTGCCACCCCCGGGGCCTTCATGTCACGCATCGGGATGGCTTCAGGGTATCGGGTGGCGTAGTCGAGGAGGACCAGCAGATACCGGGCTCCTCGGGCGGTGCGGGGTAAGGGTCCCACAAAGTCCATGCCCACCCTTTCAAACGGTTCCCGCATCACCGGCAAAGGGGCGAGGGGTGCCCTCGGCGGGCCTCGTACTGCTGTCCGCTGGCAAAGGGGACAGGCCTTACAGTGCCTTCGGGCGTCGCTGGACAGGGTCGGCCAGAAGAACAACGTGGCGGCTCGGGCGACTGTCTTCTGGGCCCCTTGATGCCCGGCCCAGGGATGGTCGTGGGCCGCTTCCAACACCTTCTGCCGGTAGGCCGTCGGGACCAATAGCTGGCGCACTTCCCCCGTCCGTCCTCGCACCAGCCGGAACCACAGCCCCCGCTCCTGGACTATCTGCGGCCAGCGGCCCGCCCGTCGGGCGTCTACCGTCACTCCCTCACTTACCGCCACATGGCGCCGCAGGGACTCTAGCGAGACGTCGGCAGTCTGGGCTCCAGCGAACTGGGGGTCGGCCTCCCACTCGGCTTGCAGGCCCGGGGCGTCGGGGCCCTCGTCGGGGTTGCCGGGCGGTCCCCGTTCCTCTCCAATCAGCGCCTCCTGCGTGGGCGGCGGGGGGTCATTGATCCAGGGCCGCAGGGCCTCGGCAAAGTGAGCGGCGTCCCGGCCTAGGAGGACCGGAAAGGGCAGAGCCCGGACGCGGGCGAGTTCGGTGAGCCGAGTACTCCCGGCGTACTCCACGGGCACCCGGACGACGGGACACTCCTCCACGTGGTTGTGGAAGCAGGCTATGACGGCCCGGCGTATGACCGGGAGGTCTGCGGGTAACAGGTGCGAGCGGACCATGGAAATGGAGCTCCCGCTATCCAGAAGGGCCGTCAGCCTTCGTCTGGCGAGCGTTACCATGGCCACGAGCGGGGGTGGGCGAGGGGCCCGGGACGTCACTTGCATGGTGGTGTCCCAGCCCCAGTCACACTCCATAATGGGGCAGTCCCTCTTCCAATGCCCCCACTGCCCGCACGTGAAGCACGGCCCCTGCCCGGGGTCCTCCTTGCCCGGGCCTGCCGGGTCCCCCCTTCCGGGGTTACGGGTTGGCCCGGGGTTGGGGCCCCTAGGGCCGGCGAGTGCGCCGCCACGCTCCAGCCGGACGGGCCCCGGCCCTGGGGGCCGCGGCCCAGCACGGGCCCGCCCACCTCGGCCTCCGTCGCTCGGACCCGCCGGGGTGGGTTTCCCCGCCTTCGCCTCACTGCTCCCGGCCTCTTGGGGGGAAGCCGCCATGAAATTCTCCCAGAGGGTTGTCGCCCCCTTCAAGTCGGCTGGCCGGCTGCAGGCCACCCAGGCTCGTGCGCGGGGGGGGATGACCTGGAGGAGCTGTTCCAGGACCACCAGGTCAGCGACTCGCTTGGCCTCCGGGGTGGTTGGCTGCAACCAGCGGTAAGCCATGTCTTTCAGAGAGGCCACTAGGGTGCGCGGCCGGTCCGTGCGGTTGTAGGTCAGGCCGCGGAACTTCTGCCGGTATGTCTCCGGGGTGAGCTCATACCGGTCGAGGATGGCTGCTTTGAGGCGGTCGTAATCGGCACTCTCTTCTTTGGCGAGGGCTTTGAGGGCGGCTAGGGCCTCCCCGGTCAGGTAGGGCCCCACGATGAAGGCCCATTGCCCCCGCGGCCACTGGGCTGCCTCTGCGGTGCGCTCAAAGGCGTCCAGGTACGCGTCCACATCATCTTCGGGTCCCAACTTGGGCAGGTGGAAGGGCGGTGGGCGCCCGCCTGGGCCGGGCGCGCCGTCCCCCAGGTTCCCGGGAGCCCGCTCCGCCTCAATGGCCTGGCGGAGGTCCCTCACTAGAGCGGTCTGGGTTTCCCTCTGCTGTTGCGCCAGGGTGGCTTGCGCTTCCCAGTTTTGCTGCGCCACCTCCCTCAACAGCTGGCCCTGGTGCTCGGCGAGCCACGGTCCGAGTTGGGTCAGGTCCATGGCCGCGGCTTCTGTGGCGCCGGGGCCTGACGGCCGGGGGGATCGACTTGGAGGGTGGGCGGTCGTAGCAGGGACCGGCCGCTCGTCCAGCCCGTAGGCGCCGGAATGCGCGGGAGGGGGCGGCACACTGCAGGGCTGGGGCCTGCATTCTCCACCACGTTGTGAGCGCCCTCTCCAGTCCCGCGCTGCGCCCGCCTTCCGCCGTAGCTTCCCCGTAGAGGGCGGCTCCCTCGGCCTCAGATATGGGTGAGCGGTGGGGGTTTAAGGCACCCGGCTTCCACCGTCTCTCCCTGCTGAGCTCTGGCTTGTCCGTTCGCCCTCTCTCTCTCTCCGCTCGCTACCAGTCGCTCCAGCCACTTCCTCCTCGGCGTCCTGGGGAGCTGCCCTCTTGTAGCTTCCTCCCCACCACCTCCACCAATCCTGCCATCCCCCACCTTTCCATGCTCCCCCTAGCAGCCCTGGTTCGCCCCCCCTGCCTGCCACCCCCTGGGGCCAATCCCGTTGGACCTCCCCGCCTGCCGGTTCCCGCCTCTGCTCGGGCTCAGGTGCAGCCATTTGCGCCGGCTGCCCCGGTACTGGCTCCCTCGTCGCGGCCAGCGTCTTCGCCACGGTCCCCTCCGCCGCCGCAGCCAGTCCCTTCACGGCGGTTGGCTTCCCCGCCGTGACTGGTCTCCCTGCTGCGGTCGCTGCCGCCGCGGCTCCCCTCGCCGCCGCGGCTCGGCCCGCCGCCGCCGCCGGTGTTTTGGCCGCGGCCGGCGTCTTTGCTTCGGCCTCCTCCTTTGCCACGGCCAGCCCCCTCTTCGTGGCCGGCATCCTCGTCCCGGCCCTCCGGCCAGCCGCTGCCGCCACCGTCGTGCCGCCGGCCTTCGGTGGCCAGGTAAGGGGTGGGGGTCGGGGGGCCCTGGAGGAGGAGGAGGCTGCTCCTCCTGGCTGGAGGGTGGCACCCCCACCCCCGGGGCCGAGTCCGGCTGCGCCGGACAATAGGGAACAATGGAAAGCATTGTTAGGCCTGCTATCCATAGTACTGCCATATTGTTTTATGTGATGTCTTTCACTGCTGTATTTTCCAGTTGTTGTCTGTCTGCAGCTTCACAGAGACAGTTGTGTTCCCAGGACGGCCTTATCTAGCACGGCTAGCCACAGACCTTGGAGGAGTTACTTTCGCATTCCCAAACCTCTGCTTTAGCTAGGCATACGGGGGGGGGGCGGGGAATAGAAATGGAGGTTGGAGAGACTTCTTTTTTACCTAGTGTCGGGGGTGCCCAACTGACCCCCATGGGAGGCGTATCGTGTGGGGAGCTGGGTGCCCGACCGAGGAGTTCTATAGGGAGAGGCATCACCCCTGCCTCGGCAGTGCCTCGGCAGTGGGGACCTCGATCCTGAGAAAGCAGGGAAAGACGCTTCAGGATTATGTTCACGTGCCCATCGGGAGTGTTCGTCCAGGATGCTCCACTATCCCCTGTCGCGGAGGCCCAGGGGACGAGCGCCAGCAGAGATCCGTTGTGGGAGGCCCTACAAGCATCCACAATGTGGAAATCAAGGGTAAACACCCACAGGATACAAAAATTCAATTATATATTTATATGATATTTCCGTTCATGTAATTCCAAAGTATCAAAAGTGCAAAGTGCTCATGACTCCTTGTACAAAATATCCATACAAATGCCTATACACAAATCCTATACAAAAATCTCGCAGCCGGCCTCAGATTGAGCATTCTATGGGAGCACGTCTCATCACGCTACCCCAGGGGGGAGAGCAGCCCCACCAGTGCATATTCTCTGGCAGATATACTTCCACCGTGCTGGAATGAAATAAAAAATTAAGAAGTTTTCACTTCAAAGATATTGAAATGAGGAATGAAAGATTGGTTCAAAGACTTGAAGATAGTGTGGAGTTATTGTCTCCCGGATTTGGTATATGAACTGTTCACAATGAAATGAAATTACCTTAAATGTGTTTATACTAGCAAGATTTTTGTATAGGATTTGTGTATAGGCATTTGTATTGATATTTTGTACAAGTAGTTATGACCACTTTGCGCTTTTGATACTTTGGAATTACATGAACGGAAATATCATATACATATATAATTTAATTTTTGTATCCTGTGGGTGTTTACCCTTGATTTCCATATTGCTGATTACAGGTACAGCCAGTTTTTTCCGCTACCTACAAGAATCCACGGCAGCTGCCAATGCTGCCAGGATTAGCATGATTCCCCAGTACGTATGGGATGAAGCAGCGGGATGTTTGGTAGAGGCACCCCTGATGGTTGGAAGTGGGGGTGAAATGCCTCAGGACGGGTCGATTCCCTGCCAAGAGCTACAGAGCTGGGATAATCTCGACGTAGGGTCTATCTGGTCAGCAAACCTGGGAAGTGGCCCTGCTCAGCCCACCGGGGACCGGTGGAATGTTCTTATGGAAAAAGTCCAAGTTATGCGCTATGAAATGTTAGTGGTAACTGGCCTTACCAAGGGCTGGGAGGACAGTGTAGCTGCGGCCCAGCTAACATCACCCTCGGAAGCGGCAGGCTGCAGCCAGGAGGTCCCCTTGGATAATGTAAATGCGGGGCAATCGGCACCACTGGATTTACAAGGAGAGGATCGAGTGGAAGGGTCCTTTGGTTCAACGTCCTCAACATCCAGTTATCACGATACGGAGGCTCCCCCCATGGGGGGACCGCAAAATGGGGGACTACAGACTAGGCCAACCTTGGGTGCAGGCGTCGACACTGGATTTTTGGCGGAGGAGGTGGAACGTGCCCAACAGATGCAACAAGCATGGGGGGCGGAATTGTGCAGAAATACGGAGAGGGCAGTAGCGGAGGAGAGGAGGAGGTTGGACGATCCTCCTGCGGGAGGAAGAGGGGCAGTGCCACAACCGCGGCTGCCACCAGTGCCAGCAGCTGGGCCTCTTCCTGGACCCGTTCCCTGCCAAGGGCCCATTCCTGCTCCCTCCCCCCTGCTCCTTATGTGCCCACGAGACCTGCCTACAGTTCTGCACCTGACTACGTCTGGGTGAATGGGGGCAGGCATTGCTGCCTGCTCCGAACCTGATCCCAGCTGGGTGAAGGGGGGTGGACATTGCCACCTGCTACCTGCTGGGTGAAGGGAGGAACAGGCATTGCCTCCTGCTTCTGCCTGCCTGATCCTGACAGGTGAAGATGGGTGTTGGGCTTTACTAACTGTTCTGCTCCTGATCCCAGCTGGGTGAAAGGGGTGTGGGCATTGCCACCTGCTCTGCTCCTGATTCTGGCAGATTGAAGGGGGGGGCAGGCATAGCTGAATGGTTGGCTCCTGACTCCGGCAGTGTGTAGACAGCAAACGCAAGGTAAAAGAGGCAATTGGACCGCTGTTGGGAGTAGATGGAGAAACTCTGATGCAGGACAGAGAAAAAGCAGATAGGCCTACTGACTTTTTTGCCTCTCTTTTCTCCCTGGAGAACTCAGGCACATCTAGAGATAGTATAAAATGTGGCAGGACACCTGAGTGGCTAATTGACATTGACAGAGAGGTTGGGGAGAGGCATCTGGCTGCACTGGATGAATACAAATCCCCTGGGTCAGATGGGGTGCACCCAAGAGTGCTGAAAGAAATTGGGCATTGAGGGTGGGCATTGTCATCTGCTCCACACCTGATCTGCCTGATCTTGGCCATGTGAAGGGGTGATGAGTTTGCTACCTGCTCCATGCATGCCATGTAAAGGGGGAGCATTGACTCCAGTTCTGCACCTGACTATGTCTGGGTGAAGGGGGGCAGGCCTTACAGTCTGCTCAGAGTCTGATCCCAGCTGGGTGAAGGGGGGTGGGCATTGCCTCCTGTTACCTCCTGGGTGAAGGGAGGAACAGGTATTGCTTCCTGCCCCATGCCTGATCCTGACAGGTGAAGATGGGTGTTGGGCTTTACTATCTGCTTTGCTCCTGATCCCAGCTGGGTGAAGGGGGTGTGGGCATTGCCACCTGCTCTGCTCCTGATTCTGGCAGATTGAGGGAGGGGCAGGCATAGCTGAATGGTTGGCTCCTGACTCCATCAGTGTGAAGACAGGGTGGGCATTGCAGCCTGCTCAGTGGCTTATTCCAGTAGGCTGAAGAGGTCAGGCATTGCCACCTGCTCTGCTCCTTATCCTGGCTGGGTGAAGGGACGAAGGCATTGCCTCCTGCTCTGCACCTGATCCAAGCCAGGTGAAGGTGCAAGGTGAGCATTGCCACCTGCTCCACTCCTGATGCAAATTGGGTGATGGTGTGGGGTGGTTATTATCACCTGATCTGCTTTTAATTCCAACTGGGTTAAGGCGGGGGGATGAGCATTGCCACCTGCCCCGCTCCGAACTCCAACTGGGTCAAGGCAGGGGCGGGCATTGCCACATTCTCTGCTCCAAATACCAACCTTGTTAAGGCGGGGCCAGCCATTGCCACCTGCTCCACTCTTAATAACAACTGGGTTAAGGTGTGGGGCAGCATTGCCACCTGCTCTGCTCCTAATAGCAGCTGGGTTAAGGTGGGGGGGGCATTACAACATGTTCCACTCCTAATACCAACTGAGTTAAGGTGGGGGTTGGCATTGCCACCTGCTTCTCTCCTAATGCTAGCTGGGATACAGCGGGAGGGGTGGGCATTGCCACCTTCTCTGCTACTAATACCAACTGGGTCATGGTGGGGGGCAGCATTGCCACCTGCTACCTGTGCCTTTCTGGAGGAACGATGGTGCCTTGTGTAGGCTTCCCATCATGGCAGCGCCCTCTGGTGGTGCACCAGGGTATAAAATGAGTTGTTTCAAACACACTTACTCAATTATATAATAAGATACACTTAGATGAAGATAGTTAGAGAAAGGTATATAGAAAGCGATAGAGGTTGGTATAGAATGAGAGAAAATGATATCTAGAGATAGAAAGAGGTAGGAGAGGGCAGATATACAGAAAAAGAGATAGATTCAGATAGGTAGTCATGGAAAGACTTAGAAAGAAACCCTTGGCACTTTGGAGCCTGCCCAAAGGGCTGGTACTGCTTTCACAGATGACAGCAGCAGGGGCAGGCTGCCTTCAGGAACCCCTGCCAGTAAGTCCTTCCCTCACTGCTATACAGCTGAGGTATTCAGGAGCTTGAAAGCAGGGGTCACCAAATTGCCTGGCCAGCCGGGTCCACACCATCCATAGGATGGGTCTCCCCTGGGGCTTCCGAGCTCGGCCAGACAGGTCAAGACAGCGGTCCATGGGGGACCCCGCGGCTTGACATGTACCGCTTTAGGCACCTGCAGCTGTTTGTTTTGTTTTAGTTGTATAAAGTTAATAAAGTTGTCTTTAGATCCAAACTTGGTGTCTGTCTCTTAATTCTGACTACGTGGCAATCTTCATCTATGTGTATCCAGGGCTCATTTGGAGGGGGAAGCCGCAGGAACACTTCCGGTAGTTCCCTAAAGAGGTCACACGTCAGGTGGCTCCACCCACCTGACTCTCAGCCATTTTGGGCCTGTTTCAGCCTGGATTGGGGCCGAAACAGCCCAGATCGGGCCTCTGATGGGTGGTGGATGACTCTCCCACTCAGCAGTGGCCCAATCCTGACCATTTTGGACCCTTCTCGGCCATTTTCAGCCCCCTTTTGCCATTTTGGGCCCAATTTCGTCACTGAAAGGCCTGCCCCTGCCACTGGCACCTTGCTGAAGACACACCGCAAAGGGGGACTGCTCAAAGAGTACTTGAAGCTTCCCAAAAGCATCTAGCTGACCACAGCTAGAAACAGAAAGCTGGTCTAACAACGTGCAGGTCCTTTGTTCCCTGAACGTTGATGCACTTTTAAAAGTGTCACAGCACAGCTGCGGCTTCGTCCTTGATTTGAAGAGCCACATAGGATGGGAGAGCTTCAGTGCCCAGAAGCTCTTAAAGATAAAGGAGCCCTTGCTGAGAATTCTGCCAAAAGGTCATGGAGTTGTGCACCCCCTGCCAAAGGTGCTCCAAGGCTTTCCCCACACCCCCACCAGCCTGCACATCTGCTCTGGGCTGTCCAATCTGTAAGAGGAGGGGAGGGCAGGCTTGGCAGGGCAGGATGTTCAAAGATCCTGGAAGGGGAGGGACCCGTAAGGAGGCAGCTCTCTGGCCTCACCATTCAAAGCGAGCCAGATGCCCTCACCACTGCCCTATGTCCCGGGAGCCCCACCCCTTCCTCTGTCCCCCTGCCAGAAGCAGTGATTGAGTGGCGGATGTTCCTCTGAAGACCCTCTCACCCTCCTCCCCTTACTCCTGCTGCCGGGCCAAGCAGGAATTGCAAAGAAAGCACTCCCTTCTGGCACCCTCCTAGCCTGGCACGGTGGTGCGGCCCTCTCAAGGCCCTTCAGGGGACGTGCAGCTGCACCAGGTTATGGGATGCCAGCAGGGATGGCTTACTTTGTGTTAGATCCTGGCATGTCCCGGCCCTGCACACACCCATCTGCTGTGGTGCTGCCTGTGGAAACTCCGTCTGGCCCCTGATCTTGGGCTTCTGAGCTGCCTAGTCAGCTGCTAGGCAAATGGCCCTCCTGGCGGTCAGAAGGCTTCCCTCTTTTTAAGGCCTCAGAATTGGGATTTACCATACTGGGGACTCTGCCCCTCTTTTGGCCACACAACCCCTGAGGAAGCTGCCATTCAATTCAGGAAAAGATCTCCGCCCTCCTCCAGGAAAAGGGGTCTTCTTTATATCCTCCCCTTTCCTACCAGTGCGGCTCTGGTGACCAACCCACAGCCTCAGGTTGAGGCCCAACACCTTGGCCAGAGTTGGCCACATCCCTCTGATTACATTTTCCCTCTGACCTTCCAGGGGCACGTTGGCCATTCCTTCGCCCAGACTTAAGCCTTTCTGTGGGCTGTGCCTCGTGGGCTGGTTGTTGGTTGGCCCCAGCCTCCGAGATTGGCCGTTGCTTCAGGTGGCTCCAGGTGGCTGGGCGGGGCCAGCCCATGGCTCCAATTGGGCTGCATGTCCTTGGGTGGCTGATCCACCCTTGCTGCGGCTCGTCTCAACTCCCTGCTATCTTGTTACAGCTGTTCCTACCATGTCCCACTGACCCTCCTTTGGAGATCCAAGCCCAGCAGCCCAACATGCACTCACTCAGAGCCTTGCTACAAGTGACATTAAACACGTGAAGGATAAGGGATCATTTTCACAAGTCTTTCTGGGAACTCAAGTTCCTCTCCCCCACCCCTTTTCCTTCTGTTCCTTCCCCTCGTTGCCTGAAGAGACAGAGAGAGCCTACGGCAACATCAGCGTTTGCAAATCGTCTTGCTGGGCGGGGGGCGGGGAATGCTCCGGAGAAAGCTGAGAAAGTTGCAGCTGCCTGCCCCAGAGATCATTGAGAGCAGGCTCCTGAATGGAGAAACGATTTGCAAAAGTTGCTGTTGCCGCCGGCTTTCTCTGTCTCTTCAGGCAGCGAGGGGAAGGAACAAAAGGAAAAGGGGTGGGGGAGAGGAGCTTCAGTTCCCAGAAAGACTTGCGAAAATGATCCCTTATCCTTCACGTGTAAAATGTCACACGTAGCAAGGCTCTCACTCGCTCTCACTCTCACGAATGAAAATAAAGCAACAGAATGAATTGAAGCAGCTTAGCCTCCTTCGGAGATCCAGCCCAGCAGCCCAGCTAGCACTCACTCACTCTCACGAATGAAAATAAAGCAGCAGAATGATTTGAAGCAGGTTTTTCTGCCAGCCAGAGTGCTCCTGCGTTGTTCAGTCTCTTGGCTTTTTCCATAAATAGGGGAAGTCGTGATTCCTGGTTTCAGTTTCTGTAGAGTGGGAGTGGGAGGAGAGTTTGGTGGCTTGGCTGGCTGTGGTGTTGGGATTGGGATTGGAACTTGGATCTTTGACCTGCACTTCTGGCTGCCGTAATAGGTGCTGAAAAGCCTCTTTTCTCTTGCTTTCTTGTCTTTCTTACTGACTGGGGACTGGGGAATTGTTTGGGAAAAGGGTGTTTTTTCCCTTCCTCCCCCACCCATCCTGTGTGTGTGTGTGTGTGTATTTTTCACATAAGCTGTCCAGCTCCTGAGAAGGCTGTGCTTATCTGGGATGGCTCACCACAGTGGCCTTGGGCCAGTTCCGTCCTACTCTCCCACTGACTGTACCCAGCTGGTTGGGCACCAAGGGTGGCGAGCTTACGTAGAGGGACTGAAACTTTGTAGCAAGCACTCCATACGTCATTCTCAACAAGAGACCTGTGTACAGCCAGACGCTTTTAATTGCCTCTGTATAACCTATGGACATATATATGCTGAAGCAATGATATCTCATTAAAGAACCTTAACTCAAGAGAACTTGGATTTCTTGCTGCAAGGGGTGGGAGTTAACTTCAATGTATCCTGTTATCCATGGACTGACATATTGTTGAGAATCTCCTTCTTTTCCGTCTCAACCTACACCCCAGAGAGATGGCTACCGGATTTACACTGATGGAGTCGCTCAAGCTGGGAGAGGAGGTGGAGGACCTTCCCAACCAACCACCTGGGTCTCTGGACACGATACCGCTGGGAGGAAGGATGTGGGCAGACTTAGGTGTGGTCCCCAGGAGCCGGATTTCCCACCTGTCGTGGAGTTCCTTACCTACCCCGAGACAATGGGCCCCTAGGCCAAGAGAAGAGAAGGCGTGGTGCAGAGGGACTCTCTACTCCTCTTTGAGTACAACTGTGGTCTTCTTGTTTGACCAAGATTTTTATTTGCTTTTATTTTTCTCCTTCTCTGCTCTTCTGGTGTGATTTCTGGGGGTTTGTGCCCCCCCAGGGAGCTTCACTTTTATTTGCTTTTATTTCTCTCTTTCTCTACTTATTGGAGGGTCTCACTTCTGGTTTGTTTTGTGGGTCCCCCTGCCCCAGGGAGCCTGACTTTTCTGCTAGCTCTCTGTGCATTTGTGTGGTCTAGGCAGCTCAGAAGCCAAAGATCATGGGCCAGACAGAGCTTCCACAGGTGGCACCACGGCGGACGGGTGCGTGCGGGGCAAGGACATACCTGGATCTAACACAAAGTAAGACCTCCTTGCTGGCACTCCCTCTCCTGGTGTGGCAGTACATCCACTGCAGGGCCTTGAGAGGGCCGCACCACCATAACATGCTAGGAGGGTGCCAGCAGGAAGTGCTTTCTTTGCAAGTCCTGCTCGGCAGTTCCCACTGAGCCCGGCAGCAGCAGTAAGGGGAGGAGGATGTGAGGGTCTTCAGAGGAACATCTGCCACTCAATCGCTGCTTCCGGCAGGGCGACAGAGGAAGGGAGGGCGCTGCCAGGACAAAGGGCTGTAGTGGAGGTGCCTGGCTCGCTTAGAATGGTGAGGCCAGAGAGCTGACTCCTCGTGGGTCCCTCCCCTTGCAGAATCTTTGAAAATCCTGCCCAGCCAGCTTTCCCTTCTTTCCTCTCGCAGATTGGACAACCCTGAGCAGATTTGCAGGCTGGAGGGGGGGTGGGGAAAAGCCTCGATACACAACTCCAGGATCTTTGGGCAGAATTCTCAGCAAGGGCCCCTGTATCTTTAAGAGCTGCTGGGCGTTTGAAGCTCTCCCATCCTATGTGGATCTTCAAATCAGCTGCAGCTGTGCTGTGAAGCTCTTAAAGGTGCCGGAGCATTCAGGAAACAAAGGACCTGCAAGCTGTTAGACCCGCTTTCTGTTCCCAGCTGTGATCAGCCACATGCTTTTGGAAAGCATGAAGTACTGTTTGAGAAGTCCCCCTTTGCGGTGTTTCTTCAGCAATTTCTGTAGCACAGTGGTTAAGTGGTTCTGCTGCGAATCAGCACTCTACTGGTTTGAATCCCACTACTGCCGTGAACTCAGTAGATGGCCTTGGCTAATCCACCCCTCTCAGCCACAACTCCCCAGCTGTATTGTGAGGATAATAATAACACTAACTTGTTCACTAACTTGTACCCCTTCATCCATGCCACTTTTAAGTCATGTCTGTATACCTTTGCACGGCATGTATCATGCATGGAGAAGGTGGCAAACTCACCACCCCTTCACATGGCTAATATCAGGCAGATCAGGCATGGAGTAGATAACAATGCCCACCCTCCTCCTTCACCAGCTGGAATTAGTGACAGAGGAGGAGCTTAACATTGTGCGCTCGCCTCTCTTGCACGGAGGGGTGATGGACTGGCTATAAAGGTTGAAACAAATATGTGGGCCGGAAGATGATGGACCAGGAACAGCAGCGCACTCGAGCAGCAGCATGACGCCTTCCCTCCTGCAGAGGAGCAGATGCGAGAGGAATGATTCACCCGCCAGAGGTGGCGGGTCGTGGTCAGTGTGTGTGGCGACCTGGCCCTTCCCCCTCGGGTGAGAACAGCTGTGAAGCGACATTATGCGCTTGCCTCCCTCACATGGAGGGGAAATGGAGCTGTACAGGCAGCACAAAAGAAGTGGCTCGGTCAAGGCCGCCCCAGGAACTAGGAAAAACAGCGTATGGCGTCACGCAAGTGTGGAAAAGTTGGGACAGTCACCTGAATGTCCCACCCACCAGATGTGGTGGAAACTCCCTGACCCACTCGCCATTATTCCTTATGGGCAAGCATCATTTCAGTTATTCCCAGTGGGCAATCCCTATGCATTTATTCCCTATGGACAATCACAGTTTTCATTATTCCCTATAGGCAAATATTCTTTCCATTATTCCCTATGAGCAGGGCTCATTTGGAGGGGGAGCGCACAGGAACGGGGTTCCGGTACAGCTGAAAAGTGGTCACGTGGGTTTTGGCCGTGCCAATGTGATTCCTTTTACTCCCCCCTGCCTCCCCTCCAAAGGAGGCTAACCTGCTTCAGTTCATTCTGCTGTTTATTTTCATATGTGAGTGAGTGAGCGAGTGAGTGAGTGAGCGAGCGAGCGAGCGAGCGAGCGAGCGAGCGAGCGAGCGAGTGCAAGCTGGGCTGCTGGGCTTGGATCTCCAAAGGAGGCTAAGCAGCTTCAATTCCTTTTGCTGCTTTATTTTCATTCATTCCTTCATTCCTTCATTCCTTCATTCCTTCATTCCTTCATTCCTTCATTCCTTCATTCCTTCATTCCTTCATGCGTGCGTGCGTGCGTGCGTGCGTGAGTGCGTGAGTGAGTGAGTGAGTGAGTGAGTGAGTGAGTGAGTGAGTGAGTGAGTGAGTGAGTGGTTGTTCCCTATGGGCAATCGCTGTTCCCATTATTCCCTAAGGGGAATCCATAACCCGCTTGTTCCCTTTGGGAAAATATGATTTCCATTATTCCCTAAGGGCAATCACTATCTGCATTATTTCCTAAGGGCAATTGCTGTTTTCATTATGCCCTAAGGGCAAGTCTTCTTTATATTATTCCCTATGTGCATGCGTGGGTTCCATAATTGCCTATGAACAATCAGTGTCTCCATTATTCTTTAGGCGCAAGCATTATTTCCATGATTCCCCATGGGCTAGCACTGTTTTCATTATTCCCTAAGAGCAAGCATGCTTTCCCTGATTTCCTATGGGCAATTGCTCTCCCCGTTATTCCGTATGGGCAAGCATGGTTTCCATGATTTCCTATGGGCAATCGCTGTCTCCATTGTACCCAATAGAAAAGCATGGTTTGCATTATTCTCTATGGGCAATCGCCGTCTGCATTATTCCCTATGTGAAAGCATGGTTTGCATTAATCCCTATGGACAAGTGTTTTCTTCATTCCCTAACGGCGAGCATGTTTTCCATTACTCCCTGTGGGCAAACACTGTCCCCATTATTCCCTATGGGCAAACATAGTTTCCTTTGTTCCCTAACGCTGTCCCCATTATTCCCTATGGACAATTGCGGTTTTCAGTATTCCCTGTTTCCATTTGCCCTATGGACAAATGCTTTTCATTTCTCCCTATGAACGATCTCTCTTCCCAATATTTCCAAAGGGTAATCGCTGTTTCCGTCATTCCCTATGGGCAATCGCTGTTCAATTATTCCCTATGGACAAACACAATTTCCATTATTCCCTATGGCCAATCCTGGCCATATTCTCCATTATTCCCTATGGATAATGGCTGTTTTCATTTTCCCTATGGGCAAGCATTCCTTCCACTATTGCCTATGGGTACTCGCTGTCCC
The DNA here is from genome assembly GCF_028583425.1 of Eublepharis macularius. NCBI lineage: Eukaryota > Metazoa > Chordata > Lepidosauria > Squamata > Eublepharidae > Eublepharis > Eublepharis macularius. The sequence goes on along the minus strand of NC_072791.1, from coordinate 228,077,136 downwards.
CATTATTCCTTATGGGCAAGCCTAGTTTGCATTATTCCCAAAGGACAAGCACTCTCTCCATTATTCCTTATGGGCAAGCCTCATTTCAGTTATTTTCTGTGGGCTATCACTGTCCCCATTATTCCCTAAAGGGAATGGCTGTCTCCAATATTCCCTGTGGGAGAGTATGGTTTCCATTATTCCCTATGGCCAATCACTGTTTCCAGTATTCCCTAAGGAAAATCACTGTTTTCATTATTCCCTAAGGGCAAGCATCGTTTCCATTATTTCCTATGGTCAATCACAGTCTCCATTATTCCCTATGGGCAAGCGTGCTTACCATTATTGCCTAAGGACAATCACTATCTCCATTATTCTTTAGGGGCAAGGTTTATTTCCCTTATTCCCTATGGGTTATAGCGGTTCCCATTATTCCCTAAAGCGAAGTGTTGTTTTCGTAACTCCCTATTGGCAAGCCTGGTTTCCATTATTCCCTATGGGCAATAGCAGTCCCCATTATTCCCTATGGGTAAGCATGGTTTCCTTTATTCCCTAGGGCCACTTACTGTGCCTTTATTCCCTATAGACAATGGTTGTTTTTATTATTCCCTCTGGAGAAACTCTGTTTTTATTATTCCCTGTGGACAATCCCTACCTCCATTATTCCCTAAGGGTAAGCAAGCTTTGCGTTATTCACTACGGTCAATCGCTGTCTCCAGTATTCCCTAAAGGCAATCTCTGCTCCTATTATTCCCTATGGCCAAGCATGATTTCCATTATTCCCCGTGGGCAATCACAATCTGCATTATTGCCTAGGGACAATCGCTGTTTTCATTATTCCCAAAGGGCAAGTATTCTTTCCATTACTCCCTAAGGGCAAGCATGGTTTCCATTATACCCTATGGCCACTCTCTGTCCCTATCTATCTTCTTCTTTCCAACTCTATAGCTGTTTAAAGCGTTTCCATTCTGTTTCTAGCTCTAGCATCTCTTTGTAGCCTTTTCTGTTTCACTCTATCTGTATCTTACTATTTCTTATTTTCTGTTTCTTATTTTCTGTTTCTTCTCTTTCTATGTATATCTGCCCTTGCCTATCTATTTCTGTATCTTGCTATCATTTTGTCTCTTTCTATATCTATCTGTATCTATATAACTTTATATTCCTCTATCTGTTTGTATGTGTATCCAACTTGTTCTAATCTTTTTGTTTTTCTCCTTCCTTCCTTCCTTCCTTCCTTCCTTTCATCCATCTCCTATCTTTTTATCTCTAGATATAATTTTCTCTTTATATATACCAACCTCTATCATTTTCTATTCATCTTTCTCTAACTATCTTCATCTAAGTGTATCTATGTATGTACGTATATAATTTTCTAGTTTTTGTTTTATTCCTTACTTCCTTCCTTTCTTCATTCTGTTCTTTTTTTCCTTCATTCTTCCTTCTTTCCTTCATTCCTTTCTTCGTTTCTTCCTTCCTTCCTATCTACCTTCCTTTCTTTCATCCATCTCCTATCTTTTTATTTCTGGATATGATTTTCTCTTTATATATACCAACCTCTATCACTTGCTATTCATCTTTCTCTAACTAGCTTCATCTAAGTGAATCTCTTTCTCTAACGATCTTCATCTAAGTGTATCTATGTATGTATATCATTTTCTATTGTTTTTGTTTTTCTCCTACTTCCTTCCTTCCTTCCTTCCTTTCTTCTTTTCTTCCTTCCTTCCTTCCTATCTTCCTTCCTTTCATCCATCTCCTATCTTTTTATTTCTGGATATGATTTTCTCTTTATTTATACCAACTTCTATCACTTTCTATTCATCTTTCTCTAACTATCTTCATCTAAGTGTATCTATGTATGTATGTATATAATTTTCTAATGTTTTTGTTTTCTTCCTTCCTTCCTTTCTTCACTCCGTTCTGTTTTTTTTGTTCCTTCCTTCCTTCCTTTCTTCTTTTCTTCCTTCCTTCCTTCCTTTCATCCATCTCCTATCTTTTTATTTCTGGATATTATTTTCTCTTTATATATACCAACCTCTATCACTTGCTATTCATCTTTCTCTAACTATCTTCATCTAAGTGAATCTCTTTCTCTAACTATCTTCATCTAAGTGCATCTATGTATGTATATCATTTTCTATTGTTTTTGTTTTTCTCCTACTTCCTTCCTTCCTGTCTTCCTTCCTTCCTTCCTTTGTTCTTTTTTTCCTTCCTTCCTTTCATCCATCTCCTATCTTTTTCTCTCTAGATATAATTTTCCCTTTATATATACCAACCTCTATCACTTTCTATTCATCTTTCTCTAACTATCTTCATCTAAGTGTATCTATGTATGTATGTATATAATTTTTTAATGTTTTTGTTTTACTCCTTCCTTCCTTCCTTTATTTCTTCATTCCGTTCTGCTTTTATTCCTTCCTTCCTCCCTTTCTTCTTTTCTTACTTCCTTCGTTCCTTCCTTCCTTCCTTTCTTTCATCCATCTCCTATCTTTTTATTTCTGGATATTATTTTCTCTTTATATACCAACCTTGCTATTCATCTTTGTCTAACTATCTTCAACTAAGTAAATCTCTTTCTCTAACGATCTTCATCTAAGTGTATCTATGTATGTATATCATTTTCTATTGTTTTTGTTTTTCTCCTACTTCCTTCCTTCCTTCCTTCCTTCCTTCCTTCCTTCCTTCCTTCCTTTCTTTCTTTCTCTCTTTCTTTCTTTCTTTCATGTATCTCCTTTCTTTTTATCTCTAGATATGACTTTCTCTATATTCATCTATCCGTTTGTATGTTTATCCCTCTTTTTCTAATGTCATTGTTTTTCTCCTTCCTTTATCCCTTTTTTCTTCCTTTTTCCTCCCTCCCTCCCTCCCTTTCTTTCATCCTTCCTTTCTTCTTTTCTTCCTTCCTTCCTTCCTTCCTTCCTTCCTTCCTTCCTTCCTTCCTTCCTTCCTTCCAATCTTCCTCCCTTTCTTTCATCTATCTCCAATCTTTTTATTTCTGGATATGATTTTCTCTTTATATATACCAACTTCTATCACTTTCTATTCATCTTTCTCTAACTATCTTCATCTAAGTGTATCTATGTATGTATATCATTTTCTAATGTTTTTGTTTTGCTCCTTCCTTCCTACCTTTCTTTCCTTATTTCTGTCTTTCTTTATTTCTTTTTCTTTTATTTTTCTTTTACTTTTTCTATATCTTGCTATCTTTTTCTCTCTTTCTATATCTATCTGTTCTCTCTATTCATCTATCTGTTTCTGTGTGTATCCATATTTTTCTAGTTTTTGTTTTTCTCCTTCCTTCCTTCCTTTCATCTATCTGTCTTTTGATCTCTAGATATGATTTTCTCTATACATATGCCAACCTCTATCACTTTCTATTCATGTTTCTCTAACTACCCTCATCTAAGTGTTTCTATATATGTATATCATTGTCTAATGTTTTGGGGGGGGGTTTCTCTCTCTCTGTCGCTCTCTCTAGCTCACTATCTCTCTATTTCTCTATCTCTCTACCTACCTACCTATCTATCTATCATACTTGTTCTGTACACCTTGTTACTTTCTATTTCTATCTTTTTCTTTCTATGTATTTCTACCAATATCTTTCTGTATATATCTTTTTATACGCATATCTTCTCTTCCTCTCACTAGCTTTCATTTTCTCTATATATCTGTCTCTATTGATTTCTACATACCTTTATCTTCACCAATGTCTATGTATGTGTAGCTATCACTTTCTGTTTTTTTTCTTTTCTTCCTTCGATCCTAACTTCCTTCCTTCATTCCTTCCTTCCTTCCCTCCTTCCTTCCCTTCTTTCTTTCTTTTTCTTTTTCTATTTCTATTTCTTTTTCTATATCTTGCTATCATTTTCTCGCTATATCTATCTGTATCTATATAACTTTCTCTATATTCATCTATCCATTTGTATGTTTATCCCTCTTTTTCTAATGTCATTGTTTTTCTCCTTCCTTTTTCCCTTTTTTCTTCCTTTTTTCCAGCCTCCCTCCCTCCCGCCCTCCCTCCCTTTCTTTCGTCCTTCCATTCTTCTTTTCTTCCTTCCTTCCTTCCTTCCAATCTTCCTTCCTTCCTTTCATCTATCTCCAATCTTTTTATTTCTGGATATGATTTTCTCTATACATATGCCAACCTCTATCACTTTCTATTCATCTTTCTCTATCTTCATCTAAGTGTATCTATGTATGTATATCATTTTCTAATGTTTTTGTTTTTCTTGTTCCTTCCTTCCTGTCTTTCCTTATTTCTGACTTTCTTTATTTCTTTTTCTTTTATATTTCTTTTACTTTTTCTATATCTTGCTATCTTTTTCTCTCTTTCTAAATCTTTCTGTATCTATATATATTTTCTATATTCATCTATCTATTTCTATGTGTATCCATATTTTTCTAGTTTTTGTTTTTCTCCTTCCTTCCTTCCTTTCATTTATCTATCTTTTGATCTCTAGGTATGATTTTCTCTATACATATGCCAACCTCTATCACTTGCTATTCATCTTTCTCTAACTATCTTCTTCTAAGTGTATTTATGTATGTATATCATTTTCTAATGTTTTGTTTTTCTCCTTCCTTCCTTCCTTCCTTCCCTCCTTCCTTCCTCTCATCTATCTCCTATCTTTTTATCCCTAGATATTATTTTCTCTGTATATATACCAACCTCTATCACTTTCTATTCATCTTTCTCTAACTATCTTCATCTAAGTGTATTTATGTATGTATATCATTTTCTAATTTTTTTCTATCACTCTCTCTCTCTCTCTCTATCTATCTCTCTATTTCTCTATCTCTCTACCTACCTATCGATCTATCACACTTGTTCTGTCAACCTTGCTACTTTCTATTTCTCTCTGTTTCTTTCTATGTCTTTCTACAAATATCTTTCTGTATATATCTTTTTATACACACATCTTCTCTTTCTATCAATATCTTTCATTTTGTCTCTTTCTGTATCTATCCATATTGTTTTCTACATACCTTTATCTATGTGTATCTATCATTTTCTGTTTTTTCTTTCCTTCCTTCCTTCCTTCCTTCCTTTCTTTGATCTATCTCCTTTTCTTATCTCTAGATATGATTTTCTCTTTATATATACCAACCTCTATCACTTGCTATTCATCTTTCTCTAACTATCTTCATCTAAGTGTATCTATGTATTTATATCATTTTCTAATGTTTTTGTTATTCTCCTTCCTTCCTCATTTTCTTTCTTGCCTTCTTTCTTTCTTTTTCTTTTTCTATATTTTGCTATCATTGTCTCTCTTTCTATATCTATCTGTTTCTATATATATTTCACTATATTCATCCACCTGTTTGTATGTGTATCCATAGTTTTCTAGTTTTTGTTTTCCCCCTTCCTTCCTTCCTTCCTTCCTTCCTTCCTTCCTTCCTTCCTTCCTTCCTTCCTTCCTTCCTTCCTTCCTTCCTTCCTTCCATCTTTATATCTCTAGATATGATTTTCTCTATACATATACCAGCCTCTACAACTTTCTATTTATCTTTCTCTAACTATCTGGATCGAAGTGTTTCTATGTCTTTGTATAGTTTTCTAATGTTTATGTTTCGCTCTCTCATTATCTTTCTATTTATCTCTCTACCTACCTATCTATCTATCATACTTGTTCGGTACACCCTGTTACTTTCTATTTTTATCTGTCTCTTTCTAGGTTTTTCTACCAATATCTTTTTGTATTTATCTTTTTATACGCATATCTTCTCTTTCTATCACTAGCTTTTGTTTTCTCTTTCTATATCTATCACTTTTCTTTTCTACATACCTTTATCTTCACCAATGTGTATGTATGTGTATCTCTCATTTTCTAATGTTTTCTCTCTGTCTCTCTCTCTATCTCTCTATCTCTCTATCTATCATCTATCTATCATCTATCATCTATCATCTGTCATATCAATACAATTTTGCTCTATTTCTCTCTGTCTCTTACTATTTGTTACTTGCTGTCTGTCTGTATCGTTCTGTCTTTCCACCACGATATATCTGAGTCTATCTCTTTCTCTGCCCTTTCCTATCTCTTTCTATCTCTAGCTATCATTTTCTATGTTTCTATCTCTATCTCTATTGTTTTTAAATAGATTTCTATAACAATCTTCATCTACACATATCTATGTGTCTCTATCTATTGCAAATGATATTGTTTGTCTCTCCTTTTAATCCTCAATCTATCTTCTTCAGTCTGAGTCTATTTGAAGTCTTCACTCTGTTTCTAGCTCTAGGACAGTTGATAGAAACACATAGAGATAGAAAGTAACAAATAGGCAATAAAAGACAGAGATAAACAGATAGAAAAGGCTACTTAGATATAAACTGTGCTAGACCTAAAAACAGAATGCAAATGCTACAAATAGATATGGAGTCAGACAGAACTAGGTAGACAGATAGAAACAAGGAGAGAAAAACAAAATCATTAGCAAAATATTCACATAGATGAAGATAGAGAAAGGTATATAGAAAACAATAGAGATATCAATACAATCAATACAATCAAGAGAGAAACTGAAAGCTAGTGATAGAAAGAGAAAAGAAAGGAAAGGTATACATGGATAGAGATACATTCAGATAGATAGTCATAGAAAGACATAACAAGAAAGAGAGGAGATACAAATTAACAAATAAACAGTGAGAGATACAGAGAAACAGCTAGAAAGGGCTACACAGAGATCTACTGTGCTAGATAACAAGAAAGAGAATGAGAATGCAACAAATAGATATAGACAGAACATTATGATGATGATGATGATGATGATGATGATGATGATGATGATGATGATGATGATGATGCGAGAGAGAGAGAGAGAAACAAGATAAAAAGAGCAATAGATGAAGAAAGAGAAAATTATAACAAGAACAAGATAGAAATAACACATTAATGATAGAAAGAAACTGAGAAAAACCAAATAAATAGAAAAAGATAGATACTCATAGATGAAGATAGAGAAAGGTACATAGAAAGCAATAGAGCTAGATACAGAAAGAGAAAATGAAAGCTAGTAATTGAAAGAGATAGGAAAGTGTACGTATAGAATGGAACAAATAGACAGCAAGAGACACAGAGAAAGAAACAGATAATGCTACATAAACTGAGCTAGAGGTAGAAACAGAATGCGAACACTGCACATAGTCAAAGAGCCTTTTTCTTTTTCTTACTTTTATATATCTATCTATCTATCTATCTATCTATCTATCTATCTATCTATCTATCTATCTATCTATCTATCTATCTATCTAATATCTATCTATCTATCTATCTATCTATCTATCTATCTATCTATCTATCTATCTATCTATCTATCTCTTACTATTTGTTACTTCCGATCTCTATCTGTTTCTTTCTGTCTTCCTACCAATATCTTTCTGTATCTCTTTATATGTATATCTGCCATTCTATCACTAGCTTTCGTTTTCTCTTTCTATATCTATCTCTATTGTTTCACAAATTTGTATGTATATCTATCTAACATTTTCAAATGTTCATTCTTTCATTTCTTTTTCTTTTTCTTACTTTCATCTACCATCTATCTATCTATCTATCTATCTATCTATCTATCTATCATCATCATCATCATCATCATCATCATCATCATCATCATCAACTGTCCTCCTTTTTTCTATTTGAAGTCTGTGTGTTCTTTTTTTAGCTCTAGCACAATTGATCTCTATTCTATTCTATTCTATTCTATTCTATTCTATTCTATTCTATTCTATTCTATTCTATTCTATTCTATTCTATTCTATTCTATTCTAGCACAGTTTATTTCTTTCTGTTTTTCTGTATCTGTCTCTTAATATTAGTACAAATCTTTTCCTAATGTTCCTCTTTTTCCCTATCCTTTCTATCTGTGTTTTTTCCTCTCCTTTCTATCTTGTTCTGTCCAACTCTACATCTATTTGAAGCATTGGCATTTCTAGCTCTAGCTCAGTGGATCTCTATGTAGCCTTTACTATCTGTTTCTCTTACAATCTGTCAATTTGTTACTTTCTATCTCTATCTGTTCCTTTCTACAACAAGATAGAAATAAGTAAATAAACAGATTAGATGGATTGAAAGAAGCCGAGAAAAACCCAATCAAATAGAAAGATAGATACACAGATGAAGATAGGGAAAGGTACATAGAAAGCGATAGAGATAGATGGAGAAAATGAAAGCTAGTGATATAGGACAGTGCACGTAGACATAGAAAGAGATAGTGGTAGAGAGACATAGAAAGAAATGGATAGAGATAGAATGTAACAAATAGACTAAGAGACACAGAGAAACAGAAAAAGCTGCATAGAGATACACTGAGCTATATCTAGAAACATATAGAATGCGAACGCTACAAATAGATATAGGTTCAGACAGAACAGGTTGGAAACTAAATAGATAAATAGAAAGAAGCCGAGAAAAACCAAATCAGATAGAAAAAGACATAGATACACAGAAGATAGTTAGAGAACGGTATAATAGTAAACGATAGGGATGAAAGAGATAAAATGAAATCTAGAGATAGGAAAGGGCAGATATACATAGAAAGAGAGATTAAGATGATAGTGGTAGAAAGATAGAGATAGAAAGTATGAACAAATAATCTCGTACTAACACATAGTACGCTTTCTTATATACCTTTCTCTAACAATCTTCTTCTATGTGTATCTATGTATATCTGTCCTTTTCTATCTATTTGGTTTTTCTCGGCTTCTTTCTATCTATCTGTTTATTTAGTTATTTCTATCTTGTTCTGTCTGAACCTATATCTATTTGTAGCGTTCACATTCTATATGTTTCTAGATCTAGCTGAATACATCTCTATGCAGCTTTTTCTCTCTGTTTCTCTCTGTGTTTTTTCTATCTGGTTCTCGCTACAGGTTTGTCAAATTCTATATATGTTTTTTCCTTCTACCATTATCTATCTGAATCTATCTTTCTCTACCCTTTCCTATCTTTCAATCTCTATCATTTTTTCTCTATATTTATCTGTATCGTTTACTGTACACCTTTCTTTTTCTTCATCTATGTTTATTTTATTTTTGCTAATGTTTTTGTTTTTCTTGTCTTCTGTCTGTCTGTCTCTCTATCTCTCTAGCTAGCTATCTGTCTTGTTCTATCTGACTCTATATCTATTTTTAGCATTTACATTCTTCATCTAGCACAGTAGATCTCTGTGTAGCCTTTTCTATCTGTTTCTCTGTATCTCTCACTTACTGTTTATTTGTTACATTCTATCGCTCTTTCTTTCTATGTCTTTCTATCTATCTGAATCGCTCTATGAATACCTTTGCTTTCTTTTCTCTTTCTAGCACTAGCTTTCAGTTTCTCTCTATATCTCTCTATTGATGTCTATATAGCTTTAACTATCTTCATCTATGTGTCTACTTTGCTAATGTTTTTGTATTTCTCTCCTTGTTTCTATCTATCTTGTTTGACTCCATATCTACTTGTCTTCAGGTCTAGCACAGTTGCTCTCTTCAGTAGCCTTTTCTATCTTTTTCTCTATATCTGTCTCTTATATTTTGTTTCTTTCTATCTCTACCTGTTTCTATCAACTGTCCTAGAGCTAGAAACAGAGTGTGAAGATTTCAAAAAAATATAGAGTCCGACCAAAGAAGAGAGATTGATAAATAAAACGGAGAGAAAAATATTATTTGAAATGATGATGATGATGATGATGATGATGATGATGATGATGATGATGATGATGATGATGATGATGATAGATAGATAGATAGATAGATAGATAGATAGATAGATAGATAGATAGATAGATGATAGATGAAAGTAAGAAAAAGAAAAAGAAATGAAAGAAGGAACATTTGAAAATGATAGATACATATACATACACATTGGTGAAACAATAGTGATAGATATAGAAAGAGAGAAAATGAAAGCTAGTGATAGAATGGCAGGTATACATATAAAGAGATATATACAGAAAGATATTGGTAGGAAGACAGAAAGAAACAGATAGAGATCGGAAGTAACAAATAGTAAGAGTAATAGTAAGATAGAGAGAAACAGATAGAAAAGGCTGCATAGAGATCCACTGACCTAGAGCTAGAGAAGGGCAGATACATGGAAAACGATAGATTAAGATAGACATATACTGTGCTAGACATTGACATAGAAACAGAAAGCGAATGATTCAAATAGAAATCGAGTCGGACAGAGCAAGATTGATAGAAAGCAGCGAGAACAACAAGAACAGGAAAAGATTTGTGCTAGAGCTGAAAACAGAAAAGTTCAAATAGAAAAGAGAGAGATGGATGGATGGATGGATGGATGGATGGATGGATGGATGGATGGATGGATGGATGGATGGATGGATGGATGGATGGATGGATGGATAGATAGATAGATAGATAGATAGATAGATAGATAGATAGATAGATAGATAGATAGATAGATAGATGAAAGTAAGAAAAAGAAAAAGGCTCTTTGTTTTTCTCTCCTTGTTTCTGTCTGTCTACCTAGTTCTGTCTGACTCCATATCTATTTGTAGCATTTGCATTCTGTTTTTAGGTTTAGCACAGTTTATATCTAAGTAGCCTTTTCTATCTGTTTATCTCTGTCTTTTATTGACTATTTGTTTCTTTCTATCTCTATCTGTTTCTATCAACTGTCCTAGAGCTAGAAACAGAATGTGAAGACTTCAAATAGACTCAGACCCAAGAACATAGATTCCTCAATCTATTAAAAGGAGAGACAAACAATATCATTTGCAATAGGTAGAGACACATAGATACGTGTAGATGAAGATTATATAGAAATAGAAATATAGTTATAGAAATCTATTTAAAAACAATAGCGATAGATATAGAAAGATAGAAAATGATAGCTAGAGATAGAAAGAGATAGGAAAGGGCAGAGAAAGAGATAGACTCAGATAGATCGTGGTGGAAAGACATAGAACGATACAGACAGACCGCAAGTAAATATAGTAAGAGATAGAGAGAAATAGAAAGAGAAGACTGTGCTAGACCCTGAAAGAGGATGCAAATGCTTCAAATAGATATAGAGTTGGACAGAAGAAGATAGATACGGATAGAAAGGAGAAAAAAACAAGAACATTAGGGAAGACCTTGTACACATACATGCACATAGATGAAAATCGAGAAAGGTAGGTAGAAAATGATAGTTAGAGAGAAAAAGAGAAAATGATAGCTAGAAATAGAAAGAGATAGGAAAGGGCAGAGAAAGAGATAGACTCAGATAGATCGTGGTGGAAAGACATAGAACGATGATAGATGATAGATGATAGATGATAGATGATAGATGATAGATGATAGATAGATAGATAGATAGATAGATAGATAGATAGATAGATAGATAGATAGATAGATAGATAGATAGATAGATAGATAGATAGATAGATAGATAGATAGATAGATAGATAGAGATGAAAGTAAGAAAACGAAAAAGAAATGAAAGAAGGAACATTTGAAAATGATAGATATAGACATATAGACATGACAGACATATACATACACATTGGTGAAACAACAGAGATAGATAAAGAAAGAGAGAAAATGAAAGCTAGTGATAGAATGGCAGATATACATATAAAGAAAGATATACATATAAAGAAAGATACAGAAAGATGTTGGTAGGAAGACAGAAAGAAACAGAGATCAGAAGTAACAAATACTAAGAGATAGATACAGAGAAACAGATAGAAAAAGGCTACATAGAGATCCACTGAACTAGAGCTAGAAATGCCAACGCTACAAAAGTAGAGTCGGGCAGAACAAGATAGACTGATAGAAAGGTGAGGAGAAAAACATTAGATGAAAGATAAAGGCATGTAGAAAACGATACAGATATAGAAGGAGAAAAAATGAAAGCTAGAGATAGAGAGAAGGGCAGATACATGGAAAACGACAGATTAAGATAGACATATACTGTGCTAGACATTGACATAGAATGCGAATGATTCAAATAGACATAGAGTCGGACAGAACAGGATTGATAGAAAGGAGCAAAAATAACAAGAACATTAGGAAAAGGTTTGCGCTAGAGCAGAAAACAGAACGGAAAGTTCAAAGAAAAGAGAGAGCGAGAGAGAGAGAGAGAGAGAGAGAGAGAGATGAAAGTAAGAAAAAGAAAAACGCTCTTTGACTATGTGCAGTGTTTGCATTCTCTGTTTCTACCTCTAGCTCAGTTTATGTAGCATTTTCTGTTGCATTCTATTCGTACACTTTCCTATCTCTTTCAATCACTAGCTTTCATTTTCTCTTTCTGTATCTAGCTTTCTCTATCTTCATCTATGAGTATCTTTTTCTATTTGATTTGGTTTTTCTCAGTTTCTTTCTATCATTAATGTGTTATTTCTATCTTGTTCTGTCTGAACCTATATCTAGTAGCGTTCGCATTCTATTTCTACATCTAGCTCAGTGTATCTCTATGCTGCTTTTTCTCTTTCTGTGTTACTTCCTATCTCTCTTTCTTTCTGAGTCTTTCTACAATTACCTATCTGAATCTCTCTCTTTCTGCTTTGCTCTCTCTTTCTACCACGACCTATCATTTTCTTTCTATATTATCTCTATCGTTTTCTGTATAATTTTCTCTTTCTTCATCTATGTGTATCTATCTATTGCTCTTTATATCTTGTTTCTCTCTCTCTCATCATCATCATCATGTTCTGTCTAACTGTATATCTATTTGTTGCATTCTCATTCTCTTTCTTGGTACCGAGCACAGTAGATCTCTGTGTAGCCGTTTCTGGCTGTTTCTCTGTATCTCTCACTGTTTATTTGTTAGTTTGTATCTCTTCTCTTTCTTGTTATGTCTTTCTATGACTATCTATCAGAATGTATCTCTATCTATGTATACCTTTCTTTTCTCTTTCTATCACTAGCTTTCAGTTTCTCTCTTGATTGTATTGTATTGTACTGATATCTCTATTGTTTTCTATATACCTTTCTCTATCTTCATCTATGTGTATATTTTGCTAATGGTTTTGTTTTTCTCTCCTTGTTTCTATCTGTCTACCTAGTTCTGTCTGACACCATATCTATTTGTAGCATTTGCTTTCTGTTTTTAGGTCTAGCACAGTTTATATCTAAGTAGCCTTTTCTATCTGTTTATCTCTGCCTTTTATTGCCTATTTGTTTCTTTCTATCTCTATCTGTTTCTATCAACTGTCCTAGAGCTAGAAACAGAATGTGAAGACTTCAAATAGACTCAGACCCAAGAACATAGCTTGAGGATTAAAAGGAGAGACAAACAATACCATTTGCAATAGAGACACATAGATACGTGTAGATGAAGATTGTTATAGAAATCTATTTAAAAACAATAGAGACAGATATAGAAAGATAGAAAATGATAGCTAGAGATAGAAAGAGATAGGAAAGGGCAGAGAAAGAGATAGACTCAGATAGATCGTGGTGGAAAGACATAGAACGATACAGACAGACCGCAAGTAAATACAGTAAGAGATAGAGAGAAATAGAAAGAGAAGACTGTGCTAGACCCTGAAAGAGGATGCAAATGCTTCAAATAGATATAGAGTTGGACAGAACAAGATAGATACGGATAGAAAGGAGAAAAAAACAAGAACATTAGGGAAGACCTTGTACACATACATGCACATAGATGAAAATCGAGAAAGGTAAGTAGAAAATGATAGTTAGAGAGAAAGAGAGAAAATGATAGCTAGAGGTAGAAAGAGAGAGGAAAGGGCTGATATTCATATAAAGAGAGCGATTCAGATTAATAGTTGTGGAAAGACAAAACAATACAGACAGACAGAAAGTAACAAAGAGGCAGTAACAGACAGATACAGGGAAACAGATAGAAGAGGCTACATAGAGATCAAGTGTGCTAGAGCTAGAAACAGAACACAAATGCTTCAAATAGAAAAAAACTTGGCCAGAACAAGTATGATAGATAGATGATAGATGATAGATGATAGATGATAGATAGATAGATAGATAGATAGATAGATAGATAGATGATAGATAGATAGATAGATAGATAGATAGATAGATAGATAGATAGATAGATAGATAGATAGATAGATAGATAGATAGATAGATAGATGATAGATAGATAGATAGATAGATAGATAGATAGAGATGAAAGTAAGAAAACGAAAAAGAAATGAAAGAAGGAACATTTGAAAATGATAGATATAGACATATAGACATGACAGACATATACATACACATTGGTGAAACAATAGAGATAGATAAAGAAAGAGAGAAAATGAAAGCTAGTGATAGAATGGCAGATATACATATAAAGAAAGATATACATATAAAGAAAGATACAGAAAGATGTTGGTAGGAAGACAGAAAGAAACAGAGAGAGATCAGAAGTAACAAATACTAAGAGATAGATACAGAGAAACAGATAGAAAAAGGCTACATAGAGATCCACTGAACTAGAGCTAGAAATGCCAACGCTACAAAAGTAGAGTCGGGCAGAACAAGATAGACTGATAGAAAGGTGAGGAGAAAAACATTAGATGAAAGATAAAGGCATGTAGAAAACGATACAGATATAGAAGGAGAAAAAATGAAAGCTAGAGATAGAGAGAAGGGCAGATACATGGAAAACGACAGATTAAGATAGACATATACTGTGCTACACATTGACATAGAATGCGAATGATTCAAATAGACATAGAGTCGGACAGAACAGGATTGATAGAAAGGAGCGAAAATAACAAGAACATTAGGAAAAGGTTTGCGCTAGAGCAGAAAACAGAACGGAAAGTTCAAAGAAAAGAGAGAGCGAGAGAGAGAGAGAGAGAGAGAGAGAGATGAAAGTAAGAAAAAGAAAAACGCTCTTTGACTATGTGCAGTGTTCGCATTCTCTGTTTCTACCTCTAGCTCAGTTTATGTAGCATTTTCTGTTGCATTCTATTCGTACACTTTCCTATCTCTTTCAATCACTAGCTTTCATTTTCTCTTTCTGTATCTAGCTTTCTCTATCTTCATCTATGAGTATCTTTTTCTATTTGATTTGGTTTTTCTCAGTTTCTTTCTATCATTAATGTGTTATTTCTATCTTGTTCTGTCTGAACCTATATCTAGTAGCGTTCGCATTCTATTTCTACATCTAGCTCAGTGTATCTCTATGCTGCTTTTTCTCTTTCTGTGTTACTTCCTATCTCTCTTTCTTTCTGAGTCTTTCTACAATTACCTATCTGAATCTCTCTCTTTCTGCTTTGCTCTCTCTTTCTACCACGACCTATCATTTTCTTTCTATATTATCTCTATCGTTTTCTGTATAATTTTCTCTTTCTTCATCTATGTGTATCTATCTATTGCTCTTTATATCTTGTTTCTCTCTCTCTCATCATCATCATCATGTTCTGTCTAACTGTATATCTATTTGTTGCATTCTCATTCTCTTTCTTGGTACCGAGCACAGTAGATCTCTGTGTAGCCGTTTCTGGCTGTTTCTCTGTATCTCTCACTGTTTATTTGTTAGTTTGTATCTCTTCTCTTTCTTGTTATGTCTTTCTATGACTATCTATCAGAATGTATCTCTATCTATGTATACCTTTCTTTTCTCTTTCTATCACTAGCTTTCAGTTTCTCTCTTGATTGTATTGTATTGTACTGATATCTCTATTGTTTTCTATATACCTTTCTCTATCTTCATCTATGTGTATATTTTGCTAATGGTTTTGTTTTTCTCTCCTTGTTTCTATCTGTCTACCTAGTTCTGTCTGACACCATATCTATTTGTAGCATTTGCTTTCTGTTTTTAGGTCTAGCACAGTTTATATCTAAGTAGCCTTTTCTATCTGTTTATCTCTGCCTTTTATTGCCTATTTGTTTCTTTCTATCTCTATCTGTTTCTATCAACTGTCCTAGAGCTAGAAACAGAATGTGAAGACTTCAAATAGACTCAGACCCAAGAACATAGCTTGAGGATTAAAAGGAGAGACAAACAATACCATTTGCAATAGAGACACATAGATACGTGTAGATGAAGATTGTTATAGAAATCTATTTAAAAACAATAGAGACAGATATAGAAAGATAGAAAATGATAGCTAGAGATAGAAAGAGATAGGAAAGGGCAGAGAAAGAGATAGACTCAGATAGATCGTGGTGGAAAGACATAGAACGATACAGACAGACCGCAAGTAAATACAGTAAGAGATAGAGAGAAATAGAAAGAGAAGACTGTGCTAGACCCTGAAAGAGGATGCAAATGCTTCAAATAGATATAGAGTTGGACAGAACAAGATAGATACGGATAGAAAGGAGAAAAAAACAAGAACATTAGGGAAGACCTTGTACACATACATGCACATAGATGAAAATCGAGAAAGGTAAGTAGAAAATGATAGTTAGAGAGAAAGAGAGAAAATGATAGCTAGAGGTAGAAAGAGAGAGGAAAGGGCTGATATTCATATAAAGAGAGCGATTCAGATTAATAGTTGTGGAAAGACAAAACAATACAGACAGACAGAAAGTAACAAAGAGGCAGTAACAGACAGATACAGGGAAACAGATAGAAGAGGCTACATAGAGATCAAGTGTGCTAGAGCTAGAAACAGAACACAAATGCTTCAAATAGAAAAAAACTTGGCCAGAACAAGTATGATAGATAGATGATAGATGATAGATGATAGATGATAGATGATAGATAGATAGATAGATAGATAGATAGATAGATAGATAGATAGATAGATAGATAGATAGATAGATAGATAGATAGATAGATAGATAGATAGATAGATAGATAGATAGATAGATAGAGATGAAAGTAAGAAAACGAAAAAGAAATGAAAGAAGGAACATTTGAAAATGATAGATATAGACATATAGACATGACAGACATATACATACACATTGGTGAAACAATAGAGATAGATAAAGAAAGAGAGAAAATGAAAGCTAGTGATAGAATGGCAGATATACATATAAAGAAAGATATACATATAAAGAAAGATACAGAAAGATGTTGGTAGGAAGACAGAAAGAAACAGAGAGAGATCAGAAGTAACAAATACTAAGAGATAGATACAGAGAAACAGATAGAAAAAGGCTACATAGAGATCCACTGAACTAGAGCTAGAAATGCCAACGCTACAAAAGTAGAGTCGGGCAGAACAAGATAGACTGATAGAAAGGTGAGGAGAAAAACATTAGATGAAAGATAAAGGCATGTAGAAAACGATACAGATATAGAAGGAGAAAAAATGAAAGCTAGAGATAGAGAGAAGGGCAGATACATGGAAAACGACAGATTAAGATAGACATATACTGTGCTACACATTGACATAGAATGTGAATGATTCAAATAGACATAGAGTCGGACAGAACAGGATTGATAGAAAGGAGCGAAAATAACAAGAACATTAGGAAAAGGTTTGCGCTAGAGCAGAAAACAGAACGGAAAGTTCAAAGAAAAGAGAGAGCGAGAGAGAGAGAGAGAGAGAGAGAGAGAGAGAGATGAAAGTAAGAAAAAGAAAAACGCTCTTTGACTATGTGCAGTGTTCGCATTCTCTGTTTCTACCTCTAGCTCAGTTTATGTAGCATTTTCTGTTGCATTCTATTCGTACACTTTCCTATCTCTTTCAATCACTAGCTTTCATTTTCTCTTTCTGTATCTAGCTTTCTCTATCTTCATCTATGAGTATCTTTTTCTATTTGATTTGGTTTTTCTCAGTTTCTTTCTATCATTAATGTGTTATTTCTATCTTGTTCTGTCTGAACCTATATCTAGTAGCGTTCGCATTCTATTTCTACATCTAGCTCAGTGTATCTCTATGCTGCTTTTTCTCTTTCTGTGTTACTTCCTATCTCTCTTTCTTTCTGAGTCTTTCTACAATTACCTATCTGAATCTCTCTCTTTCTGCTTTGCTCTCTCTTTCTACCACGACCTATCATTTTCTTTCTATATTATCTCTATCGTTTTCTGTATAATTTTCTCTTTCTTCATCTATGTGTATCTATCTATTGCTCTTTATATCTTGTTTCTCTCTCTCTCATCATCATCATCATGTTCTGTCTAACTGTATATCTATTTGTTGCATTCTCATTCTCTTTCTTGGTACCGAGCACAGTAGATCTCTGTGTAGCCGTTTCTGGCTGTTTCTCTGTATCTCTCACTGTTTATTTGTTAGTTTGTATCTCTTCTCTTTCTTGTTATGTCTTTCTATGACTATCTATCAGAATGTATCTCTATCTATGTATACCTTTCTTTTCTCTTTCTATCACTAGCTTTCAGTTTCTCTCTTGATTGTATTGTATTGTACTGATATCTCTATTGTTTTCTATATACCTTTCTCTATCTTCATCTATGTGTATATTTTGCTAATGGTTTTGTTTTTCTCTCCTTGTTTCTATCTGTCTACCTAGTTCTGTCTGACACCATATCTATTTGTAGCATTTGCTTTCTGTTTTTAGGTCTAGCACAGTTTATATCTAAGTAGCCTTTTCTATCTGTTTATCTCTGCCTTTTATTGCCTATTTGTTTCTTTCTATCTCTATCTGTTTCTATCAACTGTCCTAGAGCTAGAAACAGAATGTGAAGACTTCAAATAGACTCAGACCCAAGAACATAGCTTGAGGATTAAAAGGAGAGACAAACAATACCATTTGCAATAGAGACACATAGATACGTGTAGATGAAGATTGTTATAGAAATCTATTTAAAAACAATAGAGACAGATATAGAAAGATAGAAAATGATAGCTAGAGATAGAAAGAGATAGGAAAGGGCAGAGAAAGAGATAGACTCAGATAGATCGTGGTGGAAAGACATAGAACGATACAGACAGACCGCAAGTAAATACAGTAAGAGATAGAGAGAAATAGAAAGAGAAGACTGTGCTAGACCCTGAAAGAGGATGCAAATGCTTCAAATAGATATAGAGTTGGACAGAACAAGATAGATACGGATAGAAAGGAGAAAAAAACAAGAACATTAGGGAAGACCTTGTACACATACATGCACATAGATGAAAATCGAGAAAGGTAAGTAGAAAATGATAGTTAGAGAGAAAGAGAGAAAATGATAGCTAGAGGTAGAAAGAGAGAGGAAAGGGCTGATATTCATATAAAGAGAGCGATTCAGATTAATAGTTGTGGAAAGACAAAACAATACAGACAGACAGAAAGTAACAAAGAGGCAGTAACAGACAGATACAGGGAAACAGATAGAAGAGGCTACATAGAGATCAAGTGTGCTAGAGCTAGAAACAGAACACAAATGCTTCAAATAGAAAAAAACTTGGCCAGAACAAGTATGATAGATAGATGATAGATGATAGATGATAGATGATAGATGATAGATAGATAGATAGATAGATAGATAGATAGATAGATAGATAGATAGATAGATAGATAGATAGATAGATAGATAGATAGATAGATAGATAGATAGATAGATAGATAGATAGATAGATAGATAGATAGATAGATAGATAGAGATGAAAGTAAGAAAACGAAAAAGAAATGAAAGAAGGAACATTTGAAAATGATAGATATAGACATATAGACATGACAGACATATACATACACATTGGTGAAACAATAGAGATAGATAAAGAAAGAGAGAAAATGAAAGCTAGTGATAGAATGGCAGATATACATATAAAGAAAGATATACATATAAAGAAAGATACAGAAAGATGTTGGTAGGAAGACAGAAAGAAACAGAGAGAGATCAGAAGTAACAAATACTAAGAGATAGATACAGAGAAACAGATAGAAAAAAGCTACATAGAGATCCACTGAACTAGAGCTAGAAATGCCAACGCTACAAAAGTAGAGTCGGGCAGAACAAGATAGACTGATAGAAAGGTGAGGAGAAAAACATTAGATGAAAGATAAAGGCATGTAGAAAACGATACAGATATAGAAGGAGAAAAAATGAAAGCTAGAGATAGAGAGAAGGGCAGATACATGGAAAACGACAGATTAAGATAGACATATACTGTGCTACACATTGACATAGAATGCGAATGATTCAAATAGACATAGAGTCGGACAGAACAGGATTGATAGAAAGGAGCGAAAATAACAAGAACATTAGGAAAAGGTTTGCGCTAGAGCAGAAAACAGAACGGAAAGTTCAAAGAAAAGAGAGAGCGAGAGAGAGAGAGAGAGAGAGAGAGAGATGAAAGTAAGAAAAAGAAAAACGCTCTTTGACTATGTGCAGTGTTCGCATTCTCTGTTTCTACCTCTAGCTCAGTTTATGTAGCATTTTCTGTTGCATTCTATTCGTACACTTTCCTATCTCTTTCAATCACTAGCTTTCATTTTCTCTTTCTGTATCTAGCTTTCTCTATCTTCATCTATGAGTATCTTTTTCTATTTGATTTGGTTTTTCTCAGTTTCTTTCTATCATTAATGTGTTATTTCTATCTTGTTCTGTCTGAACCTATATCTAGTAGCGTTCGCATTCTATTTCTACATCTAGCTCAGTGTATCTCTATGCTGCTTTTTCTCTTTCTGTGTTACTTCCTATCTCTCTTTCTTTCTGAGTCTTTCTACAATTACCTATCTGAATCTCTCTCTTTCTGCTTTGCTCTCTCTTTCTACCACGACCTATCATTTTCTTTCTATATTATCTCTATCGTTTTCTGTATAATTTTCTCTTTCTTCATCTATGTGTATCTATCTATTGCTCTTTATATCTTGTTTCTCTCTCTCTCATCATCATCATCATGTTCTGTCTAACTGTATATCTATTTGTTGCATTCTCATTCTCTTTCTTGGTACCGAGCACAGTAGATCTCTGTGTAGCCCTTTCTGGCTGTTTCTCTGTATCTCTCACTGTTTATTTGTTAGTTTGTATCTCTTCTCTTTCTTGTTATGTCTTTCTATGACTATCTATCCGAATGTATCTCTATCTATGTATACCTTTCTTTTCTCTTTCTATCACTAGCTTTCAGTTTCTCTCTTGATTGTATTGTATTGTACTGATATCTCTATTGTTTTCTATATACCTTTCTCTATCTTCATCTATGTGTATATTTTGCTAATGGTTTTGTTTTTCTCTCCTTGTTTCTATCTGTCTACCTAGTTCTGTCTGACACCATATCTATTTGTAGCATTTGCTTTCTGTTTTTAGGTCTAGCACAGTTTATATCTAAGTAGCCTTTTCTATCTGTTTATCTCTGCCTTTTATTGCCTATTTGTTTCTTTCTATCTCTATCTGTTTCTATCAACTGTCCTAGAGCTAGAAACAGAATGTGAAGACTTCAAATAGACTCAGACCCAAGAACATAGCTTGAGGATTAAAAGGAGAGACAAACAATACCATTTGCAATAGAGACACATAGATACGTGTAGATGAAGATTGTTATAGAAATCTATTTAAAAACAATAGAGACAGATATAGAAAGATAGAAAATGATAGCTAGAGATAGAAAGAGATAGGAAAGGGCAGAGAAAGAGATAGACTCAGATAGATCGTGGTGGAAAGACATAGAACGATACAGACAGACCGCAAGTAAATACAGTAAGAGATAGAGAGAAATAGAAAGAGAAGACTGTGCTAGACCCTGAAAGAGGATGCAAATGCTTCAAATAGATATAGAGTTGGACAGAACAAGATAGATACGGATAGAAAGGAGAAAAAAACAAGAACATTAGGGAAGACCTTGTACACATACATGCACATAGATGAAAATCGAGAAAGGTAAGTAGAAAATGATAGTTAGAGAGAAAGAGAGAAAATGATAGCTAGAGGTAGAAAGAGAGAGGAAAGGGCTGATATTCATATAAAGAGAGCGATTCAGATTAATAGTTGTGGAAAGACAAAACAATACAGACAGACAGAAAGTAACAAAGAGGCAGTAACAGACAGATACAGGGAAACAGATAGAAGAGGCTACATAGAGATCAAGTGTGCTAGAGCTAGAAACAGAACACAAATGCTTCAAATAGAAAAAAACTTGGCCAGAACAAGTATGATAGATAGATGATAGATGATAGATGATAGATGATAGATGATAGATGATAGATGATAGATGATAGATGATAGATAGATAGATAGATAGATAGATAGATAGATAGATAGATAGATAGATAGATAGATAGATAGATAGATAGATAGATAGAGATGAAAGTAAGAAAACGAAAAAGAAATGAAAGAAGGAACATTTGAAAATGATAGATATAGACATATAGACATGACAGACATATACATACACATTGGTGAAACAATAGAGATAGATAAAGAAAGAGAGAAAATGAAAGCTAGTGATAGAATGGCAGATATACATATAAAGAAAGATATACATATAAAGAAAGATACAGAAAGATGTTGGTAGGAAGACAGAAAGAAACAGAGAGAGATCAGAAGTAACAAATACTAAGAGATAGATACAGAGAAACAGATAGAAAAAGGCTACATAGAGATCCACTGAACTAGAGCTAGAAATGCCAACGCTACAAAAGTAGAGTCGGGCAGAACAAGATAGACTGATAGAAAGGTGAGGAGAAAAACATTAGATGAAAGATAAAGGCATGTAGAAAACGATACAGATATAGAAGGAGAAAAAATGAAAGCTAGAGATAGAGAGAAGGGCAGATACATGGAAAACGACAGATTAAGATAGACATATACTGTGCTACACATTGACATAGAATGCGAATGATTCAAATAGACATAGAGTCGGACAGAACAGGATTGATAGAAAGGAGCGAAAATAACAAGAACATTAGGAAAAGGTTTGCGCTAGAGCAGAAAACAGAACGGAAAGTTCAAAGAAAAGAGAGAGCGAGAGAGAGAGAGAGAGAGAGAGAGAGAGAGATGAAAGTAAGAAAAAGAAAAACGCTCTTTGACTATGTGCAGTGTTCGCATTCTCTGTTTCTACCTCTAGCTCAGTTTATGTAGCATTTTCTGTTGCATTCTATTCGTACACTTTCCTATCTCTTTCAATCACTAGCTTTCATTTTCTCTTTCTGTATCTAGCTTTCTCTATCTTCATCTATGAGTATCTTTTTCTATTTGATTTGGTTTTTCTCAGTTTCTTTCTATCATTAATGTGTTATTTCTATCTTGTTCTGTCTGAACCTATATCTAGTAGCGTTCGCATTCTATTTCTACATCTAGCTCAGTGTATCTCTATGCTGCTTTTTCTCTTTCTGTGTTACTTCCTATCTCTCTTTCTTTCTGAGTCTTTCTACAATTACCTATCTGAATCTCTCTCTTTCTGCTTTGCTCTCTCTTTCTACCACGACCTATCATTTTCTTTCTATATTATCTCTATCGTTTTCTGTATAATTTTCTCTTTCTTCATCTATGTGTATCTATCTATTGCTCTTTATATCTTGTTTCTCTCTCTCTCATCATCATCATCATGTTCTGTCTAACTGTATATCTATTTGTTGCATTCTCATTCTCTTTCTTGGTACCGAGCACAGTAGATCTCTGTGTAGCCCTTTCTGGCTGTTTCTCTGTATCTCTCACTGTTTATTTGTTAGTTTGTATCTCTTCTCTTTCTTGTTATGTCTTTCTATGACTATCTATCCGAATGTATCTCTATCTATGTATACCTTTCTTTTCTCTTTCTATCACTAGCTTTCAGTTTCTCTCTTGATTGTATTGTATTGTACTGATATCTCTATTGTTTTCTATATACCTTTCTCTATCTTCATCTATGTGTATATTTTGCTAATGGTTTTGTTTTTCTCTCCTTGTTTCTATCTGTCTACCTAGTTCTGTCTGACACCATATCTATTTGTAGCATTTGCTTTCTGTTTTTAGGTCTAGCACAGTTTATATCTAAGTAGCCTTTTCTATCTGTTTATCTCTGCCTTTTATTGCCTATTTGTTTCTTTCTATCTCTATCTGTTTCTATCAACTGTCCTAGAGCTAGAAACAGAATGTGAAGACTTCAAATAGACTCAGACCCAAGAACATAGCTTGAGGATTAAAAGGAGAGACAAACAATACCATTTGCAATAGAGACACATAGATACGTGTAGATGAAGATTGTTATAGAAATCTATTTAAAAACAATAGAGACAGATATAGAAAGATAGAAAATGATAGCTAGAGATAGAAAGAGATAGGAAAGGGCAGAGAAAGAGATAGACTCAGATAGATCGTGGTGGAAAGACATAGAACGATACAGACAGACCGCAAGTAAATACAGTAAGAGATAGAGAGAAATAGAAAGAGAAGACTGTGCTAGACCCTGAAAGAGGATGCAAATGCTTCAAATAGATATAGAGTTGGACAGAACAAGATAGATACGGATAGAAAGGAGAAAAAAACAAGAACATTAGGGAAGACCTTGTACACATACATGCACATAGATGAAAATCGAGAAAGGTAAGTAGAAAATGATAGTTAGAGAGAAAGAGAGAAAATGATAGCTAGAGGTAGAAAGAGAGAGGAAAGGGCTGATATTCATATAAAGAGAGCGATTCAGATTAATAGTTGTGGAAAGACAAAACAATACAGACAGACAGAAAGTAACAAAGAGGCAGTAACAGACAGATACAGGGAAACAGATAGAAGAGGCTACATAGAGATCAAGTGTGCTAGAGCTAGAAACAGAACACAAATGCTTCAAATAGAAAAAAACTTGGCCAGAACAAGTATGATAGATAGATGATAGATGATAGATGATAGATGATAGATGATAGATGATAGATGATAGATGATAGATAGATAGATAGATAGATAGATAGATAGATAGATAGATAGATAGATAGATAGATAGATAGATAGATAGATAGATAGATAGATAGATAGATAGATAGATAGATGATAGATAGATAGATAGATAGATAGATAGACTCAGACCCAAGAACATAGCTTGAGGATTAAAAGGAGAGACAAACAATATCATTTGCAATAGATAGAGACACATAGATACGTGTAGATGAAGATTGTTATAGAAATCTATTTAAAAACAATAGCGATAGATATAGAAAGATAGAAAATGATAGCTAGAGATAGAAAGAGATAGGAAAGGGCAGAGAAAGAGATAGACTCAGATAGATCGTGGTGGAAAGACATAGAACGATACAGACAGACCGCAAGTAAATACAGTAAGAGATAGAGAGAAATAGATAGAGAAGACCCTGAAAGAGGATGCAAATGCTTCAAATAGATATAGAGTTGGACAGAACAAGATAGATACGGATAGAAAGGAGAAAAAAACAAGAACATTAGGGAAGACCTTGTACACATACATGCACATAGATGAAAATCGAGAAAGGTAAGTAGAAAATGATAGTTAGAGAGAAAGAGAGAAAATGATAGCTAGAGGTAGAAAGAGAGAGGAAAGGGCTGATATTCATATAAAGAGAGCGATTCAGATTAATAGTTGTGGAAAGACAAAACAATACAGACAGACAGAAAGTAACAAAGAGGCAGTAACAGACAGATACAGGGAAACAGATAGAAGAGGCTACATAGAGATCAAGTGTGCTAGAGCTAGAAACAGAACACAAATGCTTCAAATAGAAAAAAACTTGGCCAGAACAAGTATGATAGATAGATAGATAGATAGATAGATAGATAGATAGATAGATAGATAGATAGATAGATAGATAGATAGATAGATAGATAGATAGATAGATAGATAGATAGATAGATAGATAGATAGATAGATAGATAGATGAAAGTAAGAAAACGAAAAAGAAATGAAAGAAGGAACATTTGAAAATGATAGATACATATACATACACATTGGTGAAACAATAGAGATATATAAAGAAAAAGAGAAAATGAAAGCTAGTGATAGAATGGCAGATATACATATAAAGAGATATACAGAAAGATATTGGTAGGAAGACAGAAAGAAACAGAGAGAGATCGGAAGTAACAAATAGTAAGAGATGGATACAGAGAAACAGATAGAAAAAGGCTACATAGAGATCCACTGAACTAGAGCTAGAAATGCCAACGCTACAAAAGTAGTGTCGGACAGAACAAGATACATTGATAGAAAGGTGAGGAGAAAAACATTAGATGAAAGATAAAGGTATGTAGAAAACGATATAGATATAGAAGGAGAGAAAATGAAAGCTAGAGATAGAGAGAAGGGCAGATACATGGAAAACGACAGATTAAGATAGACATATACTGTGCTAGACATGGACATAGAATGCGAATGATTCAAATAGACAGAGTCGGACAGAACAGGATTGATAGAAAGGAGCGAAAATAACAAGAACATTAGGAAAAGGTTTGCGCTAGAGCAGAAAACAGAACGGAAAGTTCAAAGAAAAGAGAGAAAGAGAGAGAGAGATGAAAGTAAGAAAAAGGAAAAAGCTCTTTGTGCAGTGTTCGCATTCTCTGTTTCTACCTCTAGCTCAGTTTATGTAGCATTTTCTGTTTCTCTCTCTGTGTCTCTTGCTGTCTATTTTTTGCATTCTATACGTACACTTTCCTATCTCTTTCAATCACTAGCTTTCATTTTCTCTTTCTGTATCTAGCTTTCTCTATCTTCATCTATGAGTATCTTTTTCTATTTGATTTGGTTTTTCTCAGTTTCTTTCTATCATTAATGTGTTATTTCTATCTTGTTCTGTCTGAACCTATATCTAGTGGCGTTCGCATTCTATTTCTACATCTAGCTCAGTGTATCTCTATGCTGCTTTTTCTCTTTCTGTGTCTCTTACTGTATATTTGTTACTTCCTATCTCTGTTTCTTTCTTTCTACAATTACCTATCTGAATCTCTCTCTTTCTATCTGCTTTGCTCTCTCTTTCTACCACGACCTATCATTTTCTTTCTATATTATCTCTATCATTTTCTGTATAATTTTCTCTTTCTTCATCTATGTGTATCTATCTATTGCTCTTTATATCTTGTTTCTCTCTCTCTCATCATCATCATCATCATCATCATCATGTTCTGTCTGTATATCTATTTGTTGCATTCTCATTCTCTTTCTTGGTATCTAGCACAGTAGATCTCTGTGTAGCCCTTTCTGGCTGTTTCTCTGTATCTCTCACTGTTTATTTGTTAGTTTGTATCTCTTCTCTTTCTTGTTATGTCTTTCTATGACTATCTATCCGAATGTATCTCTATCTATGTATACCTTTCTTTTCTCTTTCTATCACTAGCTTTCAGTTTCTCTCTTGATTGTATTGTATTGTACTGATATCTCTATTGTTTTCTATATACCTTTCTCTATCTTCATCTATGTGTATATTTTGCTAATGGTTTTGTTTTTCTCTCCTTGTTTCTATCTGTCTACCTAGTTCTGTCTGACTCCATATCTATTTGTAGCATTTGCTTTCTGTTTTTAGGTCTAGCACAGTTTATATCTAAGTAGCCTTTTCTATCTGTTTATCTCTGCCTTTTATTGCCTATTTGTTTCTTTCTATCTCTATCTGTTTCTATCAACTGTCCTAGAGCTAGAAACAGAATGTGAAGACTTCAAATAGACTCAGACCCAAGAACATAGCTTGAGGATTAAAAGGAGAGACAAACAATACCATTTGCAATAGAGACACATAGATACGTGTAGATGAAGATTGTTATAGAAATCTATTTAAAAACAATAGAGACAGATATAGAAAGATAGAAAATGATAGCTAGAGATAGAAAGAGATAGGAAAGGGCAGAGAAAGAGATAGACTCAGATAGATCGTGGTGGAAAGACATAGAACAATACAGACAGACCGCAAGTAAATACAGTAAGAGATAGAGAGAAATAGAAAGAGAAGACTGTGCTAGACCCTGAAAGAGGATGCAAATGCTTCAAATAGATATAGAGTTGGACAGAACAAGATAGATACGGATAGAAAGGAGAAAAAAACAAGAACATTAGGGAAGACCTTGTACACATACATGCACATAGATGAAAATCGAGAAAGGTAAGTAGAAAATGATAGTTAGAGAGAAAGAGAGAAAAT
Source organism: Eublepharis macularius (assembly GCF_028583425.1). Classification (NCBI taxonomy): domain Eukaryota; kingdom Metazoa; phylum Chordata; class Lepidosauria; order Squamata; family Eublepharidae; genus Eublepharis; species Eublepharis macularius. The sequence goes on along the minus strand of NC_072791.1, from coordinate 228,049,355 downwards.
GATAGCTAGAGGTAGAAAGAGAGAGGAAAGGGCTGATATTCATATAAAGAGAGCGATTCAGATTAATAGTTGTGGAAAGACAAAACAATACAGACAGACAGAAAGTAACAAAGAGGCAGTAACAGACAGATACAGGGAAACAGATAGAAGAGGCTACATAGAGATCAAGTGTGCTAGAGCTAGAAACAGAACACAAATGCTTCAAATAGAAAAAAACTTGGCCAGAACAAGTATGATAGATAGATGATAGATGATAGATGATAGATGATAGATGATAGATGATAGATGATAGATGATAGATGATAGATAGATAGATAGATAGATAGATAGATAGATAGATAGATAGATAGATAGATAGATAGATAGATAGATAGATAGATAGATAGATAGATAGATAGATAGATAGATAGAGATGAAAGTAAGAAAACGAAAAAGAAATGAAAGAAGGAACATTTGAAAATGATAGATATAGACATATAGACATGACAGACATATACATACACATTGGTGAAACAATAGAGATAGATAAAGAAAGAGAGAAAATGAAAGCTAGTGATAGAATGGCAGATATACATATAAAGAAAGATATACATATAAAGAAAGATACAGAAAGATGTTGGTAGGAAGACAGAAAGAAACAGAGAGAGATCAGAAGTAACAAATACTAAGAGATAGATACAGAGAAACAGATAGAAAAAGGCTACATAGAGATCCACTGAACTAGAGCTAGAAATGCCAACGCTACAAAAGTAGAGTCGGGCAGAACAAGATAGACTGATAGAAAGGTGAGGAGAAAAACATTAGATGAAAGATAAAGGCATGTAGAAAACGATACAGATATAGAAGGAGAAAAAATGAAAGCTAGAGATAGAGAGAAGGGCAGATACATGGAAAACGACAGATTAAGATAGACATATACTGTGCTACACATTGACATAGAATGCGAATGATTCAAATAGACATAGAGTCGGACAGAACAGGATTGATAGAAAGGAGCGAAAATAACAAGAACATTAGGAAAAGGTTTGCGCTAGAGCAGAAAACAGAACGGAAAGTTCAAAGAAAAGAGAGAGCGAGAGAGAGAGAGAGAGAGAGAGAGAGAGAGATGAAAGTAAGAAAAAGAAAAACGCTCTTTGACTATGTGCAGTGTTCGCATTCTCTGTTTCTACCTCTAGCTCAGTTTATGTAGCATTTTCTGTTGCATTCTATTCGTACACTTTCCTATCTCTTTCAATCACTAGCTTTCATTTTCTCTTTCTGTATCTAGCTTTCTCTATCTTCATCTATGAGTATCTTTTTCTATTTGATTTGGTTTTTCTCAGTTTCTTTCTATCATTAATGTGTTATTTCTATCTTGTTCTGTCTGAACCTATATCTAGTAGCGTTCGCATTCTATTTCTACATCTAGCTCAGTGTATCTCTATGCTGCTTTTTCTCTTTCTGTGTTACTTCCTATCTCTCTTTCTTTCTGAGTCTTTCTACAATTACCTATCTGAATCTCTCTCTTTCTGCTTTGCTCTCTCTTTCTACCACGACCTATCATTTTCTTTCTATATTATCTCTATCGTTTTCTGTATAATTTTCTCTTTCTTCATCTATGTGTATCTATCTATTGCTCTTTATATCTTGTTTCTCTCTCTCTCATCATCATCATCATGTTCTGTCTAACTGTATATCTATTTGTTGCATTCTCATTCTCTTTCTTGGTACCGAGCACAGTAGATCTCTGTGTAGCCCTTTCTGGCTGTTTCTCTGTATCTCTCACTGTTTATTTGTTAGTTTGTATCTCTTCTCTTTCTTGTTATGTCTTTCTATGACTATCTATCCGAATGTATCTCTATCTATGTATACCTTTCTTTTCTCTTTCTATCACTAGCTTTCAGTTTCTCTCTTGATTGTATTGTATTGTACTGATATCTCTATTGTTTTCTATATACCTTTCTCTATCTTCATCTATGTGTATATTTTGCTAATGGTTTTGTTTTTCTCTCCTTGTTTCTATCTGTCTACCTAGTTCTGTCTGACACCATATCTATTTGTAGCATTTGCTTTCTGTTTTTAGGTCTAGCACAGTTTATATCTAAGTAGCCTTTTCTATCTGTTTATCTCTGCCTTTTATTGCCTATTTGTTTCTTTCTATCTCTATCTGTTTCTATCAACTGTCCTAGAGCTAGAAACAGAATGTGAAGACTTCAAATAGACTCAGACCCAAGAACATAGCTTGAGGATTAAAAGGAGAGACAAACAATACCATTTGCAATAGAGACACATAGATACGTGTAGATGAAGATTGTTATAGAAATCTATTTAAAAACAATAGAGACAGATATAGAAAGATAGAAAATGATAGCTAGAGATAGAAAGAGATAGGAAAGGGCAGAGAAAGAGATAGACTCAGATAGATCGTGGTGGAAAGACATAGAACGATACAGACAGACCGCAAGTAAATACAGTAAGAGATAGAGAGAAATAGAAAGAGAAGACTGTGCTAGACCCTGAAAGAGGATGCAAATGCTTCAAATAGATATAGAGTTGGACAGAACAAGATAGATACGGATAGAAAGGAGAAAAAAACAAGAACATTAGGGAAGACCTTGTACACATACATGCACATAGATGAAAATCGAGAAAGGTAAGTAGAAAATGATAGTTAGAGAGAAAGAGAGAAAATGATAGCTAGAGGTAGAAAGAGAGAGGAAAGGGCTGATATTCATATAAAGAGAGCGATTCAGATTAATAGTTGTGGAAAGACAAAACAATACAGACAGACAGAAAGTAACAAAGAGGCAGTAACAGACAGATACAGGGAAACAGATAGAAGAGGCTACATAGAGATCAAGTGTGCTAGAGCTAGAAACAGAACACAAATGCTTCAAATAGAAAAAAACTTGGCCAGAACAAGTATGATAGATAGATGATAGATGATAGATGATAGATGATAGATGATAGATAGATAGATAGATAGATAGATAGATAGATAGATAGATAGATAGATAGATAGATAGATAGATAGATAGATAGATAGATAGATAGATAGATAGATAGATAGATAGATAGATAGATGATAGATAGATAGATAGATAGATAGATAGATAGATAGATAGATAGATAGATAGATAGATAGATAGATAGACTCAGACCCAAGAACATAGCTTGAGGATTAAAAGGAGAGACAAACAATATCATTTGCAATAGATAGAGACACATAGATACGTGTAGATGAAGATTGTTATAGAAATCTATTTAAAAACAATAGCGATAGATATAGAAAGATAGAAAATGATAGCTAGAGATAGAAAGAGATAGGAAAGGGCAGAGAAAGAGATAGACTCAGATAGATCGTGGTGGAAAGACATAGAACGATACAGACAGACCGCAAGTAAATACAGTAAGAGATAGAGAGAAATAGATAGAGAAGACCCTGAAAGAGGATGCAAATGCTTCAAATAGATATAGAGTTGGACAGAACAAGATAGATACGGATAGAAAGGAGAAAAAAACAAGAACATTAGGGAAGACCTTGTACACATACATGCACATAGATGAAAATCGAGAAAGGTAAGTAGAAAATGATAGTTAGAGAGAAAGAGAGAAAATGATAGCTAGAGGTAGAAAGAGAGAGGAAAGGGCAGATATTCATATAAAGAGAGCGATTCAGATTAATAGTTGTGGAAAGACAAAACAATACAGACAGACAGAAAGTAACAAAGAGGCAGTAACAGACAGATACAGGGAAACAGATAGAAGAGGCTACATAGAGATCAATTGTGCTAGAGCTAGAAACAGAACACAAATGCTTCAAATAGAAAAAAACTTGGCCAGAACAAGTATGATAGATAGATAGATAGATAGATAGATAGATAGATAGATAGATAGATAGATAGATAGATAGATAGATAGATAGATAGATAGATAGATAGATAGATAGATAGATAGATAGATAGATAGATAGATAGATAGATAGATAGATAGATAGATAGATAGATAGATAGATAGATAGATAGATAGATAGATAGATATATAGATAGATAGATGATAGATAGATAGATGAAAGTAAGAAAACGAAAAAGAAATGAAAGAAGGAACATTTGAAAAAGATAGATACATATACATACACATTGGTGAAACAATAGAGATAGATAAAGAAAAAGAGAAAATGAAAGCTAGTGATAGAATGGCAGATATACATATAAAGAGATATACAGAAAGATATTGGTAGGAAGACAGAAAGAAACAGAGAGAGATCGGAAGTAACAAATAGTAAGAGATGGATACAGAGAAACAGATAGAAAAAGGCTACATAGAGATCCACTGAACTAGAGCTAGAAATGCCAACGCTACAAAAGTAGTGTCGGACAGAACAAGATAGATTGATAGAAAGGTGAGGAGAAAAACATTAGATGAAAGATAAAGGTATGTAGAAAACGATATAGATATAGAAGGAGAGAAAATGAAAGCTAGAGATAGAGAGAAGGGCAGATACATGGAAAACGACAGATTAAGATAGACATATACTGTGCTAGACATGGACATAGAATGCGAATGATTCAAATAGACAGAGTCGGACAGAACAGGATTGATAGAAAGGAGCGAAAATAACAAGAACATTAGGAAAAGGTTTGCGCTAGAGCAGAAAACAGAACGGAAAGTTCAAAGAAAAGAGAGAAAGAGAGAGAGAGATGAAAGTAAGAAAAAGGAAAAAGCTCTTTGTGCAGTGTTCGCATTCTCTGTTTCTACCTCTAGCTCAGTTTATGTAGCATTTTCTGTTTCTCTCTCTGTGTCTCTTGCTGTCTATTTTTTGCATTCTATACGTACACTTTCCTATCTCTTTCAATCACTAGCTTTCATTTTCTCTTTCTGTATCTAGCTTTCTCTATCTTCATCTATGAGTATCTTTTTCTATTTGATTTGGTTTTTCTCAGTTTCTTTCTATCATTAATGTGTTATTTCTATCTTGTTCTGTCTGAACCTATATCTAGTGGCGTTCGCATTCTATTTCTACATCTAGCTCAGTGTATCTCTATGCTGCTTTTTCTCTTTCTGTGTCTCTTACTGTATATTTGTTACTTCCTATCTCTGTTTCTTTCTTTCTACAATTACCTATCTGAATCTCTCTCTTTCTATCTGCTTTGCTCTCTCTTTCTACCACGACCTATCATTTTCTTTCTATATTATCTCTATCATTTTCTGTATAATTTTCTCTTTCTTCATCTATGTGTATCTATCTATTGCTCTTTATATCTTGTTTCTCTCTCTCTCATCATCATCATCATCATCATCATCATGTTCTGTCTGTATATCTATTTGTTGCATTCTCATTCTCTTTCTTGGTATCTAGCACAGTAGATCTCTGTGTAGCCCTTTCTGGCTGTTTCTCTGTATCTCTCACTGTTTATTTGTTAGTTTGTATCTCTTCTCTTTCTTGTTATGTCTTTCTATGACTATCTATCCGAATGTATCTCTATCTATGTATACCTTTCTTTTCTCTTTCTATCACTAGCTTTCAGTTTCTCTCTTGATTGTATTGTATTGTACTGATATCTCTATTGTTTTCTATATACCTTTCTCTATCTTCATCTATGTGTATATTTTGCTAATGGTTTTGTTTTTCTCTCCTTGTTTCTATCTGTCTACCTAGTTCTGTCTGACTCCATATCTATTTGTAGCATTTGCTTTCTGTTTTTAGGTCTAGCACAGTTTATATCTAAGTAGCCTTTTCTATCTGTTTATCTCTGCCTTTTATTGCCTATTTGTTTCTTTCTATCTCTATCTGTTTCTATCAACTGTCCTAGAGCTAGAAACAGAATGTGAAGACTTCAAATAGACTCAGACCCAAGAACATAGCTTGAGGATTAAAAGGAGAGACAAACAATACCATTTGCAATAGAGACACATAGATACGTGTAGATGAAGATTGTTATAGAAATCTATTTAAAAACAATAGAGACAGATATAGAAAGATAGAAAATGATAGCTAGAGATAGAAAGAGATAGGAAAGGGCAGAGAAAGAGATAGACTCAGATAGATCGTGGTGGAAAGACATAGAACAATACAGACAGACCGCAAGTAAATACAGTAAGAGATAGAGAGAAATAGAAAGAGAAGACTGTGCTAGACCCTGAAAGAGGATGCAAATGCTTCAAATAGATATAGAGTTGGACAGAACAAGATAGATACGGATAGAAAGGAGAAAAAAACAAGAACATTAGGGAAGACCTTGTACACATACATGCACATAGATGAAAATCGAGAAAGGTAAGTAGAAAATGATAGTTAGAGAGAAAGAGAGAAAATGATAGCTAGAGGTAGAAAGAGAGAGGAAAGGGCTGATATTCATATAAAGAGAGCGATTCAGATTAATAGTTGTGGAAAGACAAAACAATACAGACAGACAGAAAGTAACAAAGAGGCAGTAACAGACAGATACAGGGAAACAGATAGAAGAGGCTACATAGAGATCAAGTGTGCTAGAGCTAGAAACAGAACACAAATGCTTCAAATAGAAAAAAACTTGGCCAGAACAAGTATGATAGATAGATGATAGATGATAGATGATAGATGATAGATGATAGATGATAGATGATAGATGATAGATAGATAGATAGATAGATAGATAGATAGATAGATAGATAGATAGATAGATAGATAGATAGATAGATAGATAGATAGATAGATAGATAGATAGATAGATAGATAGATAGAGATGAAAGTAAGAAAACGAAAAAGAAATGAAAGAAGGAACATTTGAAAATGATAGATATAGACATATAGACATGACAGACATATACATACACATTGGTGAAACAATAGAGATAGATAAAGAAAGAGAGAAAATGAAAGCTAGTGATAGAATGGCAGATATACATATAAAGAAAGATATACATATAAAGAAAGATACAGAAAGATGTTGGTAGGAAGACAGAAAGAAACAGAGAGAGATCAGAAGTAACAAATACTAAGAGATAGATACAGAGAAACAGATAGAAAAAGGCTACATAGAGATCCACTGAACTAGAGCTAGAAATGCCAACGCTACAAAAGTAGAGTCGGGCAGAACAAGATAGACTGATAGAAAGGTGAGGAGAAAAACATTAGATGAAAGATAAAGGCATGTAGAAAACGATACAGATATAGAAGGAGAAAAAATGAAAGCTAGAGATAGAGAGAAGGGCAGATACATGGAAAACGACAGATTAAGATAGACATATACTGTGCTACACATTGACATAGAATGCGAATGATTCAAATAGACATAGAGTCGGACAGAACAGGATTGATAGAAAGGAGCGAAAATAACAAGAACATTAGGAAAAGGTTTGCGCTAGAGCAGAAAACAGAACGGAAAGTTCAAAGAAAAGAGAGAGCGAGAGAGAGAGAGAGAGAGAGAGAGAGAGATGAAAGTAAGAAAAAGAAAAACGCTCTTTGACTATGTGCAGTGTTCGCATTCTCTGTTTCTACCTCTAGCTCAGTTTATGTAGCATTTTCTGTTGCATTCTATTCGTACACTTTCCTATCTCTTTCAATCACTAGCTTTCATTTTCTCTTTCTGTATCTAGCTTTCTCTATCTTCATCTATGAGTATCTTTTTCTATTTGATTTGGTTTTTCTCAGTTTCTTTCTATCATTAATGTGTTATTTCTATCTTGTTCTGTCTGAACCTATATCTAGTAGCGTTCGCATTCTATTTCTACATCTAGCTCAGTGTATCTCTATGCTGCTTTTTCTCTTTCTGTGTTACTTCCTATCTCTCTTTCTTTCTGAGTCTTTCTACAATTACCTATCTGAATCTCTCTCTTTCTGCTTTGCTCTCTCTTTCTACCACGACCTATCATTTTCTTTCTATATTATCTCTATCGTTTTCTGTATAATTTTCTCTTTCTTCATCTATGTGTATCTATCTATTGCTCTTTATATCTTGTTTCTCTCTCTCTCATCATCATCATCATGTTCTGTCTAACTGTATATCTATTTGTTGCATTCTCATTCTCTTTCTTGGTACCGAGCACAGTAGATCTCTGTGTAGCCGTTTCTGGCTGTTTCTCTGTATCTCTCACTGTTTATTTGTTAGTTTGTATCTCTTCTCTTTCTTGTTATGTCTTTCTATGACTATCTATCAGAATGTATCTCTATCTATGTATACCTTTCTTTTCTCTTTCTATCACTAGCTTTCAGTTTCTCTCTTGATTGTATTGTATTGTACTGATATCTCTATTGTTTTCTATATACCTTTCTCTATCTTCATCTATGTGTATATTTTGCTAATGGTTTTGTTTTTCTCTCCTTGTTTCTATCTGTCTACCTAGTTCTGTCTGACACCATATCTATTTGTAGCATTTGCTTTCTGTTTTTAGGTCTAGCACAGTTTATATCTAAGTAGCCTTTTCTATCTGTTTATCTCTGCCTTTTATTGCCTATTTGTTTCTTTCTATCTCTATCTGTTTCTATCAACTGTCCTAGAGCTAGAAACAGAATGTGAAGACTTCAAATAGACTCAGACCCAAGAACATAGCTTGAGGATTAAAAGGAGAGACAAACAATACCATTTGCAATAGAGACACATAGATACGTGTAGATGAAGATTGTTATAGAAATCTATTTAAAAACAATAGAGACAGATATAGAAAGATAGAAAATGATAGCTAGAGATAGAAAGAGATAGGAAAGGGCAGAGAAAGAGATAGACTCAGATAGATCGTGGTGGAAAGACATAGAACGATACAGACAGACCGCAAGTAAATACAGTAAGAGATAGAGAGAAATAGAAAGAGAAGACTGTGCTAGACCCTGAAAGAGGATGCAAATGCTTCAAATAGATATAGAGTTGGACAGAACAAGATAGATACGGATAGAAAGGAGAAAAAAACAAGAACATTAGGGAAGACCTTGTACACATACATGCACATAGATGAAAATCGAGAAAGGTAAGTAGAAAATGATAGTTAGAGAGAAAGAGAGAAAATGATAGCTAGAGGTAGAAAGAGAGAGGAAAGGGCTGATATTCATATAAAGAGAGCGATTCAGATTAATAGTTGTGGAAAGACAAAACAATACAGACAGACAGAAAGTAACAAAGAGGCAGTAACAGACAGATACAGGGAAACAGATAGAAGAGGCTACATAGAGATCAAGTGTGCTAGAGCTAGAAACAGAACACAAATGCTTCAAATAGAAAAAAACTTGGCCAGAACAAGTATGATAGATAGATGATAGATGATAGATGATAGATGATAGATGATAGATAGATAGATAGATAGATAGATAGATAGATAGATAGATAGATAGATAGATAGATAGATAGATAGATAGATAGATAGATAGATAGAGATGAAAGTAAGAAAACGAAAAAGAAATGAAAGAAGGAACATTTGAAAATGATAGATATAGACATATAGACATGACAGACATATACATACACATTGGTGAAACAATAGAGATAGATAAAGAAAGAGAGAAAATGAAAGCTAGTGATAGAATGGCAGATATACATATAAAGAAAGATATACATATAAAGAAAGATACAGAAAGATGTTGGTAGGAAGACAGAAAGAAACAGAGAGAGATCAGAAGTAACAAATACTAAGAGATAGATACAGAGAAACAGATAGAAAAAGGCTACATAGAGATCCACTGAACTAGAGCTAGAAATGCCAACGCTACAAAAGTAGAGTCGGGCAGAACAAGATAGACTGATAGAAAGGTGAGGAGAAAAACATTAGATGAAAGATAAAGGCATGTAGAAAACGATACAGATATAGAAGGAGAAAAAATGAAAGCTAGAGATAGAGAGAAGGGCAGATACATGGAAAACGACAGATTAAGATAGACATATACTGTGCTACACATTGACATAGAATGCGAATGATTCAAATAGACATAGAGTCGGACAGAACAGGATTGATAGAAAGGAGCGAAAATAACAAGAACATTAGGAAAAGGTTTGCGCTAGAGCAGAAAACAGAACGGAAAGTTCAAAGAAAAGAGAGAGCGAGAGAGAGAGAGAGAGAGAGAGAGATGAAAGTAAGAAAAAGAAAAACGCTCTTTGACTATGTGCAGTGTTCGCATTCTCTGTTTCTACCTCTAGCTCAGTTTATGTAGCATTTTCTGTTGCATTCTATTCGTACACTTTCCTATCTCTTTCAATCACTAGCTTTCATTTTCTCTTTCTGTATCTAGCTTTCTCTATCTTCATCTATGAGTATCTTTTTCTATTTGATTTGGTTTTTCTCAGTTTCTTTCTATCATTAATGTGTTATTTCTATCTTGTTCTGTCTGAACCTATATCTAGTAGCGTTCGCATTCTATTTCTACATCTAGCTCAGTGTATCTCTATGCTGCTTTTTCTCTTTCTGTGTTACTTCCTATCTCTCTTTCTTTCTGAGTCTTTCTACAATTACCTATCTGAATCTCTCTCTTTCTGCTTTGCTCTCTCTTTCTACCACGACCTATCATTTTCTTTCTATATTATCTCTATCGTTTTCTGTATAATTTTCTCTTTCTTCATCTATGTGTATCTATCTATTGCTCTTTATATCTTGTTTCTCTCTCTCTCATCATCATCATCATGTTCTGTCTAACTGTATATCTATTTGTTGCATTCTCATTCTCTTTCTTGGTACCGAGCACAGTAGATCTCTGTGTAGCCGTTTCTGGCTGTTTCTCTGTATCTCTCACTGTTTATTTGTTAGTTTGTATCTCTTCTCTTTCTTGTTATGTCTTTCTATGACTATCTATCCGAATGTATCTCTATCTATGTATACCTTTCTTTTCTCTTTCTATCACTAGCTTTCAGTTTCTCTCTTGATTGTATTGTATTGTACTGATATCTCTATTGTTTTCTATATACCTTTCTCTATCTTCATCTATGTGTATATTTTGCTAATGGTTTTGTTTTTCTCTCCTTGTTTCTATCTGTCTACCTAGTTCTGTCTGACACCATATCTATTTGTAGCATTTGCTTTCTGTTTTTAGGTCTAGCACAGTTTATATCTAAGTAGCCTTTTCTATCTGTTTATCTCTGCCTTTTATTGCCTATTTGTTTCTTTCTATCTCTATCTGTTTCTATCAACTGTCCTAGAGCTAGAAACAGAATGTGAAGACTTCAAATAGACTCAGACCCAAGAACATAGCTTGAGGATTAAAAGGAGAGACAAACAATACCATTTGCAATAGAGACACATAGATACGTGTAGATGAAGATTGTTATAGAAATCTATTTAAAAACAATAGAGACAGATATAGAAAGATAGAAAATGATAGCTAGAGATAGAAAGAGATAGGAAAGGGCAGAGAAAGAGATAGACTCAGATAGATCGTGGTGGAAAGACATAGAACGATACAGACAGACCGCAAGTAAATACAGTAAGAGATAGAGAGAAATAGAAAGAGAAGACTGTGCTAGACCCTGAAAGAGGATGCAAATGCTTCAAATAGATATAGAGTTGGACAGAACAAGATAGATACGGATAGAAAGGAGAAAAAAACAAGAACATTAGGGAAGACCTTGTACACATACATGCACATAGATGAAAATCGAGAAAGGTAAGTAGAAAATGATAGTTAGAGAGAAAGAGAGAAAATGATAGCTAGAGGTAGAAAGAGAGAGGAAAGGGCTGATATTCATATAAAGAGAGCGATTCAGATTAATAGTTGTGGAAAGACAAAACAATACAGACAGACAGAAAGTAACAAAGAGGCAGTAACAGACAGATACAGGGAAACAGATAGAAGAGGCTACATAGAGATCAAGTGTGCTAGAGCTAGAAACAGAACACAAATGCTTCAAATAGAAAAAAACTTGGCCAGAACAAGTATGATAGATAGATGATAGATGATAGATGATAGATGATAGATGATAGATAGATAGATAGATAGATAGATAGATAGATAGATAGATAGATAGATAGATAGATAGATAGATAGATAGATAGATAGATAGAGATGAAAGTAAGAAAACGAAAAAGAAATGAAAGAAGGAACATTTGAAAATGATAGATATAGACATATAGACATGACAGACATATACATACACATTGGTGAAACAATAGAGATAGATAAAGAAAGAGAGAAAATGAAAGCTAGTGATAGAATGGCAGATATACATATAAAGAAAGATATACATATAAAGAAAGATACAGAAAGATGTTGGTAGGAAGACAGAAAGAAACAGAGAGAGATCAGAAGTAACAAATACTAAGAGATAGATACAGAGAAACAGATAGAAAAAGGCTACATAGAGATCCACTGAACTAGAGCTAGAAATGCCAACGCTACAAAAGTAGAGTCGGGCAGAACAAGATAGACTGATAGAAAGGTGAGGAGAAAAACATTAGATGAAAGATAAAGGCATGTAGAAAACGATACAGATATAGAAGGAGAAAAAATGAAAGCTAGAGATAGAGAGAAGGGCAGATACATGGAAAACGACAGATTAAGATAGACATATACTGTGCTACACATTGACATAGAATGCGAATGATTCAAATAGACATAGAGTCGGACAGAACAGGATTGATAGAAAGGAGCGAAAATAACAAGAACATTAGGAAAAGGTTTGCGCTAGAGCAGAAAACAGAACGGAAAGTTCAAAGAAAAGAGAGAGCGAGAGAGAGAGAGAGAGAGAGAGAGAGAGATGAAAGTAAGAAAAAGAAAAACGCTCTTTGACTATGTGCAGTGTTCGCATTCTCTGTTTCTACCTCTAGCTCAGTTTATGTAGCATTTTCTGTTGCATTCTATTCGTACACTTTCCTATCTCTTTCAATCACTAGCTTTCATTTTCTCTTTCTGTATCTAGCTTTCTCTATCTTCATCTATGAGTATCTTTTTCTATTTGATTTGGTTTTTCTCAGTTTCTTTCTATCATTAATGTGTTATTTCTATCTTGTTCTGTCTGAACCTATATCTAGTAGCGTTCGCATTCTATTTCTACATCTAGCTCAGTGTATCTCTATGCTGCTTTTTCTCTTTCTGTGTTACTTCCTATCTCTCTTTCTTTCTGAGTCTTTCTACAATTACCTATCTGAATCTCTCTCTTTCTGCTTTGCTCTCTCTTTCTACCACGACCTATCATTTTCTTTCTATATTATCTCTATCGTTTTCTGTATAATTTTCTCTTTCTTCATCTATGTGTATCTATCTATTGCTCTTTATATCTTGTTTCTCTCTCTCTCATCATCATCATCATGTTCTGTCTAACTGTATATCTATTTGTTGCATTCTCATTCTCTTTCTTGGTACCGAGCACAGTAGATCTCTGTGTAGCCCTTTCTGGCTGTTTCTCTGTATCTCTCACTGTTTATTTGTTAGTTTGTATCTCTTCTCTTTCTTGTTATGTCTTTCTATGACTATCTATCCGAATGTATCTCTATCTATGTATACCTTTCTTTTCTCTTTCTATCACTAGCTTTCAGTTTCTCTCTTGATTGTATTGTATTGTACTGATATCTCTATTGTTTTCTATATACCTTTCTCTATCTTCATCTATGTGTATATTTTGCTAATGGTTTTGTTTTTCTCTCCTTGTTTCTATCTGTCTACCTAGTTCTGTCTGACACCATATCTATTTGTAGCATTTGCTTTCTGTTTTTAGGTCTAGCACAGTTTATATCTAAGTAGCCTTTTCTATCTGTTTATCTCTGCCTTTTATTGCCTATTTGTTTCTTTCTATCTCTATCTGTTTCTATCAACTGTCCTAGAGCTAGAAACAGAATGTGAAGACTTCAAATAGACTCAGACCCAAGAACATAGCTTGAGGATTAAAAGGAGAGACAAACAATACCATTTGCAATAGAGACACATAGATACGTGTAGATGAAGATTGTTATAGAAATCTATTTAAAAACAATAGAGACAGATATAGAAAGATAGAAAATGATAGCTAGAGATAGAAAGAGATAGGAAAGGGCAGAGAAAGAGATAGACTCAGATAGATCGTGGTGGAAAGACATAGAACGATACAGACAGACCGCAAGTAAATACAGTAAGAGATAGAGAGAAATAGAAAGAGAAGACTGTGCTAGACCCTGAAAGAGGATGCAAATGCTTCAAATAGATATAGAGTTGGACAGAACAAGATAGATACGGATAGAAAGGAGAAAAAAACAAGAACATTAGGGAAGACCTTGTACACATACATGCACATAGATGAAAATCGAGAAAGGTAAGTAGAAAATGATAGTTAGAGAGAAAGAGAGAAAATGATAGCTAGAGGTAGAAAGAGAGAGGAAAGGGCTGATATTCATATAAAGAGAGCGATTCAGATTAATAGTTGTGGAAAGACAAAACAATACAGACAGACAGAAAGTAACAAAGAGGCAGTAACAGACAGATACAGGGAAACAGATAGAAGAGGCTACATAGAGATCAAGTGTGCTAGAGCTAGAAACAGAACACAAATGCTTCAAATAGAAAAAAACTTGGCCAGAACAAGTATGATAGATAGATGATAGATGATAGATGATAGATGATAGATGATAGATGATAGATGATAGATGATAGATGATAGATGATAGATAGATAGATAGATAGATAGATAGATAGATAGATAGATAGATAGATAGATAGATAGATAGATAGATAGATAGATAGATAGATAGATAGATAGATAGATAGATAGATAGATAGATAGATAGATAGATAGATAGATAGACTCAGACCCAAGAACATAGCTTGAGGATTAAAAGGAGAGACAAACAATATCATTTGCAATAGATAGAGACACATAGATACGTGTAGATGAAGATTGTTATAGAAATCTATTTAAAAACAATAGCGATAGATATAGAAAGATAGAAAATGATAGCTAGAGATAGAAAGAGATATTAAAGGGCAGAGAAAGAGATAGACTCAGATAGATCGTGGTGGAAAGACATAGAACGATACAGACAGACCGCAAGTAAATACAGTAAGAGATAGAGAGAAATAGATAGAGAAGACCCTGAAAGAGGATGCAAATGCTTCAAATAGATATAGAGTTGGACAGAACAAGATAGATACGGATAGAAAGGAGAAAAAAACAAGAACATTAGGGAAGACCTTGTACACATACATGCACATAGATGAAAATCGAGAAAGGTAAGTAGAAAATGATAGTTAGAGAGAAAGAGAGAAAATGATAGCTAGAGGTAGAAAGAGAGAGGAAAGGGCAGATATTCATATAAAGAGAGCGATTCAGATTAATAGTTGTGGAAAGACAAAACAATACAGACAGACAGAAAGTAACAAAGAGGCAGTAACAGACAGATACAGGGAAACAGATAGAAGAGGCTACATAGAGATCAAGTGTGCTAGAGCTAGAAACAGAACACAAATGCTTCAAATAGAAAAAAACTTGGCCAGAACAAGTATGATAGATAGATAGATAGATAGATAGATAGATAGATAGATAGATAGATAGATAGATAGATAGATAGATAGATAGATAGATAGATAGATAGATAGATAGATAGATAGATAGATAGATAGATAGAGATGAAAGTAAGAAAACGAAAAAGAAATGAAAGAAGGAACATTTGAAAATGATAGATATAGACATATAGACATGACAGACATATACATACACATTGGTGAAACAACAGAGATAGATAAAGAAAGAGAGAAAATGAAAGCTAGTGATAGAATGGCAGATATACATATAAAGAAAGATATACATATAAAGAAAGATACAGAAAGATGTTGGTAGGAAGACAGAAAGAAACAGAGATCAGAAGTAACAAATACTAAGAGATAGATACAGAGAAACAGATAGAAAAAGGCTACATAGAGATCCACTGAACTAGAGCTAGAAATGCCAACGCTACAAAAGTAGTGTCGGACAGAACAAGATAGATTGATAGAAAGGTGAGGAGAAAAACATTAGATGAAAGATAAAGGTATGTAGAAAACGATATAGATATAGAAGGAGAGAAAATGAAAGCTAGAGATAGAGAGAAGGGCAGATACATGGAAAACGACAGATTAAGATAGACATATACTGTGCTAGACATGGACATAGAATGCGAATGATTCAAATAGACAGAGTCGGACAGAACAGGATTGATAGAAAGGAGCGAAAATAACAAGAACATTAGGAAAAGGTTTGCGCTAGAGCAGAAAACAGAACGGAAAGTTCAAAGAAAAGAGAGAAAGAGAGAGAGAGATGAAAGTAAGAAAAAGGAAAAAGCTCTTTGTGCAGTGTTCGCATTCTCTGTTTCTACCTCTAGCTCAGTTTATGTAGCATTTTCTGTTTCTCTCTCTGTGTCTCTTGCTGTCTATTTTTTGCATTCTATACGTACACTTTCCTATCTCTTTCAATCACTAGCTTTCATTTTCTCTTTCTGTATCTAGCTTTCTCTATCTTCATCTATGAGTATCTTTTTCTATTTGATTTGGTTTTTCTCAGTTTCTTTCTATCATTAATGTGTTATTTCTATCTTGTTCTGTCTGAACCTATATCTAGTGGCGTTCGCATTCTATTTCTACATCTAGCTCAGTGTATCTCTATGCTGCTTTTTCTCTTTCTGTGTCTCTTACTGTATATTTGTTACTTCCTATCTCTGTTTCTTTCTTTCTACAATTACCTATCTGAATCTCTCTCTTTCTATCTGCTTTGCTCTCTCTTTCTACCACGACCTATCATTTTCTTTCTATATTATCTCTATCATTTTCTGTATAATTTTCTCTTTCTTCATCTATGTGTATCTATCTATTGCTCTTTATATCTTGTTTCTCTCTCTCTCATCATCATCATCATCATCATCATCATGTTCTGTCTGTATATCTATTTGTTGCATTCTCATTCTCTTTCTTGGTATCTAGCACAGTAGATCTCTGTGTAGCCCTTTCTGGCTGTTTCTCTGTATCTCTCACTGTTTATTTGTTAGTTTGTATCTCTTCTCTTTCTTGTTATGTCTTTCTATGACTATCTATCCGAATGTATCTCTATCTATGTATACCTTTCTTTTCTCTTTCTATCACTAGCTTTCAGTTTCTCTCTTGATTGTATTGTATTGTACTGATATCTCTATTGTTTTCTATATACCTTTCTCTATCTTCATCTATGTGTATATTTTGCTAATGGTTTTGTTTTTCTCTCCTTGTTTCTATCTGTCTACCTAGTTCTGTCTGACTCCATATCTATTTGTAGCATTTGCTTTCTGTTTTTAGGTCTAGCACAGTTTATATCTAAGTAGCCTTTTCTATCTGTTTATCTCTGCCTTTTATTGCCTATTTGTTTCTTTCTATCTCTATCTGTTTCTATCAACTGTCCTAGAGCTAGAAACAGAATGTGAAGACTTCAAATAGACTCAGACCCAAGAACATAGCTTGAGGATTAAAAGGAGAGACAAACAATACCATTTGCAATAGAGACACATAGATACGTGTAGATGAAGATTGTTATAGAAATCTATTTAAAAACAATAGAGACAGATATAGAAAGATAGAAAATGATAGCTAGAGATAGAAAGAGATAGGAAAGGGCAGAGAAAGAGATAGACTCAGATAGATCGTGGTGGAAAGACATAGAATGATACAGACAGACCGCAAGTAAATACAGTAAGAGATAGAGAGAAATAGAAAGAGAAGACTGTGCTAGACCCTGAAAGAGGATGCAAATGCTTCAAATAGATATAGAGTTGGACAGAACAAGATAGATACGGATAGAAAGGAGAAAAAAACAAGAACATTAGGGAAGACCTTGTACACATACATGCACATAGATGAAAATCGAGAAAGGTAAGTAGAAAATGATAGTTAGAGAGAAAGAGAGAAAATGATAGCTAGAGGTAGAAAGAGAGAGGAAAGGGCTGATATTCATATAAAGAGAGCGATTCAGATTAATAGTTGTGGAAAGACAAAACAATACAGACAGACAGAAAGTAACAAAGAGGCAGTAACAGACAGATACAGGGAAACAGATAGAAGAGGCTACATAGAGATCAAGTGTGCTAGAGCTAGAAACAGAACACAAATGCTTCAAATAGAAAAAAACTTGGCCAGAACAAGTATGATAGATAGATGATAGATGATAGATGATAGATGATAGATGATAGATGATAGATGATAGATAGATAGATAGATAGATAGATAGATAGATAGATAGATAGATAGATAGATAGATAGATAGATAGATAGATAGATAGATAGATAGATAGATAGATAGATAGAGATGAAAGTAAGAAAACGAAAAAGAAATGAAAGAAGGAACATTTGAAAATGATAGATATAGACATATAGACATGACAGACATATACATACACATTGGTGAAACAATAGAGATAGATAAAGAAAGAGAGAAAATGAAAGCTAGTGATAGAATGGCAGATATACATATAAAGAAAGATATACATATAAAGAAAGATACAGAAAGATGTTGGTAGGAAGACAGAAAGAAACAGAGAGAGATCAGAAGTAACAAATACTAAGAGATAGATACAGAGAAACAGATAGAAAAAGGCTACATAGAGATCCACTGAACTAGAGCTAGAAATGCCAACGCTACAAAAGTAGAGTCGGGCAGAACAAGATAGACTGATAGAAAGGTGAGGAGAAAAACATTAGATGAAAGATAAAGGCATGTAGAAAACGATACAGATATAGAAGGAGAAAAAATGAAAGCTAGAGATAGAGAGAAGGGCAGATACATGGAAAACGACAGATTAAGATAGACATATACTGTGCTACACATTGACATAGAATGCGAATGATTCAAATAGACATAGAGTCGGACAGAACAGGATTGATAGAAAGGAGCGAAAATAACAAGAACATTAGGAAAAGGTTTGCGCTAGAGCAGAAAACAGAACGGAAAGTTCAAAGAAAAGAGAGAGCGAGAGAGAGAGAGAGAGAGAGAGAGAGAGATGAAAGTAAGAAAAAGAAAAACGCTCTTTGACTATGTGCAGTGTTCGCATTCTCTGTTTCTACCTCTAGCTCAGTTTATGTAGCATTTTCTGTTGCATTCTATTCGTACACTTTCCTATCTCTTTCAATCACTAGCTTTCATTTTCTCTTTCTGTATCTAGCTTTCTCTATCTTCATCTATGAGTATCTTTTTCTATTTGATTTGGTTTTTCTCAGTTTCTTTCTATCATTAATGTGTTATTTCTATCTTGTTCTGTCTGAACCTATATCTAGTAGCGTTCGCATTCTATTTCTACATCTAGCTCAGTGTATCTCTATGCTGCTTTTTCTCTTTCTGTGTTACTTCCTATCTCTCTTTCTTTCTGAGTCTTTCTACAATTACCTATCTGAATCTCTCTCTTTCTGCTTTGCTCTCTCTTTCTACCACGACCTATCATTTTCTTTCTATATTATCTCTATCGTTTTCTGTATAATTTTCTCTTTCTTCATCTATGTGTATCTATCTATTGCTCTTTATATCTTGTTTCTCTCTCTCTCATCATCATCATCATGTTCTGTCTAACTGTATATCTATTTGTTGCATTCTCATTCTCTTTCTTGGTACCGAGCACAGTAGATCTCTGTGTAGCCGTTTCTGGCTGTTTCTCTGTATCTCTCACTGTTTATTTGTTAGTTTGTATCTCTTCTCTTTCTTGTTATGTCTTTCTATGACTATCTATCAGAATGTATCTCTATCTATGTATACCTTTCTTTTCTCTTTCTATCACTAGCTTTCAGTTTCTCTCTTGATTGTATTGTATTGTACTGATATCTCTATTGTTTTCTATATACCTTTCTCTATCTTCATCTATGTGTATATTTTGCTAATGGTTTTGTTTTTCTCTCCTTGTTTCTATCTGTCTACCTAGTTCTGTCTGACACCATATCTATTTGTAGCATTTGCTTTCTGTTTTTAGGTCTAGCACAGTTTATATCTAAGTAGCCTTTTCTATCTGTTTATCTCTGCCTTTTATTGCCTATTTGTTTCTTTCTATCTCTATCTGTTTCTATCAACTGTCCTAGAGCTAGAAACAGAATGTGAAGACTTCAAATAGACTCAGACCCAAGAACATAGCTTGAGGATTAAAAGGAGAGACAAACAATACCATTTGCAATAGAGACACATAGATACGTGTAGATGAAGATTGTTATAGAAATCTATTTAAAAACAATAGAGACAGATATAGAAAGATAGAAAATGATAGCTAGAGATAGAAAGAGATAGGAAAGGGCAGAGAAAGAGATAGACTCAGATAGATCGTGGTGGAAAGACATAGAACGATACAGACAGACCGCAAGTAAATACAGTAAGAGATAGAGAGAAATAGAAAGAGAAGACTGTGCTAGACCCTGAAAGAGGATGCAAATGCTTCAAATAGATATAGAGTTGGACAGAACAAGATAGATACGGATAGAAAGGAGAAAAAAACAAGAACATTAGGGAAGACCTTGTACACATACATGCACATAGATGAAAATCGAGAAAGGTAAGTAGAAAATGATAGTTAGAGAGAAAGAGAGAAAATGATAGCTAGAGGTAGAAAGAGAGAGGAAAGGGCTGATATTCATATAAAGAGAGCGATTCAGATTAATAGTTGTGGAAAGACAAAACAATACAGACAGACAGAAAGTAACAAAGAGGCAGTAACAGACAGATACAGGGAAACAGATAGAAGAGGCTACATAGAGATCAAGTGTGCTAGAGCTAGAAACAGAACACAAATGCTTCAAATAGAAAAAAACTTGGCCAGAACAAGTATGATAGATAGATGATAGATGATAGATGATAGATGATAGATGATAGATAGATAGATAGATAGATAGATAGATAGATAGATAGATAGATAGATAGATAGATAGATAGATAGATAGATAGATAGATAGATAGATAGATAGATAGATAGAGATGAAAGTAAGAAAACGAAAAAGAAATGAAAGAAGGAACATTTGAAAATGATAGATATAGACATATAGACATGACAGACATATACATACACATTGGTGAAACAATAGAGATAGATAAAGAAAGAGAGAAAATGAAAGCTAGTGATAGAATGGCAGATATACATATAAAGAAAGATATACATATAAAGAAAGATACAGAAAGATGTTGGTAGGAAGACAGAAAGAAACAGAGAGAGATCAGAAGTAACAAATACTAAGAGATAGATACAGAGAAACAGATAGAAAAAGGCTACATAGAGATCCACTGAACTAGAGCTAGAAATGCCAACGCTACAAAAGTAGAGTCGGGCAGAACAAGATAGACTGATAGAAAGGTGAGGAGAAAAACATTAGATGAAAGATAAAGGCATGTAGAAAACGATACAGATATAGAAGGAGAAAAAATGAAAGCTAGAGATAGAGAGAAGGGCAGATACATGGAAAACGACAGATTAAGATAGACATATACTGTGCTACACATTGACATAGAATGCGAATGATTCAAATAGACATAGAGTCGGACAGAACAGGATTGATAGAAAGGAGCGAAAATAACAAGAACATTAGGAAAAGGTTTGCGCTAGAGCAGAAAACAGAACGGAAAGTTCAAAGAAAAGAGAGAGCGAGAGAGAGAGAGAGAGAGAGAGAGAGAGATGAAAGTAAGAAAAAGAAAAACGCTCTTTGACTATGTGCAGTGTTCGCATTCTCTGTTTCTACCTCTAGCTCAGTTTATGTAGCATTTTCTGTTGCATTCTATTCGTACACTTTCCTATCTCTTTCAATCACTAGCTTTCATTTTCTCTTTCTGTATCTAGCTTTCTCTATCTTCATCTATGAGTATCTTTTTCTATTTGATTTGGTTTTTCTCAGTTTCTTTCTATCATTAATGTGTTATTTCTATCTTGTTCTGTCTGAACCTATATCTAGTAGCGTTCGCATTCTATTTCTACATCTAGCTCAGTGTATCTCTATGCTGCTTTTTCTCTTTCTGTGTTACTTCCTATCTCTCTTTCTTTCTGAGTCTTTCTACAATTACCTATCTGAATCTCTCTCTTTCTGCTTTGCTCTCTCTTTCTACCACGACCTATCATTTTCTTTCTATATTATCTCTATCGTTTTCTGTATAATTTTCTCTTTCTTCATCTATGTGTATCTATCTATTGCTCTTTATATCTTGTTTCTCTCTCTCTCATCATCATCATCATGTTCTGTCTAACTGTATATCTATTTGTTGCATTCTCATTCTCTTTCTTGGTACCGAGCACAGTAGATCTCTGTGTAGCCCTTTCTGGCTGTTTCTCTGTATCTCTCACTGTTTATTTGTTAGTTTGTATCTCTTCTCTTTCTTGTTATGTCTTTCTATGACTATCTATCCGAATGTATCTCTATCTATGTATACCTTTCTTTTCTCTTTCTATCACTAGCTTTCAGTTTCTCTCTTGATTGTATTGTATTGTACTGATATCTCTATTGTTTTCTATATACCTTTCTCTATCTTCATCTATGTGTATATTTTGCTAATGGTTTTGTTTTTCTCTCCTTGTTTCTATCTGTCTACCTAGTTCTGTCTGACACCATATCTATTTGTAGCATTTGCTTTCTGTTTTTAGGTCTAGCACAGTTTATATCTAAGTAGCCTTTTCTATCTGTTTATCTCTGCCTTTTATTGCCTATTTGTTTCTTTCTATCTCTATCTGTTTCTATCAACTGTCCTAGAGCTAGAAACAGAATGTGAAGACTTCAAATAGACTCAGACCCAAGAACATAGCTTGAGGATTAAAAGGAGAGACAAACAATACCATTTGCAATAGAGACACATAGATACGTGTAGATGAAGATTGTTATAGAAATCTATTTAAAAACAATAGAGACAGATATAGAAAGATAGAAAATGATAGCTAGAGATAGAAAGAGATAGGAAAGGGCAGAGAAAGAGATAGACTCAGATAGATCGTGGTGGAAAGACATAGAACGATACAGACAGACCGCAAGTAAATACAGTAAGAGATAGAGAGAAATAGAAAGAGAAGACTGTGCTAGACCCTGAAAGAGGATGCAAATGCTTCAAATAGATATAGAGTTGGACAGAACAAGATAGATACGGATAGAAAGGAGAAAAAAACAAGAACATTAGGGAAGACCTTGTACACATACATGCACATAGATGAAAATCGAGAAAGGTAAGTAGAAAATGATAGTTAGAGAGAAAGAGAGAAAATGATAGCTAGAGGTAGAAAGAGAGAGGAAAGGGCTGATATTCATATAAAGAGAGCGATTCAGATTAATAGTTGTGGAAAGACAAAACAATACAGACAGACAGAAAGTAACAAAGAGGCAGTAACAGACAGATACAGGGAAACAGATAGAAGAGGCTACATAGAGATCAAGTGTGCTAGAGCTAGAAACAGAACACAAATGCTTCAAATAGAAAAAAACTTGGCCAGAACAAGTATGATAGATAGATGATAGATGATAGATGATAGATGATAGATGATAGATGATAGATGATAGATGATAGATGATAGATGATAGATAGATAGATAGATAGATAGATAGATAGATAGATAGATAGATAGATAGATAGATAGATAGATAGATAGATAGATAGATAGATAGATAGATAGATAGATAGATAGATAGATAGATAGATAGATAGATAGACTCAGACCCAAGAACATAGCTTGAGGATTAAAAGGAGAGACAAACAATATCATTTGCAATAGATAGAGACACATAGATACGTGTAGATGAAGATTGTTATAGAAATCTATTTAAAAACAATAGCGATAGATATAGAAAGATAGAAAATGATAGCTAGAGATAGAAAGAGATATTAAAGGGCAGAGAAAGAGATAGACTCAGATAGATCGTGGTGGAAAGACATAGAACGATACAGACAGACCGCAAGTAAATACAGTAAGAGATAGAGAGAAATAGATAGAGAAGACCCTGAAAGAGGATGCAAATGCTTCAAATAGATATAGAGTTGGACAGAACAAGATAGATACGGATAGAAAGGAGAAAAAAACAAGAACATTAGGGAAGACCTTGTACACATACATGCACATAGATGAAAATCGAGAAAGGTAAGTAGAAAATGATAGTTAGAGAGAAAGAGAGAAAATGATAGCTAGAGGTAGAAAGAGAGAGGAAAGGGCAGATATTCATATAAAGAGAGCGATTCAGATTAATAGTTGTGGAAAGACAAAACAATACAGACAGACAGAAAGTAACAAAGAGGCAGTAACAGACAGATACAGGGAAACAGATAGAAGAGGCTACATAGAGATCAAGTGTGCTAGAGCTAGAAACAGAACACAAATGCTTCAAATAGAAAAAAACTTGGCCAGAACAAGTATGATAGATAGATAGATAGATAGATAGATAGATAGATAGATAGATAGATAGATAGATAGATAGATAGATAGATAGATAGATAGATAGATAGATAGATAGATAGATAGATAGATAGATAGATAGATAGATAGATAGATAGATAGATAGATAGATAGATAGATAGATAGATAGAGATGAAAGTAAGAAAACGAAAAAGAAATGAAAGAAGGAACATTTGAAAATGATAGATATAGACATATAGACATGACAGACATATACATACACATTGGTGAAACAACAGAGATAGATAAAGAAAGAGAGAAAATGAAAGCTAGTGATAGAATGGCAGATATACATATAAAGAAAGATATACATATAAAGAAAGATACAGAAAGATGTTGGTAGGAAGACAGAAAGAAACAGAGATCAGAAGTAACAAATACTAAGAGATAGATACAGAGAAACAGATAGAAAAAGGCTACATAGAGATCCACTGAACTAGAGCTAGAAATGCCAACGCTACAAAAGTAGTGTCGGACAGAACAAGATAGATTGATAGAAAGGTGAGGAGAAAAACATTAGATGAAAGATAAAGGTATGTAGAAAACGATATAGATATAGAAGGAGAGAAAATGAAAGCTAGAGATAGAGAGAAGGGCAGATACATGGAAAACGACAGATTAAGATAGACATATACTGTGCTAGACATGGACATAGAATGCGAATGATTCAAATAGACAGAGTCGGACAGAACAGGATTGATAGAAAGGAGCGAAAATAACAAGAACATTAGGAAAAGGTTTGCGCTAGAGCAGAAAACAGAACGGAAAGTTCAAAGAAAAGAGAGAAAGAGAGAGAGAGATGAAAGTAAGAAAAAGGAAAAAGCTCTTTGTGCAGTGTTCGCATTCTCTGTTGCTACCTCTAGCTCAGTTTATGTAGCATTTTCTGTTTCTCTCTCTGTGTCTCTTGCTGTCTATTTTTTGCATTCTATACGTACACTTTCCTATCTCTTTCAATCACTAGCTTTCATTTTCTCTTTCTGTATCTAGCTTTCTCTATCTTCATCTATGAGTATCTTTTTCTATTTGATTTGGTTTTTCTCAGTTTCTTTCTATCATTAATGTGTTATTTCTATCTTGTTCTGTCTGAACCTATATCTAGTGGCGTTCGCATTCTATTTCTACATCTAGCTCAGTGTATCTCTATGCTGCTTTTTCTCTTTCTGTGTCTCTTACTGTATATTTGTTACTTCCTATCTCTGTTTCTTTCTTTCTACAATTACCTATCTGAATCTCTCTCTTTCTATCTGCTTTGCTCTCTCTTTCTACCACGACCTATCATTTTCTTTCTATATTATCTCTATCATTTTCTGTATAATTTTCTCTTTCTTCATCTATGTGTATCTATCTATTGCTCTTTATATCTTGTTTCTCTCTCTCTCATCATCATCATCATCATCATCATCATGTTCTGTCTGTATATCTATTTGTTGCATTCTCATTCTCTTTCTTGGTATCTAGCACAGTAGATCTCTGTGTAGCCCTTTCTGGCTGTTTCTCTGTATCTCTCACTGTTTATTTGTTAGTTTGTATCTCTTCTCTTTCTTGTTATGTCTTTCTATGACTATCTATCCGAATGTATCTCTATCTATGTATACCTTTCTTTTCTCTTTCTATCACTAGCTTTCAGTTTCTCTCTTGATTGTATTGTATTGTACTGATATCTCTATTGTTTTCTATATACCTTTCTCTATCTTCATCTATGTGTATATTTTGCTAATGGTTTTGTTTTTCTCTCCTTGTTTCTATCTGTCTACCTAGTTCTGTCTGACTCCATATCTATTTGTAGCATTTGCTTTCTGTTTTTAGGTCTAGCACAGTTTATATCTAAGTAGCCTTTTCTATCTGTTTATCTCTGCCTTTTATTGCCTATTTGTTTCTATCTCTATCTGTTTCTATCAACTGTCCTAGAGCTAGAAACAGAATGTGAAGACTTCAAATAGACTCAGACCCAAGAACATAGCTTGAGGATTAAAAGGAGAGACAAACAATATCATTTGCAATAGAGACACATAGATACGTGTAGATGAAGATTGTTATAGAAATCTATTTAAAAACAATAGAGATAGCTATAGAAAGATAGAAAATGATAGCTAGAGATAGAAAGAGATAGGAAAGGGCAGAGAAAGAGATAGACTCAGATAGATCGTGGTGGAAAGACATAGAATGATACAGACAGACCGCAAGTAAATACAGTAAGAGATAGAGAGAAATAGAAAGAGAAGACTGTGCTAGACCCTGAAAGAGGATGCAAATGCTTCAAATAGATATAGAGTTGGACAGAACAAGATAGATACGGATAGAAAGGAGGAAAAAACAAGAACATTAGGGAAGACCTTGTACACATACATGCACATAGATGAAAATCGAGAAAGGTAAGTAGAAAATGATAGCTAGAGGTAGAAAGAGAGAGGAAAGGGCTGATATTCATATAAAGAGAGCGATTCAGATTAATAGTTGTGGAAAGACAAAACAATACAGACAGACAGAAAGTAACAAAGAGGCAGTAACAGACAGATACAGGGAAACAGATAGAAGAGGCTACATAGAGATCAAGTGTGCTAGAGCTAGAAACAGAACACAAATGCTTCAAATAGAAAAAAACTTGGCCAGAACAAGTATGATAGGTAGATGATAGATGATAGATGATAGATGATAGATGATAGATGATAGATGATAGATGATAGATAGATAGATAGATAGATAGATAGATAGATAGATAGATAGATAGATAGATAGATAGATAGATAGATAGATAGAGATAGATAGATAGATAGATAGATAGATAGATAGATAGATAGATAGATAGATAGATAGATAGATAGATAGATAGATAGATAGATAGATAGATAGATAGATAGATAGATAGATAGATAGATAGATAGACTCAGACCCAAGAACATAGCTTGAGGATTAAAAGGAGAGACAAACAATATCATTTGCAATAGATAGAGACACATAGATACGTGTAGATGAAGATTGTTATAGAAATCTATTTAAAAACAATAGCGATAGATATAGAAAGATAGAAAATGATAGCTAGAGATAGAAAGAGATAGGAAAGGGCAGAGAAAGAGATAGACTCAGATAGATCGTGGTGGAAAGACATAGAACGATACAGACAGACCGCAAGTAAATACAGTAAGAGATAGAGAGAAATAGATAGAGAAGACCCTGAAAGAGGATGCAAATGCTTCAAATAGATATAGAGTTGGACAGAACAAGATAGATACGGATAGAAAGGAGAAAAAAACAAGAACATTAGGGAAGACCTTGTACACATACATGCACATAGATGAAAATCGAGAAAGGTAAGTAGAAAATGATAGTTAGAGAGAAAGAGAGAAAATGATAGCTAGAGGTAGAAAGAGAGAGGAAAGGGCAGATATTCATATAAAGAGAGCGATTCAGATTAATAGTTGTGGAAAGACAAAACAATACAGACAGACAGAAAGTAACAAAGAGGCAGTAACAGACAGATACAGGGAAACAGATAGAAGAGGCTACATAGAGATCAAGTGTGCTAGAGCTAGAAACAGAACACAAATGCTTCAAATAGAAAAAAACTTGGCCAGAACAAGTATGATAGGTAGATGATAGATGATAGATGATAGATGATAGATGATAGATGATAGATGATAGATAGATAGATAGATAGATAGATAGATAGATAGATAGATAGATAGATAGATAGATAGATAGATAGATAGATAGATAGATAGATAGATAGATAGATAGATAGATAGATAGATAGATAGAGATAGATAGATAGATAGATAGATAGATAGATAGATAGATAGATAGATAGATAGATAGATAGATAGATAGATAGATAGATAGATAGATAGATAGATAGATAGATAGATAGATAGATAGATAGATAGATAGATAGATAGATAGATAGACTCAGACCCAAGAACATAGCTTGAGGATTAAAAGGAGAGACAAACAATATCATTTGCAATAGATAGAGACACATAGATACGTGTAGATGAAGATTGTTATAGAAATCTATTTAAAAACAATAGCGATAGATATAGAAAGATAGAAAATGATAGCTAGAGATAGAAAGAGATAGGAAAGGGCAGAGAAAGAGATAGACTCAGATAGATCGTGGTGGAAAGACATAGAACGATACAGACAGACCGCAAGTAAATACAGTAAGAGATAGAGAGAAATAGATAGAGAAGACCCTGAAAGAGGATGCAAATGCTTCAAATAGATATAGAGTTGGACAGAACAAGATAGATACGGATAGAAAGGAGAAAAAAACAAGAACATTAGGGAAGACCTTGTACACATACATGCACATAGATGAAAATCGAGAAAGGTAAGTAGAAAATGATAGTTAGAGAGAAAGAGAGAAAATGATAGCTAGAGGTAGAAAGAGAGAGGAAAGGGCAGATATTCATATAAAGAGAGCGATTCAGATTAATAGTTGTGGAAAGACAAAACAATACAGACAGACAGAAAGTAACAAAGAGGCAGTAACAGACAGATACAGGGAAACAGATAGAAGAGGCTACATAGAGATCAAGTGTGCTAGAGCTAGAAACAGAACACAAATGCTTCAAATAGAAAAAAACTTGGCCAGAACAAGTATGATAGATAGATAGATAGATAGATAGATAGATAGATAGATAGATAGATAGATAGATAGATAGATAGATAGATAGATAGATAGATAGATAGATAGATAGATAGATAGATAGATAGATAGATAGATAGATAGATAGATAGATAGATAGATAGATAGATAGATGAAAGTAAGAAAACGAAAAAGAAATGAAAGAAGGAACATTTGAAAAAGATAGATACATATACATACACATTGGTGAAACAATAGAGATAGATAAAGAAAAAGAGAAAATGAAAGCTAGTGATAGAATGGCAGATATACATATAAAGAGATATACAGAAAGATATTGGTAGGAAGACAGAAAGAAACAGAGAGAGATCGGAAGTAACAAATAGTAAGAGATGGATACAGAGAAACAGATAGAAAAAGGCTACATAGAGATCCACTGAACTAGAGCTAGAAATGCCAACGCTACAAAAGTAGTGTCGGACAGAACAAGATAGATTGATAGAAAGGTGAGGAGAAAAACATTAGATGAAAGATAAAGGTATGTAGAAAACGATATAGATATAGAAGGAGAGAAAATGAAAGCTAGAGATAGAGAGAAGGGCAGATACATGGAAAACGACAGATTAAGATAGACATATACTGTGCTAGACATGGACATAGAATGCGAATGATTCAAATAGACAGAGTCGGACAGAACAGGATTGATAGAAAGGAGCGAAAATAACAAGAACATTAGGAAAAGGTTTGCGCTAGAGCAGAAAACAGAACGGAAAGTTCAAAGAAAAGAGAGAAAGAGAGAGAGAGATGAAAGTAAGAAAAAGGAAAAAGCTCTTTGTGCAGTGTTCGCATTCTCTGTTTCTACCTCTAGCTCAGTTTATGTAGCATTTTCTGTTTCTCTCTCTGTGTCTCTTGCTGTCTATTTTTTGCATTCTATACGTACACTTTCCTATCTCTTTCAATCACTAGCTTTCATTTTCTCTTTCTGTATCTAGCTTTCTCTATCTTCATCTATGAGTATCTTTTTCTATTTGATTTGGTTTTTCTCAGTTTCTTTCTATCATTAATGTGTTATTTCTATCTTGTTCTGTCTGAACCTATATCTAGTGGCGTTCGCATTCTATTTCTACATCTAGCTCAGTGTATCTCTATGCTGCTTTTTCTCTTTCTGTGTCTCTTACTGTATATTTGTTACTTCCTATCTCTGTTTCTTTCTTTCTACAATTACCTATCTGAATCTCTCTCTTTCTATCTGCTTTGCTCTCTCTTTCTACCACGACCTATCATTTTCTTTCTATATTATCTCTATCATTTTCTGTATAATTTTCTCTTTCTTCATCTATGTGTATCTATCTATTGCTCTTTATATCTTGTTTCTCTCTCTCTCATCATCATCATCATCATCATCATCATGTTCTGTCTGTATATCTATTTGTTGCATTCTCATTCTCTTTCTTGGTATCTAGCACAGTAGATCTCTGTGTAGCCCTTTCTGGCTGTTTCTCTGTATCTCTCACTGTTTATTTGTTAGTTTGTATCTCTTCTCTTTCTTGTTATGTCTTTCTATGACTATCTATCCGAATGTATCTCTATCTATGTATACCTTTCTTTTCTCTTTCTATCACTAGCTTTCAGTTTCTCTCTTGATTGTATTGTATTGTACTGATATCTCTATTGTTTTCTATATACCTTTCTCTATCTTCATCTATGTGTATATTTTGCTAATGGTTTTGTTTTTCTCTCCTTGTTTCTATCTGTCTACCTAGTTCTGTCTGACTCCATATCTATTTGTAGCATTTGCTTTCTGTTTTTAGGTCTAGCACAGTTTATATCTAAGTAGCCTTTTCTATCTGTTTATCTCTGCCTTTTATTGCCTATTTGTTTCTATCTCTATCTGTTTCTATCAACTGTCCTAGAGCTAGAAACAGAATGTGAAGACTTCAAATAGACTCAGACCCAAGAACATAGCTTGAGGATTAAAAGGAGAGACAAACAATATCATTTGCAATAGAGACACATAGATACGTGTAGATGAAGATTGTTATAGAAATCTATTTAAAAACAATAGAGATAGCTATAGAAAGATAGAAAATGATAGCTAGAGATAGAAAGAGATAGGAAAGGGCAGAGAAAGAGATAGACTCAGATAGATCGTGGTGGAAAGACATAGAATGATACAGACAGACCGCAAGTAAATACAGTAAGAGATAGAGAGAAATAGAAAGAGAAGACTGTGCTAGACCCTGAAAGAGGATGCAAATGCTTCAAATAGATATAGAGTTGGACAGAACAAGATAGATACGGATAGAAAGGAGGAAAAAACAAGAACATTAGGGAAGACCTTGTACACATACATGCACATAGATGAAAATCGAGAAAGGTAAGTAGAAAATGATAGCTAGAGGTAGAAAGAGAGAGGAAAGGGCTGATATTCATATAAAGAGAGCGATTCAGATTAATAGTTGTGGAAAGACAAAACAATACAGACAGACAGAAAGTAACAAAGAGGCAGTAACAGACAGATACAGGGAAACAGATAGAAGAGGCTACATAGAGATCAAGTGTGCTAGAGCTAGAAACAGAACACAAATGCTTCAAATAGAAAAAAACTTGGCCAGAACAAGTATGATAGGTAGATGATAGATGATAGATGATAGATGATAGATGATAGATGATAGATGATAGATGATAGATAGATAGATAGATAGATAGATAGATAGATAGATAGATAGATAGATAGATAGATAGATAGATAGATAGATAGATAGATAGATAGACTCAGACCCAAGAACATAGCTTGAGGATTAAAAGGAGAGACAAACAATATCATTTGCAATAGATAGAGACACATAGATACGTGTAGATGAAGATTGTTATAGAAATCTATTTAAAAACAATAGCGATAGATATAGAAAGATAGAAAATGATAGCTAGAGATAGAAAGAGATAGGAAAGGGCAGAGAAAGAGATAGACTCAGATAGATCGTGGTGGAAAGACATAGAACGATACAGACAGACCGCAAGTAAATACAGTAAGAGATAGAGAGAAATAGATAGAGAAGACCCTGAAAGAGGATGCAAATGCTTCAAATAGATATAGAGTTGGACAGAACAAGATAGATACGGATAGAAAGGAGAAAAAAACAAGAACATTAGGGAAGACCTTGTACACATACATGCACATAGATGAAAATCGAGAAAGGTAAGTAGAAAATGATAGTTAGAGAGAAAGAGAGAAAATGATAGCTAGAGGTAGAAAGAGAGAGGAAAGGGCAGATATTCATATAAAGAGAGCGATTCAGATTAATAGTTGTGGAAAGACAAAACAATACAGACAGACAGAAAGTAACAAAGAGGCAGTAACAGACAGATACAGGGAAACAGATAGAAGAGGCTACATAGAGATCAAGTGTGCTAGAGCTAGAAACAGAACACAAATGCTTCAAATAGAAAAAAACTTGGCCAGAACAAGTATGATAGATAGATAGATAGATAGATAGATAGATAGATAGATAGATAGATAGATAGATAGATAGATAGATAGATAGATAGATAGATAGATAGATAGATAGATAGATAGATAGATAGATAGATAGATAGATAGATAGATAGATAGATAGATAGATGAAAGTAAGAAAACGAAAAAGAAATGAAAGAAGGAACATTTGAAAAAGATAGATACATATACATACACATTGGTGAAACAATAGAGATAGATAAAGAAAAAGAGAAAATGAAAGCTAGTGATAGAATGGCAGATATACATATAAAGAGATATACAGAAAGATATTGGTAGGAAGACAGAAAGAAACAGAGAGAGATCGGAAGTAACAAATAGTAAGAGATGGATACAGAGAAACAGATAGAAAAAGGCTACATAGAGATCCACTGAACTAGAGCTAGAAATGCCAACGCTACAAAAGTAGTGTCGGACAGAACAAGATAGATTGATAGAAAGGTGAGGAGAAAAACATTAGATGAAAGATAAAGGTATGTAGAAAACGATATAGATATAGAAGGAGAGAAAATGAAAGCTAGAGATAGAGAGAAGGGCAGATACATGGAAAACGACAGATTAAGATAGACATATACTGTGCTAGACATGGACATAGAATGCGAATGATTCAAATAGACAGAGTCGGACAGAACAGGATTGATAGAAAGGAGCGAAAATAACAAGAACATTAGGAAAAGGTTTGCGCTAGAGCAGAAAACAGAACGGAAAGTTCAAAGAAAAGAGAGAAAGAGAGAGAGAGATGAAAGTAAGAAAAAGGAAAAAGCTCTTTGTGCAGTGTTCGCATTCTCTGTTGCTACCTCTAGCTCAGTTTATGTAGCATTTTCTGTTTCTCTCTCTGTGTCTCTTGCTGTC
The DNA here is from genome assembly GCF_028583425.1 of Eublepharis macularius. Classification (NCBI taxonomy): domain Eukaryota; kingdom Metazoa; phylum Chordata; class Lepidosauria; order Squamata; family Eublepharidae; genus Eublepharis; species Eublepharis macularius. Next base: position 228,016,188 of record NC_072791.1, on the reverse strand, counting down.
TATTTTTTGCATTCTATACGTACACTTTCCTATCTCTTTCAATCACTAGCTTTCATTTTCTCTTTCTGTATCTAGCTTTCTCTATCTTCATCTATGAGTATCTTTTTCTATTTGATTTGGTTTTTCTCAGTTTCTTTCTATCATTAATGTGTTATTTCTATCTTGTTCTGTCTGAACCTATATCTAGTGGCGTTCGCATTCTATTTCTACATCTAGCTCAGTGTATCTCTATGCTGCTTTTTCTCTTTCTGTGTCTCTTACTGTATATTTGTTACTTCCTATCTCTGTTTCTTTCTTTCTACAATTACCTATCTGAATCTCTCTCTTTCTATCTGCTTTGCTCTCTCTTTCTACCACGACCTATCATTTTCTTTCTATATTATCTCTATCATTTTCTGTATAATTTTCTCTTTCTTCATCTATGTGTATCTATCTATTGCTCTTTATATCTTGTTTCTCTCTCTCTCATCATCATCATCATCATCATCATCATGTTCTGTCTGTATATCTATTTGTTGCATTCTCATTCTCTTTCTTGGTATCTAGCACAGTAGATCTCTGTGTAGCCCTTTCTGGCTGTTTCTCTGTATCTCTCACTGTTTATTTGTTAGTTTGTATCTCTTCTCTTTCTTGTTATGTCTTTCTATGACTATCTATCCGAATGTATCTCTATCTATGTATACCTTTCTTTTCTCTTTCTATCACTAGCTTTCAGTTTCTCTCTTGATTGTATTGTATTGTACTGATATCTCTATTGTTTTCTATATACCTTTCTCTATCTTCATCTATGTGTATATTTTGCTAATGGTTTTGTTTTTCTCTCCTTGTTTCTATCTGTCTACCTAGTTCTGTCTGACTCCATATCTATTTGTAGCATTTGCTTTCTGTTTTTAGGTCTAGCACAGTTTATATCTAAGTAGCCTTTTCTATCTGTTTATCTCTGCCTTTTATTGCCTATTTGTTTCTATCTCTATCTGTTTCTATCAACTGTCCTAGAGCTAGAAACAGAATGTGAAGACTTCAAATAGACTCAGACCCAAGAACATAGCTTGAGGATTAAAAGGAGAGACAAACAATATCATTTGCAATAGAGACACATAGATACGTGTAGATGAAGATTGTTATAGAAATCTATTTAAAAACAATAGAGATAGCTATAGAAAGATAGAAAATGATAGCTAGAGATAGAAAGAGATAGGAAAGGGCAGAGAAAGAGATAGACTCAGATAGATCGTGGTGGAAAGACATAGAATGATACAGACAGACCGCAAGTAAATACAGTAAGAGATAGAGAGAAATAGAAAGAGAAGACTGTGCTAGACCCTGAAAGAGGATGCAAATGCTTCAAATAGATATAGAGTTGGACAGAACAAGATAGATACGGATAGAAAGGAGGAAAAAACAAGAACATTAGGGAAGACCTTGTACACATACATGCACATAGATGAAAATCGAGAAAGGTAAGTAGAAAATGATAGCTAGAGGTAGAAAGAGAGAGGAAAGGGCTGATATTCATATAAAGAGAGCGATTCAGATTAATAGTTGTGGAAAGACAAAACAATACAGACAGACAGAAAGTAACAAAGAGGCAGTAACAGACAGATACAGGGAAACAGATAGAAGAGGCTACATAGAGATCAAGTGTGCTAGAGCTAGAAACAGAACACAAATGCTTCAAATAGAAAAAAACTTGGCCAGAACAAGTATGATAGGTAGATGATAGATGATAGATGATAGATGATAGATGATAGATGATAGATGATAGATGATAGATAGATAGATAGATAGATAGATAGATAGATAGATAGATAGATAGATAGATAGATAGATAGATAGATAGATAGATAGATAGATAGATAGATAGATAGATAGATAGATAGATAGATAGACTCAGACCCAAGAACATAGCTTGAGGATTAAAAGGAGAGACAAACAATATCATTTGCAATAGATAGAGACACATAGATACGTGTAGATGAAGATTGTTATAGAAATCTATTTAAAAACAATAGCGATAGATATAGAAAGATAGAAAATGATAGCTAGAGATAGAAAGAGATAGGAAAGGGCAGAGAAAGAGATAGACTCAGATAGATCGTGGTGGAAAGACATAGAACGATACAGACAGACCGCAAGTAAATACAGTAAGAGATAGAGAGAAATAGATAGAGAAGACCCTGAAAGAGGATGCAAATGCTTCAAATAGATATAGAGTTGGACAGAACAAGATAGATACGGATAGAAAGGAGAAAAAAACAAGAACATTAGGGAAGACCTTGTACACATACATGCACATAGATGAAAATCGAGAAAGGTAAGTAGAAAATGATAGTTAGAGAGAAAGAGAGAAAATGATAGCTAGAGGTAGAAAGAGAGAGGAAAGGGCAGATATTCATATAAAGAGAGCGATTCAGATTAATAGTTGTGGAAAGACAAAACAATACAGACAGACAGAAAGTAACAAAGAGGCAGTAACAGACAGATACAGGGAAACAGATAGAAGAGGCTACATAGAGATCAAGTGTGCTAGAGCTAGAAACAGAACACAAATGCTTCAAATAGAAAAAAACTTGGCCAGAACAAGTATGATAGATAGATAGATAGATAGATAGATAGATAGATAGATAGATAGATAGATAGATAGATAGATAGATAGATAGATAGATAGATAGATAGATAGATAGATAGATAGATAGATAGATAGATAGATAGATAGATAGATAGATAGATGAAAGTAAGAAAACGAAAAAGAAATGAAAGAAGGAACATTTGAAAAAGATAGATACATATACATACACATTGGTGAAACAATAGAGATAGATAAAGAAAAAGAGAAAATGAAAGCTAGTGATAGAATGGCAGATATACATATAAAGAGATATACAGAAAGATATTGGTAGGAAGACAGAAAGAAACAGAGAGAGATCGGAAGTAACAAATAGTAAGAGATGGATACAGAGAAACAGATAGAAAAAGGCTACATAGAGATCCACTGAACTAGAGCTAGAAATGCCAACGCTACAAAAGTAGTGTCGGACAGAACAAGATAGATTGATAGAAAGGTGAGGAGAAAAACATTAGATGAAAGATAAAGGTATGTAGAAAACGATATAGATATAGAAGGAGAGAAAATGAAAGCTAGAGATAGAGAGAAGGGCAGATACATGGAAAACGACAGATTAAGATAGACATATACTGTGCTAGACATGGACATAGAATGCGAATGATTCAAATAGACAGAGTCGGACAGAACAGGATTGATAGAAAGGAGCGAAAATAACAAGAACATTAGGAAAAGGTTTGCGCTAGAGCAGAAAACAGAACGGAAAGTTCAAAGAAAAGAGAGAAAGAGAGAGAGAGATGAAAGTAAGAAAAAGGAAAAAGCTCTTTGTGCAGTGTTCGCATTCTCTGTTTCTACCTCTAGCTCAGTTTATGTAGCATTTTCTGTTTCTCTCTCTGTGTCTCTTGCTGTCTATTTTTTGCATTCTATACGTACACTTTCCTATCTCTTTCAATCACTAGCTTTCATTTTCTCTTTCTGTATCTAGCTTTCTCTATCTTCATCTATGAGTATCTTTTTCTATTTGATTTGGTTTTTCTCAGTTTCTTTCTATCATTAATGTGTTATTTCTATCTTGTTCTGTCTGAACCTATATCTAGTGGCGTTCGCATTCTATTTCTACATCTAGCTCAGTGTATCTCTATGCTGCTTTTTCTCTTTCTGTGTCTCTTACTGTATATTTGTTACTTCCTATCTCTGTTTCTTTCTTTCTACAATTACCTATCTGAATCTCTCTCTTTCTATCTGCTTTGCTCTCTCTTTCTACCACGACCTATCATTTTCTTTCTATATTATCTCTATCATTTTCTGTATAATTTTCTCTTTCTTCATCTATGTGTATCTATCTATTGCTCTTTATATCTTGTTTCTCTCTCTCTCATCATCATCATCATCATCATCATCATGTTCTGTCTGTATATCTATTTGTTGCATTCTCATTCTCTTTCTTGGTATCTAGCACAGTAGATCTCTGTGTAGCCCTTTCTGGCTGTTTCTCTGTATCTCTCACTGTTTATTTGTTAGTTTGTATCTCTTCTCTTTCTTGTTATGTCTTTCTATGACTATCTATCCGAATGTATCTCTATCTATGTATACCTTTCTTTTCTCTTTCTATCACTAGCTTTCAGTTTCTCTCTTGATTGTATTGTATTGTACTGATATCTCTATTGTTTTCTATATACCTTTCTCTATCTTCATCTATGTGTATATTTTGCTAATGGTTTTGTTTTTCTCTCCTTGTTTCTATCTGTCTACCTAGTTCTGTCTGACTCCATATCTATCTGTAGCATTTGCTTTCTGTTTTTAGGTCTAGCACAGTTTATATCTAAGTAGCCTTTTCTATCTGTTTATCTCTGCCTTTTATTGCCTATTTGTTTCTATCTCTATCTGTTTCTATCAACTGTCCTAGAGCTAGAAACAGAATGTGAAGACTTCAAATAGACTCAGACCCAAGAACATAGCTTGAGGATTAAAAGGAGAGACAAACAATATCATTTGCAATAGAGACACATAGATACGTGTAGATGAAGATTGTTATAGAAATCTATTTAAAAACAATAGAGATAGCTATAGAAAGATAGAAAATGATAGCTAGAGATAGAAAGAGATAGGAAAGGGCAGAGAAAGAGATAGACTCAGATAGATCGTGGTGGAAAGACATAGAATGATACAGACAGACCGCAAGTAAATACAGTAAGAGATAGAGAGAAATAGAAAGAGAAGACTGTGCTAGACCCTGAAAGAGGATGCAAATGCTTCAAATAGATATAGAGTTGGACAGAACAAGATAGATACGGATAGAAAGGAGGAAAAAACAAGAACATTAGGGAAGACCTTGTACACATACATGCACATAGATGAAAATCGAGAAAGGTAAGTAGAAAATGATAGCTAGAGGTAGAAAGAGAGAGGAAAGGGCTGATATTCATATAAAGAGAGCGATTCAGATTAATAGTTGTGGAAAGACAAAACAATACAGACAGACAGAAAGTAACAAAGAGGCAGTAACAGACAGATACAGGGAAACAGATAGAAGAGGCTACATAGAGATCAAGTGTGCTAGAGCTAGAAACAGAACACAAATGCTTCAAATAGAAAAAAACTTGGCCAGAACAAGTATGATAGGTAGATGATAGATGATAGATGATAGATGATAGATGATAGATGATAGATGATAGATGATAGATAGATAGATAGATAGATAGATAGATAGATAGATAGATAGATAGATAGATAGATAGATAGATAGATAGATAGATAGATAGATAGATAGATAGATAGATAGATAGATAGATAGATAGATAGATAGACTCAGACCCAAGAACATAGCTTGAGGATTAAAAGGAGAGACAAACAATATCATTTGCAATAGATAGAGACACATAGATACGTGTAGATGAAGATTGTTATAGAAATCTATTTAAAAACAATAGCGATAGATATAGAAAGATAGAAAATGATAGCTAGAGATAGAAAGAGATAGGAAAGGGCAGAGAAAGAGATAGACTCAGATAGATCGTGGTGGAAAGACATAGAACGATACAGACAGACCGCAAGTAAATACAGTAAGAGATAGAGAGAAATAGATAGAGAAGACCCTGAAAGAGGATGCAAATGCTTCAAATAGATATAGAGTTGGACAGAACAAGATAGATACGGATAGAAAGGAGAAAAAAACAAGAACATTAGGGAAGACCTTGTACACATACATGCACATAGATGAAAATCGAGAAAGGTAAGTAGAAAATGATAGTTAGAGAGAAAGAGAGAAAATGATAGCTAGAGGTAGAAAGAGAGAGGAAAGGGCAGATATTCATATAAAGAGAGCGATTCAGATTAATAGTTGTGGAAAGACAAAACAATACAGACAGACAGAAAGTAACAAAGAGGCAGTAACAGACAGATACAGGGAAACAGATAGAAGAGGCTACATAGAGATCAAGTGTGCTAGAGCTAGAAACAGAACACAAATGCTTCAAATAGAAAAAAACTTGGCCAGAACAAGTATGATAGATAGATAGATAGATAGATAGATAGATAGATAGATAGATAGATAGATAGATAGATAGATAGATAGATAGATAGATAGATAGATAGATAGATAGATAGATAGATAGATAGATAGATAGATAGATGAAAGTAAGAAAACGAAAAAGAAATGAAAGAAGGAACATTTGAAAAAGATAGATACATATACATACACATTGGTGAAACAATAGAGATAGATAAAGAAAAAGAGAAAATGAAAGCTAGTGATAGAATGGCAGATATACATATAAAGAGATATACAGAAAGATATTGGTAGGAAGACAGAAAGAAACAGAGAGAGATCGGAAGTAACAAATAGTAAGAGATGGATACAGAGAAACAGATAGAAAAAGGCTACATAGAGATCCACTGAACTAGAGCTAGAAATGCCAACGCTACAAAAGTAGTGTCGGACAGAACAAGATAGATTGATAGAAAGGTGAGGAGAAAAACATTAGATGAAAGATAAAGGTATGTAGAAAACGATATAGATATAGAAGGAGAGAAAATGAAAGCTAGAGATAGAGAGAAGGGCAGATACATGGAAAACGACAGATTAAGATAGACATATACTGTGCTAGACATGGACATAGAATGCGAATGATTCAAATAGACAGAGTCGGACAGAACAGGATTGATAGAAAGGAGCGAAAATAACAAGAACATTAGGAAAAGGTTTGCGCTAGAGCAGAAAACAGAACGGAAAGTTCAAAGAAAAGAGAGAAAGAGAGAGAGAGATGAAAGTAAGAAAAAGGAAAAAGCTCTTTGTGCAGTGTTCGCATTCTCTGTTTCTACCTCTAGCTCAGTTTATGTAGCATTTTCTGTTTCTCTCTCTGTGTCTCTTGCTGTCTATTTTTTGCATTCTATACGTACACTTTCCTATCTCTTTCAATCACTAGCTTTCATTTTCTCTTTCTGTATCTAGCTTTCTCTATCTTCATCTATGAGTATCTTTTTCTATTTGATTTGGTTTTTCTCAGTTTCTTTCTATCATTAATGTGTTATTTCTATCTTGTTCTGTCTGAACCTATATCTAGTGGCGTTCGCATTCTATTTCTACATCTAGCTCAGTGTATCTCTATGCTGCTTTTTCTCTTTCTGTGTCTCTTACTGTATATTTGTTACTTCCTATCTCTGTTTCTTTCTTTCTACAATTACCTATCTGAATCTCTCTCTTTCTATCTGCTTTGCTCTCTCTTTCTACCACGACCTATCATTTTCTTTCTATATTATCTCTATCATTTTCTGTATAATTTTCTCTTTCTTCATCTATGTGTATCTATCTATTGCTCTTTATATCTTGTTTCTCTCTCTCTCATCATCATCATCATCATCATCATCATGTTCTGTCTGTATATCTATTTGTTGCATTCTCATTCTCTTTCTTGGTATCTAGCACAGTAGATCTCTGTGTAGCCCTTTCTGGCTGTTTCTCTGTATCTCTCACTGTTTATTTGTTAGTTTGTATCTCTTCTCTTTCTTGTTATGTCTTTCTATGACTATCTATCCGAATGTATCTCTATCTATGTATACCTTTCTTTTCTCTTTCTATCACTAGCTTTCAGTTTCTCTCTTGATTGTATTGTATTGTACTGATATCTCTATTGTTTTCTATATACCTTTCTCTATCTTCATCTATGTGTATATTTTGCTAATGGTTTTGTTTTTCTCTCCTTGTTTCTATCTGTCTACCTAGTTCTGTCTGACTCCATATCTATCTGTAGCATTTGCTTTCTGTTTTTAGGTCTAGCACAGTTTATATCTAAGTAGCCTTTTCTATCTGTTTATCTCTGCCTTTTATTGCCTATTTGTTTCTATCTCTATCTGTTTCTATCAACTGTCCTAGAGCTAGAAACAGAATGTGAAGACTTCAAATAGACTCAGACCCAAGAACATAGCTTGAGGATTAAAAGGAGAGACAAACAATATCATTTGCAATAGAGACACATAGATACGTGTAGATGAAGATTGTTATAGAAATCTATTTAAAAACAATAGAGATAGCTATAGAAAGATAGAAAATGATAGCTAGAGATAGAAAGAGATAGGAAAGGGCAGAGAAAGAGATAGACTCAGATAGATCGTGGTGGAAAGACATAGAATGATACAGACAGACCGCAAGTAAATACAGTAAGAGATAGAGAGAAATAGAAAGAGAAGACTGTGCTAGACCCTGAAAGAGGATGCAAATGCTTCAAATAGATATAGAGTTGGACAGAACAAGATAGATACGGATAGAAAGGAGGAAAAAACAAGAACATTAGGGAAGACCTTGTACACATACATGCACATAGATGAAAATCGAGAAAGGTAAGTAGAAAATGATAGCTAGAGGTAGAAAGAGAGAGGAAAGGGCTGATATTCATATAAAGAGAGCGATTCAGATTAATAGTTGTGGAAAGACAAAACAATACAGACAGACAGAAAGTAACAAAGAGGCAGTAACAGACAGATACAGGGAAACAGATAGAAGAGGCTACATAGAGATCAAGTGTGCTAGAGCTAGAAACAGAACACAAATGCTTCAAATAGAAAAAAACTTGGCCAGAACAAGTATGATAGGTAGATGATAGATGATAGATGATAGATGATAGATGATAGATGATAGATGATAGATGATAGATAGATAGATAGATAGATAGATAGATAGATAGATAGATAGATAGATAGATAGATAGATAGATAGATAGATAGATAGATAGATAGATAGATAGATAGATAGATAGATGATAGATAGATAGATAGACTCAGACCCAAGAACATAGCTTGAGGATTAAAAGGAGAGACAAACAATATCATTTGCAATAGATAGAGACACATAGATACGTGTAGATGAAGATTGTTATAGAAATCTATTTAAAAACAATAGCGATAGATATAGAAAGATAGAAAATGATAGCTAGAGATAGAAAGAGATAGGAAAGGGCAGAGAAAGAGATAGACTCAGATAGATCGTGGTGGAAAGACATAGAACGATACAGACAGACCGCAAGTAAATACAGTAAGAGATAGAGAGAAATAGAAAGAGAAGACTGTGCTAGACCCTGAAAGAGGATGCAAATGCTTCAAATAGATATAGAGTTGGACAGAACAAGATAGATACGGATAGAAAGGAGGAAAAAACAAGAACATTAGGGAAGACCTTGTACACATACATGCACATAGATGAAAATCGAGAAAGGTAAGTAGAAAATGATAGCTAGAGGTAGAAAGAGAGAGGAAAGGGCTGATATTCATATAAAGAGAGCGATTCAGATTAATAGTTGTGGAAAGACAAAACAATACAGACAGACAGAAAGTAACAAAGAGGCAGTAACAGACAGATACAGGGAAACAGATAGAAGAGGCTACATAGAGATCAAGTGTGCTAGAGCTAGAAACAGAACACAAATGCTTCAAATAGAAAAAAACTTGGCCAGAACAAGTATGATAGGTAGATGATAGATGATAGATGATAGATGATAGATGATAGATGATAGATAGATAGATAGATAGATAGATAGATAGATAGATAGATAGATAGATAGATAGATAGATAGATAGATAGATAGATAGATAGATAGATAGATAGATAGATAGATAGATAGATAGATAGATAGATAGATAGATAGATAGATAGATAGATAGATAGATAGATAGATGATAGATAGATAGATAGACTCAGACCCAAGAACATAGCTTGAGGATTAAAAGGAGAGACAAACAATATCATTTGCAATAGATAGAGACACATAGATACGTGTAGATGAAGATTGTTATAGAAATCTATTTAAAAACAATAGCGATAGATATAGAAAGATAGAAAATGATAGCTAGAGATAGAAAGAGATAGGAAAGGGCAGAGAAAGAGATAGACTCAGATAGATCGTGGTGGAAAGACATAGAACGATACAGACAGACCGCAAGTAAATACAGTAAGAGATAGAGAGAAATAGATAGAGAAGACCCTGAAAGAGGATGCAAATGCTTCAAATAGATATAGAGTTGGACAGAACAAGATAGATACGGATAGAAAGGAGAAAAAAACAAGAACATTAGGGAAGACCTTGTACACATACATGCACATAGATGAAAATCGAGAAAGGTAAGTAGAAAATGATAGTTAGAGAGAAAGAGAGAAAATGATAGCTAGAGGTAGAAAGAGAGAGGAAAGGGCAGATATTCATATAAAGAGAGCGATTCAGATTAATAGTTGTGGAAAGACAAAACAATACAGACAGACAGAAAGTAACAAAGAGGCAGTAACAGACAGATACAGGGAAACAGATAGAAGAGGCTACATAGAGATCAAGTGTGCTAGAGCTAGAAACAGAACACAAATGCTTCAAATAGAAAAAAACTTGGCCAGAACAAGTATGATAGATAGATAGATAGATAGATAGATAGATAGATAGATAGATAGATAGATAGATAGATAGATAGATAGATAGATAGATAGATAGATAGATAGATAGATAGATAGATAGATAGATAGATAGATAGATAGATAGATAGATGATAGATAGATAGATAGATAGATAGATAGATAGATAGATGAAAGTAAGAAAACGAAAAAGAAATGAAAGAAGGAACATTTGAAAAAGATAGATACATAAACATACACATTGGTGAAACAATAGAGATAGATAAAGAAAAAGAGAAAATGAAAGCTAGTGATAGAATGGCAGATATACATATAAAGAGATATACAGAAAGATATTGGTAGGAAGACAGAAAGAAACAGAGAGAGATCGGAAGTAACAAATAGTAAGAGATGGATACAGAGAAACAGATAGAAAAAGGCTACATAGAGATCCACTGAACTAGAGCTAGAAATGCCAACGCTACAAAAGTAGTGTCGGACAGAACAAGATAGATTGATAGAAAGGTGAGGAGAAAAACATTAGATGAAAGATAAAGGTATGTAGAAAACGATATAGATATAGAAGGAGAGAAAATGAAAGCTAGAGATAGAGAGAAGGGCAGATACATGGAAAACGACAGATTAAGATAGACATATACTGTGCTAGACATGGACATAGAATGCGAATGATTCAAATAGACAGAGTCGGACAGAACAGGATTGATAGAAAGGAGCGAAAATAACAAGAACATTAGGAAAAGGTTTGCGCTAGAGCAGAAAACAGAACGGAAAGTTCAAAGAAAAGAGAAAGAGAGAGAGAGATGAAAGTAAGAAAAAGGAAAAAGCTCTTTGTGCAGTGTTCGCATTCTCTGTTTCTACCTCTAGCTCAGTTTATGTAGCATTTTCTGTTTCTCTCTCTGTGTCTCTTGCTGTCTATTTTTTGCATTCTATACGTACACTTTCCTATCTCTTTCAATCACTAGCTTTCATTTTCTCTTTCTGTATCTAGCTTTCTCTATCTTCATCTATGAGTATCTTTTTCTATTTGATTTGGTTTTTCTCAGTTTCTTTCTATCATTAATGTGTTATTTCTATCTTGTTCTGTCTGAACCTATATCTAGTGGCGTTCGCATTCTATTTCTACATCTAGCTCAGTGTATCTCTATGCTGCTTTTTCTCTTTCTGTGTCTCTTACTGTATATTTGTTACTTCCTATCTCTGTTTCTTTCTTTCTACAATTACCTATCTGAATCTCTCTCTTTCTATCTGCTTTGCTCTCTCTTTCTACCACGACCTATCATTTTCTTTCTATATTATCTCTATCATTTTCTGTATAATTTTCTCTTTCTTCATCTATGTGTATCTATCTATTGCTCTTTATATCTTGTTTCTCTCTCTCTCATCATCATCATCATCATCATCATCATCATGTTCTGTCTGTATATCTATTTGTTGCATTCTCATTCTCTTTCTTGGTATCTAGCACAGTAGATCTCTGTGTAGCCGTTTCTGGCTGTTTCTCTGTATCTCTCACTGTTTATTTGTTAGTTTGTATCTCTTCTCTTTCTTGTTATGTCTTTCTATGACTATCTATCCGAATGTATCTCTATCTATGTATACCTTTCTTTTCTCTTTCTATCACTAGCTTTCAGTTTCTCTCTTGATTGTATTGTATTGTACTGATATCTCTATTGTTTTCTATATACCTTTCTCTATCTTCATCTATGTGTATATTTTGCTAATGGTTTTGTTTTTCTCTCCTTGTTTCTATCTGTCTACCTAGTTCTGTCTGACTCCATATCTATTTGTAGCATTTGCTTTCTGTTTTTAGGTCTAGCACAGTTTATATCTAAGTAGCCTTTTCTATCTGTTTATCTCTGCCTTTTATTGCCTATTTGTTTCTATCTCTATCTGTTTCTATCAACTGTCCTAGAGCTAGAAACAGAATGTGAAGACTTCAAATAGACTCAGACCCAAGAACATAGCTTGAGGATTAAAAGGAGAGACAAACAATATCATTTGCAATAGAGACACATAGATACGTGTAGATGAAGATTGTTATAGAAATCTATTTAAAAACAATAGAGATAGCTATAGAAAGATAGAAAATGATAGCTAGAGATAGAAAGAGATAGGAAAGGGCAGAGAAAGAGATAGACTCAGATAGATCGTGGTGGAAAGACATAGAATGATACAGACAGACCGCAAGTAAATACAGTAAGAGATAGAGAGAAATAGAAAGAGAAGACTGTGCTAGACCCTGAAAGAGGATGCAAATGCTTCAAATAGATATAGAGTTGGACAGAACAAGATAGATACGGATAGAAAGGAGGAAAAAACAAGAACATTAGGGAAGACCTTGTACACATACATGCACATAGATGAAAATCGAGAAAGGTAAGTAGAAAATGATAGCTAGAGGTAGAAAGAGAGAGGAAAGGGCTGATATTCATATAAAGAGAGCGATTCAGATTAATAGTTGTGGAAAGACAAAACAATACAGACAGACAGAAAGTAACAAAGAGGCAGTAACAGACAGATACAGGGAAACAGATAGAAGAGGCTACATAGAGATCAAGTGTGCTAGAGCTAGAAACAGAACACAAATGCTTCAAATAGAAAAAAACTTGGCCAGAACAAGTATGATAGGTAGATGATAGATGATAGATGATAGATGATAGATGATAGATGATAGATGATAGATGATAGATAGATAGATAGATAGATAGATAGATAGATAGATAGATAGATAGATAGATAGATAGATAGATAGATAGATAGATAGATAGATAGATAGATAGATAGATAGATAGATAGATAGATAGATAGATAGATAGATAGACTCAGACCCAAGAACATAGCTTGAGGATTAAAAGGAGAGACAAACAATATCATTTGCAATAGATAGAGACACATAGATACGTGTAGATGAAGATTGTTATAGAAATCTATTTAAAAACAATAGCGATAGATATAGAAAGATAGAAAATGATAGCTAGAGATAGAAAGAGATAGGAAAGGGCAGAGAAAGAGATAGACTCAGATAGATCGTGGTGGAAAGACATAGAACGATACAGACAGACCGCAAGTAAATACAGTAAGAGATAGAGAGAAATAGATAGAGAAGACCCTGAAAGAGGATGCAAATGCTTCAAATAGATATAGAGTTGGACAGAACAAGATAGATACGGATAGAAAGGAGAAAAAAACAAGAACATTAGGGAAGACCTTGTACACATACATGCACATAGATGAAAATCGAGAAAGGTAAGTAGAAAATGATAGTTAGAGAGAAAGAGAGAAAATGATAGCTAGAGGTAGAAAGAGAGAGGAAAGGGCAGATATTCATATAAAGAGAGCGATTCAGATTAATAGTTGTGGAAAGACAAAACAATACAGACAGACAGAAAGTAACAAAGAGGCAGTAACAGACAGATACAGGGAAACAGATAGAAGAGGCTACATAGAGATCAAGTGTGCTAGAGCTAGAAACAGAACACAAATGCTTCAAATAGAAAAAAACTTGGCCAGAACAAGTATGATAGATAGATAGATAGATAGATAGATAGATAGATAGATAGATAGATAGATAGATAGATAGATAGATAGATAGATAGATAGATAGATAGATAGATAGATAGATAGATAGATAGATAGATAGATAGATAGATAGATAGATAGATAGATAGATAGATAGATAGATGAAAGTAAGAAAACGAAAAAGAAATGAAAGAAGGAACATTTGAAAAAGATAGATACATATACATACACATTGGTGAAACAATAGAGATAGATAAAGAAAAAGAGAAAATGAAAGCTAGTGATAGAATGGCAGATATACATATAAAGAGATATACAGAAAGATATTGGTAGGAAGACAGAAAGAAACAGAGAGAGATCGGAAGTAACAAATAGTAAGAGATGGATACAGAGAAACAGATAGAAAAAGGCTACATAGAGATCCACTGAACTAGAGCTAGAAATGCCAACGCTACAAAAGTAGTGTCGGACAGAACAAGATAGATTGATAGAAAGGTGAGGAGAAAAACATTAGATGAAAGATAAAGGTATGTAGAAAACGATATAGATATAGAAGGAGAGAAAATGAAAGCTAGAGATAGAGAGAAGGGCAGATACATGGAAAACGACAGATTAAGATAGACATATACTGTGCTAGACATGGACATAGAATGCGAATGATTCAAATAGACAGAGTCGGACAGAACAGGATTGATAGAAAGGAGCGAAAATAACAAGAACATTAGGAAAAGGTTTGCGCTAGAGCAGAAAACAGAACGGAAAGTTCAAAGAAAAGAGAGAAAGAGAGAGAGAGATGAAAGTAAGAAAAAGGAAAAAGCTCTTTGTGCAGTGTTCGCATTCTCTGTTTCTACCTCTAGCTCAGTTTATGTAGCATTTTCTGTTTCTCTCTCTGTGTCTCTTGCTGTCTATTTTTTGCATTCTATACGTACACTTTCCTATCTCTTTCAATCACTAGCTTTCATTTTCTCTTTCTGTATCTAGCTTTCTCTATCTTCATCTATGAGTATCTTTTTCTATTTGATTTGGTTTTTCTCAGTTTCTTTCTATCATTAATGTGTTATTTCTATCTTGTTCTGTCTGAACCTATATCTAGTGGCGTTCGCATTCTATTTCTACATCTAGCTCAGTGTATCTCTATGCTGCTTTTTCTCTTTCTGTGTCTCTTACTGTATATTTGTTACTTCCTATCTCTGTTTCTTTCTTTCTACAATTACCTATCTGAATCTCTCTCTTTCTATCTGCTTTGCTCTCTCTTTCTACCACGACCTATCATTTTCTTTCTATATTATCTCTATCATTTTCTGTATAATTTTCTCTTTCTTCATCTATGTGTATCTATCTATTGCTCTTTATATCTTGTTTCTCTCTCTCTCATCATCATCATCATCATCATCATCATGTTCTGTCTGTATATCTATTTGTTGCATTCTCATTCTCTTTCTTGGTATCTAGCACAGTAGATCTCTGTGTAGCCCTTTCTGGCTGTTTCTCTGTATCTCTCACTGTTTATTTGTTAGTTTGTATCTCTTCTCTTTCTTGTTATGTCTTTCTATGACTATCTATCCGAATGTATCTCTATCTATGTATACCTTTCTTTTCTCTTTCTATCACTAGCTTTCAGTTTCTCTCTTGATTGTATTGTATTGTACTGATATCTCTATTGTTTTCTATATACCTTTCTCTATCTTCATCTATGTGTATATTTTGCTAATGGTTTTGTTTTTCTCTCCTTGTTTCTATCTGTCTACCTAGTTCTGTCTGACTCCATATCTATCTGTAGCATTTGCTTTCTGTTTTTAGGTCTAGCACAGTTTATATCTAAGTAGCCTTTTCTATCTGTTTATCTCTGCCTTTTATTGCCTATTTGTTTCTATCTCTATCTGTTTCTATCAACTGTCCTAGAGCTAGAAACAGAATGTGAAGACTTCAAATAGACTCAGACCCAAGAACATAGCTTGAGGATTAAAAGGAGAGACAAACAATATCATTTGCAATAGAGACACATAGATACGTGTAGATGAAGATTGTTATAGAAATCTATTTAAAAACAATAGAGATAGCTATAGAAAGATAGAAAATGATAGCTAGAGATAGAAAGAGATAGGAAAGGGCAGAGAAAGAGATAGACTCAGATAGATCGTGGTGGAAAGACATAGAATGATACAGACAGACCGCAAGTAAATACAGTAAGAGATAGAGAGAAAGAGAAAGAGAAGACGACCCTGAAAGAGGATGCAAATGCTTCAAATAGATATAGAGTTGGACAGAACAAGATAGATACGGATAGAAAGGAGGAAAAAACAAGAACATTAGGGAAGACCTTGTACACATACATGCACATAGATGAAAATCGAGAAAGGTAAGTAGAAAATGATAGCTAGAGGTAGAAAGAGAGAGGAAAGGGCTGATATTCATATAAAGAGAGCGATTCAGATTAATAGTTGTGGAAAGACAAAACAATACAGACAGACAGAAAGTAACAAAGAGGCAGTAACAGACAGATACAGGGAAACAGATAGAAGAGGCTACATAGAGATCAAGTGTGCTAGAGCTAGAAACAGAACACAAATGCTTCAAATAGAAAAAAACTTGGCCAGAACAAGTATGATAGATAGATGATAGATGATAGATGATAGATGATAGATGATAGATGATAGATAGATAGATAGATAGATAGATAGATAGATAGATAGATAGATAGATAGATAGATAGATAGATAGATAGATAGATAGATAGATAGATAGATAGATAGATAGATAGATAGATAGATAGATAGATAGATAGATAGATAGATAGATAGATAGATAGATAGATAGATAGATAGATGAAAGTAAGAAAACGAAAAAGAAATGAAAGAAGGAACATTTGAAAATGATAGATACATATACATACACATTGGTGAAACAATAGAGATAGATAGATGATAGATAGATGATAGATGATAGATAGATAGATAGATAGATAGATAGATAGATAGATAGATAGATAGATAGATAGATAGATAGATAGATAGATAGATAGATAGATAGATAGATAGATAGATAGATAGATAGATAGATAGATAGATAGATAGATAGATAGATGAAAGTAAGAAAACGAAAAAGAAATGAAAGAAGGAACATTTGAAAATGATAGATACATATACATACACATTGGTGAAACAATAGAGATAGATAAAGAAAAAGAGAAAATGAAAGCTAGTGATAGAATGGCAGATATACATATAAAGAGATATACAGAAAGATATTGATAGGAAGACAGAAAGAAACAGAGAGAGATCGGAAGTAACAAATAGTAAGAGATAGATACAGAGAAACAGATAGAAAAAGGCTACATAGAGATCCACTGAACTAGAGCTAGAAATGCCAACGCTACAAAAGTAGAGTCGGACAGAACAAGATAGACTGATAGAAAGGTGAGGAGAAAAACATTAGATGAAAGATAAAGGTATGTAGAAAACGATACAGATATAGAAGGAGAGAAAATGAAAGCTAGAGATAGAGAGAAGGGCAGATACATGGAAAACGACAGATTAAGATAGACATATACTGTGCTAGACATTGACATAGAATGCGAATGATTCAAATAGACATAGAGTCGGACAGAACAGGATTGATAGAAAGGAGCGAAAATAACAAGAACATTAGGAAAAGGTTTGCGCTAGAGCAGAAAACAGAACGGAAAGTTCAAAGAAAAGAGAGAGAGAGAGAGAGAGAGAGAGAGAGAGAGAGAGAAATGAAAGTAAGAAAAAGAAAAACGCTCTTTGACTATGTGCAGTGTTCGCATTCTCTGTTTCTACCTCTAGCTCAGTTTATGTAGCATTTTCTGTTTCTCTCTCTGTGTCCCTTGCTGTCTTTTTGTTGCATTCTATTCGTACACTTTCCTATCTCTTTCAATCACTAGCTTTCATTTTCTCTTTCTGTATCTAGCTTTCTCTATCTTCATCTATGAGTATCTTTTTCTATTTGATTTGGTTTTTGTCAGTTTCTTTCTATCATTAATGTGTTATTTCTATCTTGTTCTGTCTGAACCTATATCTAGTAGCGTTCGCATTCTATTTCTACATCTAGCTCAGTGTATCTCTATGCTGCTTTTTCTCTTTCTGTGTTACTTCCTATCTCTCTTTCTTTCTGAGTCTTTCTACAATTACCTATCTGAATCTCTCTCTTTCTGCTTTGCTCTCTCTTTCTACCACGACCTATCATTTTCTTTCTATATTATCTCTATCGTTTTCTGTATAATTTTCTCTTTCTTCATCTATGTGTATCTATCTATTGCTCTTTATATCTTGTTTCTCTCTCTCTCTCATCATCATCATCATCATCATCATGTTCTGTCTAACTGTATATCTATTTGTTGCATTCTCATTCTCTTTCTTGGTATCTAGCACAGTAGATCTCTGTGTAGCCCTTTCTGGCTGTTTCTCTGTATCTCTCACTGTTTATTTGTTAGTTTGTATCTCTTCTCTTTCTTGTTATGTCTTTCTATGACTATCTATCCGAATGTATCTCTATCTATGTATACCTTTCTTTTCTCTTTCTATCACTAGCTTTCAGTTTCTCTCTTGATTGTATTGTATTGTACTGATATCTCTATTGTTTTCTATATACCTTTCTCTATCTTCATCTATGTGTATATTTTGCTAATGGTTTTGTTTTTCTCTCCTTGTTTCTATCTGTCTACCTAGTTCTGTCTGACTCCATATCTATTTGTAGCATTTGCTTTCTGTTTTTAGGTCTAGCACAGTTTATATCTAAGTAGCCTTTTCTATCTGTTTATCTCTGCCTTTTATTGCCTATTTGTTTCTTTCTATCTCTATCTGTTTCTATCAACTGTCCTAGAGCTAGAAACAGAATGTGAAGACTTCAAATAGACTCAGACCCAAGAACATAGCTTGAGGATTAAAAGGAGAGACAAACAATATCATTTGCAATAGAGACACATAGATACGTGTAGATGAAGATTGTTATAGAAATCTATTTAAAAACAATAGAGATAGATAAGGAAAGATAGAAAATGATAGCTAGAGATAGAAAGAGATAGGAAAGGGCAGAGAAAGAGATAGACTCAGATAGATCGTGGTGGAAAGACATAGAACGATACAGACAGACCGCAAGTAAATACAGTAAGAGATAGAGAGAAATAGAAAGAGAAGACTGTGCTAGACCCTGAAAGAGGATGCAAATGCTTCAAATAGATATAGAGTTGGACAGAACAAGATAGATACGGATAGGAGAAAAAAACAAGAACATTAGGGAAGACCTTGTACACATACATGCACATAGATGAAAATCGAGAAAGGTAAGTAGAAAATGATAGTTAGAGAGAAAGAGAGAAAATGATAGCTAGAGGTAGAAAGAGAGAGGAAAGGGCTGATATTCATATAAAGAGAGCGATTCAGATTAATAGTTGTGGAAAGACAAAACAATACAGACAGACAGAAAGTAACAAAGAGGCAGTAACAGACAGATACAGGGAAACAGATAGAAGAGGCTACATAGAGATCAAGTGTGCTAGAGCTAGAAACAGAACACAAATGCTTCAAATAGAAAAAAACTTGGCCAGAACAAGTATGATAGATAGATGATAGATGATAGATGATAGATGATAGATAGATAGATAGATAGATAGATAGATAGATAGATAGATAGATAGATAGATAGATAGATAGATAGATAGATAGATAGATAGATAGATAGATAGATAGATAGATAGATAGATAGATAGATAGATAGATAGATAGATAGATAGATAGATGATAGATAGATAGATAGATAGACTCAGACCCAAGAACATAGCTTGATTAAAAGGAGAGACAAACAATATCATTTGCAATAGATAGAGACACATAGATACGTGTAGATGAAGATTGTTATAGAAATCTATTTAAAAACAATAGCGATAGATATAGAAAGATAGAAAATGATAGCTAGAGATAGAAAGAGATAGGAAAGGGCAGAGAAAGAGATAGACTCAGATAGATCGTGGTGGAAAGACATAGAACGATACAGACAGACCGCAAGTAAATACAGTAAGAGATAGAGAGAAATAGATAGAGAAGACCCTGAAAGAGGATGCAAATGCTTCAAATAGATATAGAGTTGGACAGAACAAGATAGATACGGATAGAAAGGAGAAAAAAACAAGAACATTAGGGAAGACCTTGTACACATACATGCACATAGATGAAAATCGAGAAAGGTAAGTAGAAAATGATAGTTAGAGAGAAAGAGAGAAAATGATAGCTAGAGGAGAGAGGAAAGGGCAGATATTCATATAAAGAGAGCGATTCAGATTAATAGTTGTGGAAAGACAAAACAATACAGACAGACAGAAAGTAACAAAGAGGCAGTAACAGACAGATACAGGGAAACAGATAGAAGAGGCTACATAGAGATCAAGTGTGCTAGAGCTAGAAACAGAACACAAATGCTTCAAATAGAAAAAAACTTGGCCAGAACAAGTATGATATATAGATAGATAGATAGATAGATAGATAGATAGATAGATAGATAGATAGATAGATAGATAGATAGATAGATAGATAGATAGATAGATAGATAGATAGATAGATAGATAGATAGATAGATAGATAGATAGATAGATAGATAGATAGATAGATAGATAGATAGATAGATAGATGAAAGTAAGAAAACGAAAAAGAAATGAAAGAAGGAACATTTGAAAATGATAGATACATATACATACACATTGGTGAAACAATAGAGATAGATAAAGAAAAAGAGAAAATGAAAGCTAGTGATAGAATGGCAGATATACATATAAAGAGATATACAGAAAGATATTGGTAGGAAGACAGAAAGAAACAGAGAGAGATCGGAAGTAACAAATAGTAAGAGATGGATACAGAGAAACAGATAGAAAAAGGCTACATAGAGATCCACTGAACTAGAGCTAGAAATGCCAACGCTACAAAAGTAGTGTCGGACAGAACAAGATAGACTGATAGAAAGGTGAGGAGAAAAACATTAGATGAAAGATAAAGGCATGTAGAAAACGATACAGATATAGAAGGAGAAAAAATGAAAGCTAGAGATAGAGAGAAGGGCAGATACATGGAAAACGACAGATTAAGATAGACATATACTGTGCTAGACATTGACATAGAATGCGAATGATTCAAATAGACATAGAGTCGGACAGAACAGGATTGATAGAAAGGAGCGAAAATAACAAGAACATTAGGAAAAGGTTTGCGCTAGAGCAGAAAACAGAACGGAAAGTTCAAAGAAAAGAGAGAGCGAGAGAGAGAGAGAGAGAGAGAGAGAGAGAGAGAGATGAAAGTAAGAAAAAGAAAAACGCTCTTTGACTATGTGCAGTGTTTGCATTCTCTGTTTCTACCTCTAGCTCAGTTTATGTAGCATTTTCTGTTGCATTCTATTCGTACACTTTCCTATCTCTTTCAATCACTAGCTTTCATTTTCTCTTTCTGTATCTAGCTTTCTCTATCTTCATCTATGAGTATCTTTTTCTATTTGATTTGGTTTTTCTCAGTTTCTTTCTATCATTAATGTGTTATTTCTATCTTGTTCTGTCTGAACCTATATCTAGTGGCGTTCGCATTCTATTTCTACATCTAGCTCAGTGTATCTCTATGCTGCTTTTTCTCTTTCTGTGTTACTTCCTATCTCTCTTTCTTTCTGAGTCTTTCTACAATTACCTATCTGAATCTCTCTCTTTCTGCTTTGCTCTCTCTTTCTACCACGACCTATCATTTTCTTTCTATATTATCTCTATCGTTTTCTGTATAATTTTCTCTTTCTTCATCTATGTGTATCTATCTATTGCTCTTTATATCTTGTTTCTCTCTCTCTCATCATCATCATCATGTTCTGTCTAACTGTATATCTATTTGTTGCATTCTCATTCTCTTTCTTGGTACCGAGCACAGTAGATCTCTGTGTAGCCCTTTCTGGCTGTTTCTCTGTATCTCTCACTGTTTATTTGTTAGTTTGTATCTCTTCTCTTTCTTGTTATGTCTTTCTATGACTATCTATCCGAATGTATCTCTATCTATGTATACCTTTCTTTTCTCTTTCTATCACTAGCTTTCAGTTTCTCTCTTGATTGTATTGTATTGTACTGATATCTCTATTGTTTTCTATATACCTTTCTCTATCTTCATCTATGTGTATATTTTGCTAATGGTTTTGTTTTTCTCTCCTTGTTTCTATCTGTCTACCTAGTTCTGTCTGACTCCATATCTATTTGTAGCATTTGCTTTCTGTTTTTAGGTCTAGCACAGTTTATATCTAAGTAGCCTTTTCTATCTGTTTATCTCTGCCTTTTATTGCCTATTTGTTTCTTTCTATCTCTATCTGTTTCTATCAACTGTCCTAGAGCTAGAAACAGAATGTGAAGACTTCAAATAGACTCAGACCCAAGAACATAGCTTGAGGATTAAAAGGAGAGACAAACAATACCATTTGCAATAGAGACACATAGATACGTGTAGATGAAGATTGTTATAGAAATCTATTTAAAAACAATAGAGACAGATATAGAAAGATAGAAAATGATAGCTAGAGATAGAAAGAGATAGGAAAGGGCAGAGAAAGAGATAGACTCAGATAGATCGTGGTGGAAAGACATAGAACGATACAGACAGACCGCAAGTAAATACAGTAAGAGATAGAGAGAAATAGAAAGAGAAGACTGTGCTAGACCCTGAAAGAGGATGCAAATGCTTCAAATAGATATAGAGTTGGACAGAACAAGATAGATACGGATAGAAAGGAGAAAAAAACAAGAACATTAGGGAAGACCTTGTACACATACATGCACATAGATGAAAATCGAGAAAGGTAAGTAGAAAATGATAGTTAGAGAGAAAGAGAGAAAATGATAGCTAGAGGTAGAAAGAGAGAGGAAAGGGCAGATATTCATATAAAGAGAGCGATTCAGATTAATAGTTGTGGAAAGACAAAACAATACAGACAGACAGAAAGTAACAAAGAGGCAGTAACAGACAGATACAGGGAAACAGATAGAAGAGGCTACATAGAGATCAAGTGTGCTAGAGCTAGAAACAGAACACAAATGCTTCAAATAGAAAAAAACTTGGCCAGAACAAGTATGATAGATAGATGATAGATGATAGATGATAGATGATAGATGATAGATAGATAGATAGATAGATAGATAGATAGATAGATAGATAGATAGATAGATAGATAGATAGATAGATAGATAGATAGATATAGATAGATAGATAGATAGATAGATAGATAGATAGATAGATAGATAGATAGATAGATAGATAGATAGATAGATAGATAGATAGATAGATAGATAGATAGATAGATAGATAGATAGACTCAGACCCAAGAACATAGCTTGAGGATTAAAAGGAGAGACAAACAATATCATTTGCAATAGATAGAGACACATAGATACGTGTAGATGAAGATTGTTATAGAAATCTATTTAAAAACAATAGCGATAGATATAGAAAGATAGAAAATGATAGCTAGAGATAGAAAGAGATAGGAAAGGGCAGAGAAAGAGATAGACTCAGATAGATCGTGGTGGAAAGACATAGAACGATACAGACAGACCGCAAGTAAATACAGTAAGAGATAGAGAGAAATAGATAGAGAAGACCCTGAAAGAGGATGCAAATGCTTCAAATAGATATAGAGTTGGACAGAACAAGATAGATACGGATAGAAAGGAGAAAAAAACAAGAACATTAGGGAAGACCTTGTACACATACATGCACATAGATGAAAATCGAGAAAGGTAAGTAGAAAATGATAGTTAGAGAGAAAGAGAGAAAATGATAGCTAGAGGTAGAAAGAGAGAGGAAAGGGCAGATATTCATATAAAGAGAGCGATTCAGATTAATAGTTGTGGAAAGACAAAACAATACAGACAGACAGAAAGTAACAAAGAGGCAGTAACAGACAGATACAGGGAAACAGATAGAAGAGGCTACATAGAGATCAAGTGTGCTAGAGCTAGAAACAGAACACAAATGCTTCAAATAGAAAAAAACTTGGCCAGAACAAGTATGATATATAGATAGATAGATGATAGATAGATGATAGATAGATGATAGATAGATGATAGATAGATAGATAGATAGATAGATAGATAGATAGATAGATAGATAGATAGATAGATAGATAGATAGATGAAAGTAAGAAAACGAAAAAGAAATGAAAGAAGGAACATTTGAAAATGATAGATACATATACATACACATTGGTGAAACAATAGAGATAGATAAAGAAAAAGAGAAAATGAAAGCTAGTGATAGAATGGCAGATATACATATAAAGAGATATACAGAAAGATATTGGTAGGAAGACAGAAAGAAACAGAGAGAGATCGGAAGTAACAAATAGTAAGAGATGGATACAGAGAAACAGATAGAAAAAGGCTACATAGAGATCCACTGAACTAGAGCTAGAAATGCCAACGCTACAAAAGTAGTGTCGGACAGAACAAGATAGACTGATAGAAAGGTGAGGAGAAAAACATTAGATGAAAGATAAAGGTATGTAGAAAACGATACAGATATAGAAGGAGAGAAAATGAAAGCTAGAGATAGAGAGAAGGGCAGATACATGGAAAACGACAGATTAAGATAGACATATACTGTGCTAGACATTGACATAGAATGCGAATGATTCAAATAGACATAGAGTCGGACAGAACAGGATTGATAGAAAGGAGCGAAAATAACAAGAACATTAGGAAAAGGTTTGCGCTAGAGCAGAAAACAGAACGGAAAGTTCAAAGAAAAGAGAGAGAGAGAGAGAGAGAGAGAGAGAGAGAAATGAAAGTAAGAAAAA
The DNA here is from genome assembly GCF_028583425.1 of Eublepharis macularius. Classification (NCBI taxonomy): domain Eukaryota; kingdom Metazoa; phylum Chordata; class Lepidosauria; order Squamata; family Eublepharidae; genus Eublepharis; species Eublepharis macularius. The sequence continues at coordinate 227,991,397 of NC_072791.1, read as the reverse complement.
GAAAAACGCTCTTTGACTATGTGCAGTGTTCGCATTCTCTGTTTCTACCTCTAGCTCAGTTTATGTAGCATTTTCTGTTTCTCTCTCTGTGTCCCTTGCTGTCTTTTTGTTGCATTCTATTCGTACACTTTCCTATCTCTTTCAATCACTAGCTTTCATTTTCTCTTTCTGTATCTAGCTTTCTCTATCTTCATCTATGAGTATCTTTTTCTATTTGATTTGGTTTTTGTCAGTTTCTTTCTATCATTAATGTGTTATTTCTATCTTGTTCTGTCTGAACCTATATCTAGTAGCGTTCGCATTCTATTTCTACATCTAGCTCAGTGTATCTCTATGCTGCTTTTTCTCTTTCTGTGTTACTTCCTATCTCTCTTTCTTTCTGAGTCTTTCTACAATTACCTATCTGAATCTCTCTCTTTCTGCTTTGCTCTCTCTTTCTACCACGACCTATCATTTTCTTTCTATATTATCTCTATCGTTTTCTGTATAATTTTCTCTTTCTTCATCTATGTGTATCTATCTATTGCTCTTTATATCTTGTTTCTCTCTCTCTCATCATCATCATCATCATCATCATCATGTTCTGTCTAACTGTATATCTATTTGTTGCATTCTCATTCTCTTTCTTGGTATCTAGCACAGTAGATCTCTGTGTAGCCGTTTCTGGCTGTTTCTCTGTATCTCTCACTGTTTATTTGTTAGTTTGTATCTCTTCTCTTTCTTGTTATGTCTTTCTATGACTATCTATCCGAATGTATCTCTATCTATGTATACCTTTCTTTTCTCTTTCTATCACTAGCTTTCAGTTTCTCTCTTGATTGTATTGTATTGTACTGATATCTCTATTGTTTTCTATATACCTTTCTCTATCTTCATCTATATGTATATTTTGCTAATGGTTTTGTTTTTCTCTCCTTGTTTCTATCTGTCTACCTAGTTCTGTCTGACTCCATATCTATTTGTAGCATTTGCTTTCTGTTTTTAGGTCTATCACAGTTTATATCTAAGTAGCCTTTTCTATCTGTTTATCTCTGCCTTTTATTGCCTATTTGTTTCTTTCTATCTCTATCTGTTTCTATCAACTGTCCTAGAGCTAGAAACAGAATGTGAAGACTTCAAATAGACTCAGACCCAAGAACATAGCTTGAGGATTAAAAGGAGAGACAAACAATATCATTTGCAATAGAGACACATAGATACGTGTAGATGAAGATTGTTATAGAAATCTATTTAAAAACAATAGAGATAGATAAGGAAAGATAGAAAATGATAGCTAGAGATAGAAAGAGATAGGAAAGGGCAGAGAAAGAGATAGACTCAGATAGATCGTGGTGGAAAGACATAGAACGATACAGACAGACCGCAAGTAAATACAGTAAGAGATAGAGAGAAATAGAAAGAGAAGACTGTGCTAGACCCTGAAAGAGGATGCAAATGCTTCAAATAGATATAGAGTTGGACAGAACAAGATAGATACGGATAGAAAGGAGAAAAAAACAAGAACATTAGGGAAGACCTTGTACACATACATGCACATAGATGAAAATCGAGAAAGGTAAGTAGAAAATGATAGTTAGAGAGAAAGAGAGAAAATGATAGCTAGAGGTAGAAAGAGAGAGGAAAGGGCTGATATTCATATAAAGAGAGCGATTCAGATTAATAGTTGTGGAAAGACAAAACAATACAGACAGACAGAAAGTAACAAAGAGGCAGTAACAGACAGATACAGGGAAACAGATAGAAGAGGCTACATAGAGATCAAGTGTGCTAGAGCTAGAAACAGAACACAAATGCTTCAAATAGAAAAAAACTTGGCCAGAACAAGTATGATAGATAGATGATAGATGATAGATGATAGATGATAGATGATAGATGATAGATGATAGATGATAGATGATAGATAGATAGATAGATAGATAGATAGATAGATAGAGAGAGAGAGAGAGAGAGAGAGAGAGAGAGAGAGAGAGAGAGAGAGAGAGAGAGAGAGAGAGAGAGAGAGAGAGAGAGAGAGAGAGAGAGAGAGATAGATGAAAGTAAGAAAAAGAAAAAGGCTCTTTGTTTTTCTCTCCTTGTTTCTGTCTGTCTACCTAGTTCTGTCTGACTCCATATCTATTTGTAGCATTTGCATTCTGTTTTTAGGTTTAGCACAGTTTATATCTAAGTAGCCTTTTCTATCTGTTTATCTCTGTCTTTTATTGACTATTTGTTTCTTTCTATCTCTATCTGTTTCTATCAACTGTCCTAGAGCTAGAAACAGAATGTGAAGACTTCAAATAGACTCAGACCCAAGAACATAGATTCCTCAATCTATTAAAAGGAGAGACAAACAATATCATTTGCAATAGGTAGAGACACATAGATACGTGTAGATGAAGATTATATAGAAATAGAAATATAGTTATAGAAATCTATTTAAAAACAATAGCGATAGATATAGAAAGATAGAAAATGATAGCTAGAGATAGAAAGAGATAGGAAAGGGCAGAGAAAGAGATAGACTCAGATAGATCGTGGTGGAAAGACATAGAACGATACAGACAGACCGCAAGTAAATATAGTAAGAGATAGAGAGAAATAGAAAGAGAAGACTGTGCTAGACCCTGAAAGAGGATGCAAATGCTTCAAATAGATATAGAGTTGGACAGAAGAAGATAGATACGGATAGAAAGGAGAAAAAAAGAAGAACATTAGGGAAGACCTTGTACACATACATGCACATAGATGAAAATCGAGAAAGGTAGGTAGAAAATGATAGTTAGAGAGAAAAAGAGAAAATGATAGCTAGAGGTAGAAAGAGAGAGGAAAGGGCAGATATTCATATAAAGAGAGCGATTCAGATGAATACTAGTGGAAAGACAGACAGAAAGTAACAAAGAGGCAGTAACAGACAGATACAGAGAAACAGATAGAAGAGGCTACATAGAGATCAAGTGTGCTAGAGCTAGAAACAGAACACAAATGCTTCAAATAGAAAAAAAGTTGGCCAGAACAAGTATGAGAGAAAGATGGTAGATGATAGATGATAGATGATAGATGATAGATGATAGATGATAGATGATAGATGATAGATGAGAGATAGATAGATAGATAGATAGATAGATAGATAGATAGATAGATAGATAGATAGATAGATAGATAGATAGATAGATAGATAGATAGATAGATAGATAGATAGATGATAGAGATGAAAGTAAGAAAACGAAAAAGAAATGAAAGAAGGAACATTTGAAAATGATAGATATAGACATATAGACATGACAGACATATACATACACATTGGTGAAACAATAGAGATAGATAAAGAAAGAGAGAAAATGAAAGCTAGTGATAGAATGGCAGATATACATATAAAGAAAGATATACATATAAAGAAAGATACAGAAAGATGTTGGTAGGAAGATAGAAAGAAACAGAGAGAGATCAGAAGTAACAAATACTAAGAGATAGATACAGAGAAACAGATAGAAAAAGGCTACATAGAGATCCACTGAACTAGAGCTAGAAATGCCAACGCTACAAAAGTAGAGTCGGGCAGAACAAGATAGACTGATAGAAAGGTGAGGAGAAAAACATTAGATGAAAGATAAAGGCATGTAGAAAACGATACAGATATAGAAGGAGAAAAAATGAAAGCTAGAGTTAGAGAGAAGGGCAGATACATGGAAAACGACAGATTAAGATAGACATATACTGTGCTACACATTGACATAGAATGCGAATGATTCAAATAGACATAGAGTCGGACAGAACAGGATTGATAGAAAGGAGCGAAAATAACAAGAACATTAGGAAAAGGTTTGCGCTAGAGCAGAAAACAGAACGGAAAGTTCAAAGAAAAGAGAGAGCGAGAGAGAGAGAGAGAGAGAGAGAGAGAGATGAAAGTAAGAAAAAGAAAAACGCTCTTTGACTATGTGCAGTGTTCGCATTCTCTGTTTCTACCTCTAGCTCAGTTTATGTAGCATTTTCTGTTGCATTCTATTCGTACACTTTCCTATCTCTTTCAATCACTAGCTTTCATTTTCTCTTTCTGTATCTAGCTTTCTCTATCTTCATCTATGAGTATCTTTTTCTATTTGATTTGGTTTTTCTCAGTTTCTTTCTATCATTAATGTGTTATTTCTATCTTGTTCTGTCTGAACCTATATCTAGTAGCGTTCGCATTCTATTTCTACATCTAGCTCAGTGTATCTCTATGCTGCTTTTTCTCTTTCTGTGTTACTTCCTATCTCTCTTTCTTTCTGAGTCTTTCTACAATTACCTATCTGAATCTCTCTCTTTCTGCTTTGCTCTCTCTTTCTACCACGACCTATCATTTTCTTTCTATATTATCTCTATCGTTTTCTGTATAATTTTCTCTTTCTTCATCTATGTGTATCTATCTATTGCTCTTTATATCTTGTTTCTCTCTCTCTCATCATCATCATCATGTTCTGTCTAACTGTATATCTATTTGTTGCATTCTCATTCTCTTTCTTGGTACCGAGCACAGTAGATCTCTGTGTAGCCCTTTCTGGCTGTTTCTCTGTATCTCTCACTGTTTATTTGTTAGTTTGTATCTCTTCTCTTTCTTGTTATGTCTTTCTATGACTATCTATCCGAATGTATCTCTATCTATGTATACCTTTCTTTTCTCTTTCTATCACTAGCTTTCAGTTTCTCTCTTGATTGTATTGTATTGTACTGATATCTCTATTGTTTTCTATATACCTTTCTCTATCTTCATCTATGTGTATATTTTGCTAATGGTTTTGTTTTTCTCTCCTTGTTTCTATCTGTCTACCTAGTTCTGTCTGACACCATATCTATTTGTAGCATTTGCTTTCTGTTTTTAGGTCTAGCACAGTTTATATCTAAGTAGCCTTTTCTATCTGTTTATCTCTGCCTTTTATTGCCTATTTGTTTCTTTCTATCTCTATCTGTTTCTATCAACTGTCCTAGAGCTAGAAACAGAATGTGAAGACTTCAAATAGACTCAGACCCAAGAACATAGCTTGAGGATTAAAAGGAGAGACAAACAATACCATTTGCAATAGAGACACATAGATACGTGTAGATGAAGATTGTTATAGAAATCTATTTAAAAACAATAGAGACAGATATAGAAAGATAGAAAATGATAGCTAGAGATAGAAAGAGATAGGAAAGGGCAGAGAAAGAGATAGACTCAGATAGATCGTGGTGGAAAGACATAGAACGATACAGACAGACCGCAAGTAAATACAGTAAGAGATAGAGAGAAATAGAAAGAGAAGACTGTGCTAGACCCTGAAAGAGGATGCAAATGCTTCAAATAGATATAGAGTTGGACAGAACAAGATAGATACGGATAGAAAGGAGAAAAAAACAAGAACATTAGGGAAGACCTTGTACACATACATGCACATAGATGAAAATCGAGAAAGGTAAGTAGAAAATGATAGTTAGAGAGAAAGAGAGAAAATGATAGCTAGAGGTAGAAAGAGAGAGGAAAGGGCTGATATTCATATAAAGAGAGCGATTCAGATTAATAGTTGTGGAAAGACAAAACAATACAGACAGACAGAAAGTAACAAAGAGGCAGTAACAGACAGATACAGGGAAACAGATAGAAGAGGCTACATAGAGATCAAGTGTGCTAGAGCTAGAAACAGAACACAAATGCTTCAAATAGAAAAAAACTTGGCCAGAACAAGTATGATAGATAGATGATAGATGATAGATGATAGATGATAGATGATAGATGATAGATAGATAGATAGATAGATAGATAGATAGATAGATAGATAGATAGATAGATAGATAGATAGATAGATAGATAGATAGATAGATAGATAGATAGATAGATAGATAGATAGATAGATAGATAGAGATAGATAGATAGATAGATAGATAGATGATAGATAGATAGATAGATAGATAGATAGATAGATAGATAGATAGATAGATAGATAGATAGATAGATAGATAGATAGATAGATAGATAGATAGATAGATAGATAGATAGATAGATAGATAGATAGATAGATAGACTCAGACCCAAGAACATAGCTTGAGGATTAAAAGGAGAGACAAACAATATCATTTGCAATAGATAGAGACACATAGATACGTGTAGATGAAGATTGTTATAGAAATCTATTTAAAAACAATAGCGATAGATATAGAAAGATAGAAAATGATAGCTAGAGATAGAAAGAGATAGGAAAGGGCAGAGAAAGAGATAGACTCAGATAGATCGTGGTGGAAAGACATAGAACGATACAGACAGACCGCAAGTAAATACAGTAAGAGATAGAGAGAAATAGATAGAGAAGACCCTGAAAGAGGATGCAAATGCTTCAAATAGATATAGAGTTGGACAGAACAAGATAGATACGGATAGAAAGGAGAAAAAAACAAGAACATTAGGGAAGACCTTGTACACATACATGCACATAGATGAAAATCGAGAAAGGTAAGTAGAAAATGATAGTTAGAGAGAAAGAGAGAAAATGATAGCTAGAGGTAGAAAGAGAGAGGAAAGGGCAGATATTCATATAAAGAGAGCGATTCAGATTAATAGTTGTGGAAAGACAAAACAATACAGACAGACAGAAAGTAACAAAGAGGCAGTAACAGACAGATACAGGGAAACAGATAGAAGAGGCTACATAGAGATCAAGTGTGCTAGAGCTAGAAACAGAACACAAATGCTTCAAATAGAAAAAAACTTGGCCAGAACAAGTATGATAGATAGATAGATAGATAGATAGATAGATAGATAGATAGATAGATAGATAGATAGATAGATAGATAGATAGATAGATAGATAGATAGATAGATAGATAGATAGATAGATAGATAGATAGATAGATAGATAGATAGACTCAGACCCAAGAACATAGATAGATAGATAGATAGATGAAAGTAAGAAAACGAAAAAGAAATGAAAGAAGGAACATTTGAAAATGATAGATACATATACATACACATTGGTGAAACAATAGAGATAGATAAAGAAAAAGAGAAAATGAAAGCTAGTGATAGAATGGCAGATATACATATAAAGAGATATACAGAAAGATATTGGTAGGAAGACAGAAAGAAACAGAGAGAGATCGGAAGTAAATAGTAAGAGATGGATACAGAGAAACAGATAGAAAAAGGCTACATAGAGATCCACTGAACTAGAGCTAGAAATGCCAACGCTACAAAAGTAGTGTCGGACAGAACAAGATAGATTGATAGAAAGGTGAGGAGAAAAACATTAGATGAAAGATAAAGGTATGTAGAAAACGATACAGATATAGAAGGAGAGAAAATGAAAGCTAGAGATAGAGAGAAGGGCAGATACATGGAAAACGACAGATTAAGATAGACATATACTGTGCTAGACATGGACATAGAATGCGAATGATTCAAATAGACAGAGTCGGACAGAACAGGATTGATAGAAAGGAGCGAAAATAACAAGAACATTAGGAAAAGGTTTGCGCTAGAGCAGAAAACAGAACGGAAAGTTCAAAGAAAAGAGAGAAAGAGAGAGAGAGATGAAAGTAAGAAAAAGGAAAAAGCTCTTTGTGCAGTGTTCGCATTCTCTGTTTCTACCTCTAGCTCAGTTTATGTAGCATTTTCTGTTTCTCTCTCTGTGTCTCTTGCTGTCTATTTTTTGCATTCTATACGTACACTTTCCTATCTCTTTCAATCACTAGCTTTCATTTTCTCTTTCTGTATCTAGCTTTCTCTATCTTCATCTATGAGTATCTTTTTCTATTTGATTTGGTTTTTCTCAGTTTCTTTCTATCATTAATGTGTTATTTCTATCTTGTTCTAACTGAACCTATATCTAGTGGCGTTCGCATTCTATTTCTACATCTAGCTCAGTGTATCTCTATGCTGCTTTTTCTCTTTCTGTGTCTCTTACTGTATATTTGTTACTTCCTATCTCTGTTTCTTTCTTTCTACAATTACCTATCTGAATCTCTCTCTTTCTATCTGCTTTGCTCTCTCTTTCTACCACGACCTATCATTTTCTTTCTATATTATCTCTATCATTTTCTGTATAATTTTCTCTTTCTTCATCTATGTGTATCTATCTATTGCTCTTTATATCTTGTTTCTCTCTCTCTCATCATCATCATCATCATCATCATCATGTTCTGTCTGTATATCTATTTGTTGCATTCTCATTCTCTTTCTTGGTATCTAGCACAGTAGATCTCTGTGTAGCCGTTTCTGGCTGTTTCTCTGTATCTCTCACTGTTTATTTGTTAGTTTGTATCTCTTCTCTTTCTTGTTATGTCTTTCTATGACTATCTATCCGAATGTATCTCTATCTATGTATACCTTTCTTTTCTCTTTCTATCACTAGCTTTCAGTTTCTCTCTTGATTGTATTGTATTGTACTGATATCTCTATTGTTTTCTATATACCTTTCTCTATCTTCATCTATGTGTATATTTTGCTAATGGTTTTGTTTTTCTCTCCTTGTTTCTATCTGTCTACCTAGTTCTGTCTGACTCCATATCTATTTGTAGCATTTGCTTTCTGTTTTTAGGTCTAGCACAGTTTATATCTAAGTAGCCTTTTCTATCTGTTTATCTCTGCCTTTTATTGCCTATTTGTTTCTATCTCTATCTGTTTCTATCAACTGTCCTAGAGCTAGAAAAGAATGTGAAGACTTCAAATAGACTCAGACCCAAGAACATAGCTTGAGGATTAAAAGGAGAGACAAACAATATCATTTGCAATAGAGACACATAGATACGTGTAGATGAAGATTGTTATAGAAATCTATTTAAAAACAATAGAGATAGCTATAGAAAGATAGAAAATGATAGCTAGAGATAGAAAGAGATAGGAAAGGGCAGAGAAAGAGATAGACTCAGATAGATCGTGGTGGAAAGACATAGAATGATACAGACAGACCGCAAGTAAATACAGTAAGAGATAGAGAGAAATAGAAAGAGAAGACTGTGCTAGACCCTGAAAGAGGATGCAAATGCTTCAAATAGATATAGAGTTGGACAGAACAAGATAGATACGGATAGAAAGGAGGAAAAAACAAGAACATTAGGGAAGACCTTGTACACATACATGCACATAGATGAAAATCGAGAAAGGTAAGTAGAAAATGATAGCTAGAGGTAGAAAGAGAGAGGAAAGGGCTGATATTCATATAAAGAGAGCGATTCAGATTAATAGTTGTGGAAAGACAAAACAATACAGACAGACAGAAAGTAACAAAGAGGCAGTAACAGACAGATACAGGGAAACAGATAGAAGAGGCTACATAGAGATCAAGTGTGCTAGAGCTAGAAACAGAACACAAATGCTTCAAATAGAAAAAAACTTGGCCAGAACAAGTATGATAGATAGATGATAGATGATAGATGATAGATGATAGATGATAGATGATAGATGATAGATGATAGATGATAGATAGATAGATAGATAGATAGATAGATAGATAGATAGATAGATAGATAGATAGATAGATAGATAGATAGATAGATAGATAGATAGATGAAAGTAAGAAAACGAAAAAGAAATGAAAGAAGGAACATTTGAAAATGATAGATACATATACATACACATTGGTGAAACAATAGAGATAGATAAAGAAAAAGAGAAAATGAAAGCTAGTGATAGAATGGCAGATATACATATAAAGAGATATACAGAAAGATATTGGTAGGAAGACAGAAAGAAACAGAGAGAGATCGGAAGTAACAAATAGTAAGAGATGGATACAGAGAAACAGATAGAAAAAGGCTACATAGAGATCCACTGAACTAGAGCTAGAAATGCCAACGCTACAAAAGTAGTGTCGGACAGAACAAGATAGATTGATAGAAAGGTGAGGAGAAAAACATTAGATGAAAGATAAAGGTATGTAGAAAACGATATAGATATAGAAGGAGAGAAAATGAAAGCTAGAGATAGAGAGAAGGGCAGATACATGGAAAACGACAGATTAAGATAGACATATACTGTGCTAGACATGGACATAGAATGCGAATGATTCAAATAGACAGAGTCGGACAGAACAGGATTGATAGAAAGGAGCGAAAATAACAAGAACATTAGGAAAAGGTTTGCGCTAGAGCAGAAAACAGAACGGAAAGTTCAAAGAAAAGAGAGAAAGAGAGAGAGAGATGAAAGAAAAAGGAAAAAGCTCTTTGTGCAGTGTTCGCATTCTCTGTTTCTACCTCTAGCTCAGTTTATGTAGCATTTTCTGTTTCTCTCTCTGTGTCTCTTGCTGTCTATTTTTTGCATTCTATACGTACACTTTCCTATCTCTTTCAATCACTAGCTTTCATTTTCTCTTTCTGTATCTAGCTTTCTCTATCTTCATCTATGAGTATCTTTTTCTATTTGATTTGGTTTTTCTCAGTTTCTTTCTATCATTAATGTGTTATTTCTATCTTGTTCTGTCTGAACCTATATCTAGTGGCGTTCGCATTCTATTTCTACATCTAGCTCAGTGTATCTCTATGCTGCTTTTTCTCTTTCTGTGTCTCTTACTGTATATTTGTTACTTCCTATCTCTGTTTCTTTCTTTCTACAATTACCTATCTGAATCTCTCTCTTTCTATCTGCTTTGCTCTCTCTTTCTACCACGACCTATCATTTTCTTTCTATATTATCTCTATCATTTTCTGTATAATTTTCTCTTTCTTCATCTATGTGTATCTATCTATTGCTCTTTATATCTTGTTTCTCTCTCTCTCATCATCATCATCATCATCATCATCATGTTCTGTCTGTATATCTATTTGTTGCATTCTCATTCTCTTTCTTGGTATCTAGCACAGTAGATCTCTGTGTAGCCCTTTCTGGCTGTTTCTCTGTATCTCTCACTGTTTATTTGTTAGTTTGTATCTCTTCTCTTTCTTGTTATGTCTTTCTATGACTATCTATCCGAATGTATCTCTATCTATGTATACCTTTCTTTTCTCTTTCTATCACTAGCTTTCAGTTTCTCTCTTGATTGTATTGTATTGTACTGATATCTCTATTGTTTTCTATATACCTTTCTCTATCTTCATCTATGTGTATATTTTGCTAATGGTTTTGTTTTTCTCTCCTTGTTTCTATCTGTCTACCTAGTTCTGTCTGACTCCATATCTATTTGTAGCATTTGCTTTCTGTTTTTAGGTCTAGCACAGTTTATATCTAAGTAGCCTTTTCTATCTGTTTATCTCTGCCTTTTATTGCCTATTTGTTTCTATCTCTATCTGTTTCTATCAACTGTCCTAGAGCTAGAAACAGAATGTGAAGACTTCAAATAGACTCAGACCCAAGAACATAGCTTGAGGATTAAAAGGAGAGACAAACAATATCATTTGCAATAGAGACACATAGATACGTGTAGATGAAGATTGTTATAGAAATCTATTTAAAAACAATAGAGATAGCTATAGAAAATTAGAAAATGATAGCTAGAGATAGAAAGAGATAGGAAAGGGCAGAGAAAGAGATAGACTCAGATAGATCGTGGTGGAAAGACATAGAATGATACAGACAGACCGCAAGTAAATACAGTAAGAGATAGAGAGAAATAGAAAGAGAAGACTGTGCTAGACCCTGAAAGAGGATGCAAATGCTTCAAATAGATATAGAGTTGGACAGAACAAGATAGATACGGATAGAAAGGAGGAAAAAACAAGAACATTAGGGAAGACCTTGTACACATACATGCACATAGATGAAAATCGAGAAAGGTAAGTAGAAAATGATAGCTAGAGGTAGAAAGAGAGAGGAAAGGGCTGATATTCATATAAAGAGAGCGATTCAGATTAATAGTTGTGGAAAGACAAAACAATACAGACAGACAGAAAGTAACAAAGAGGCAGTAACAGACAGATACAGGGAAACAGATAGAAGAGGCTACATAGAGATCAAGTGTGCTAGAGCTAGAAACAGAACACAAATGCTTCAAATAGAAAAAAACTTGGCCAGAACAAGTATGATAGGTAGATGATAGATGATAGATGATAGATGATAGATGATAGATGATAGATGATAGATAGATAGATAGATAGATAGATAGATAGATAGATAGATAGATAGATAGATAGATAGATAGATAGATAGATAGATAGATAGATAGATAGATAGATAGATAGATAGACTCAGACCCATGAACATAGCTTGAGGATTAAAAGGAGAGACAAACAATATCATTTGCAATAGATAGAGACACATAGATACGTGTAGATGAAGATTGTTATAGAAATCTATTTAAAAACAATAGCGATAGATATAGAAAGATAGAAAATGATAGCTAGAGATAGAAAGAGATAGGAAAGGGCAGAGAAAGAGATAGACTCAGATAGATCGTGGTGGAAAGACATAGAACGATACAGACAGACCGCAAGTAAATACAGTAAGAGATAGAGAGAAATAGATAGAGAAGACCCTGAAAGAGGATGCAAATGCTTCAAATAGATATAGAGTTGGACAGAACAAGATAGATACGGATAGAAAGGAGAAAAAAACAAGAACATTAGGGAAGACCTTGTACACATACATGCACATAGATGAAAATCGAGAAAGGTAAGTAGAAAATGATAGTTAGAGAGAAAGAGAGAAAATGATAGCTAGAGGTAGAAAGAGAGAGGAAAGGGCAGATATTCATATAAAGAGAGCGATTCAGATTAATAGTTGTGGAAAGACAAAACAATACAGACAGACAGAAAGTAACAAAGAGGCAGTAACAGACAGATACAGGGAAACAGATAGAAGAGGCTACATAGAGATCAAGTGTGCTAGAGCTAGAAACAGAACACAAATGCTTCAAATAGAAAAAAACTTGGCCAGAACAAGTATGATAGATAGATGATAGATGATAGATGATAGATGATAGATGATAGATAGATAGATAGATAGATAGATAGATAGATAGATAGATAGATAGATAGATAGATAGATAGATAGATAGATAGATAGATAGATAGATAGATAGATAGATAGATAGATAGATAGATAGATAGATAGATGAAAGTAAGAAAACGAAAAAGAAATGAAAGAAGGAACATTTGAAAATGATAGATACATATACATACACATTGGTGAAACAATAGAGATAGATAGATGATAGATAGATGATAGATGATAGATGATAGATGATAGATAGATAGATAGATAGATAGATAGATAGATAGATAGATAGATAGATAGATAGATAGATAGATAGATAGATAGATAGATAGATAGATAGATAGATAGATAGATAGATAGATAGATAGATGAAAGTAAGAAAACGAAAAAGAAATGAAAGAAGGAACATTTGAAAATGATAGATACATATACATACACATTGGTGAAACAATAGAGATAGATAAAGAAAAAGAGAAAATGAAAGCTAGTGATAGAATGGCAGATATACATATAAAGAGATATACAGAAAGATATTGATAGGAAGACAGAAAGAAACAGAGAGAGATCGGAAGTAACAAATAGTAAGAGATAGATACAGAGAAACAGATAGAAAAAAGCTACATAGAGATCCACTGAACTAGAGCTAGAAATGCCAACGCTACAAAAGTAGAGTCGGACAGAACAAGATAGACTGATAGAAAGGTGAGGAGAAAAACATTAGATGAAAGATAAAGGTATGTAGAAAACGATACAGATATAGAAGGAGAGAAAATGAAAGCTAGAGATAGAGAGAAGGGCAGATACATGGAAAACGACAGATTAAGATAGACATATACTGTGCTAGACATTGACATAGAATGCGAATGATTCAAATAGACATAGAGTCGGACAGAACAGGATTGATAGAAAGGAGCGAAAATAACAAGAACATTAGGAAAAGGTTTGCGCTAGAGCAGAAAACAGAACGGAAAGTTCAAAGAAAAGAGAGAGAGAGAGAGAGAGAGAGAGAGAGAGAGAGAGAAATGAAAGTAAGAAAAAGAAAAACGCTCTTTGACTATGTGCAGTGTTCGCATTCTCTGTTTCTACCTCTAGCTCAGTTTATGTAGCATTTTCTGTTTCTCTCTCTGTGTCCCTTGCTGTCTTTTTGTTGCATTCTATTCGTACACTTTCCTATCTCTTTCAATCACTAGCTTTCATTTTCTCTTTCTGTATCTAGCTTTCTCTATCTTCATCTATGAGTATCTTTTTCTATTTGATTTGGTTTTTGTCAGTTTCTTTCTATCATTAATGTGTTATTTCTATCTTGTTCTGTCTGAACCTATATCTAGTAGCGTTCGCATTCTATTTCTACATCTAGCTCAGTGTATCTCTATGCTGCTTTTTCTCTTTCTGTGTTACTTCCTATCTCTCTTTCTTTCTGAGTCTTTCTACAATTACCTATCTGAATCTCTCTCTTTCTGCTTTGCTCTCTCTTTCTACCACGACCTATCATTTTCTTTCTATATTATCTCTATCGTTTTCTGTATAATTTTCTCTTTCTTCATCTATGTGTATCTATCTATTGCTCTTTATATCTTGTTTCTCTCTCTCTCTCATCATCATCATCATCATCATCATGTTCTGTCTAACTGTATATCTATTTGTTGCATTCTCATTCTCTTTCTTGGTATCTAGCACAGTAGATCTCTGTGTAGCCCTTTCTGGCTGTTTCTCTGTATCTCTCACTGTTTATTTGTTAGTTTGTATCTCTTCTCTTTCTTGTTATGTCTTTCTATGACTATCTATCCGAATGTATCTCTATCTATGTATACCTTTCTTTTCTCTTTCTATCACTAGCTTTCAGTTTCTCTCTTGATTGTATTGTATTGTACTGATATCTCTATTGTTTTCTATATACCTTTCTCTATCTTCATCTATGTGTATATTTTGCTAATGGTTTTGTTTTTCTCTCCTTGTTTCTATCTGTCTACCTAGTTCTGTCTGACTCCATATCTATTTGTAGCATTTGCTTTCTGTTTTTAGGTCTAGCACAGTTTATATCTAAGTAGCCTTTTCTATCTGTTTATCTCTGCCTTTTATTGCCTATTTGTTTCTTTCTATCTCTATCTGTTTCTATCAACTGTCCTAGAGCTAGAAACAGAATGTGAAGACTTCAAATAGACTCAGACCCAAGAACATAGCTTGAGGATTAAAAGGAGAGACAAACAATATCATTTGCAATAGAGACACATAGATACGTGTAGATGAAGATTGTTATAGAAATCTATTTAAAAACAATAGAGATAGATAAGGAAAGATAGAAAATGATAGCTAGAGATAGAAAGAGATAGGAAAGGGCAGAGAAAGAGATAGACTCAGATAGATCGTGGTGGAAAGACATAGAACGATACAGACAGACCGCAAGTAAATACAGTAAGAGATAGAGAGAAATAGAAAGAGAAGACTGTGCTAGACCCTGAAAGAGGATGCAAATGCTTCAAATAGATATAGAGTTGGACAGAAGAAGATAGATACGGATAGAAAGGAGAAAAAAACAAGAACATTAGGGAAGACCTTGTACACATACATGCACATAGATGAAAATCGAGAAAGGTAAGTAGAAAATGATAGTTAGAGAGAAAGAGAGAAAATGATAGCTAGAGGTAGAAAGAGAGAGGAAAGGGCTGATATTCATATAAAGAGAGCGATTCAGATTAATAGTTGTGGAAAGACAAAACAATACAGACAGACAGAAAGTAACAAAGAGGCAGTAACAGACAGATACAGGGAAACAGATAGAAGAGGCTACATAGAGATCAAGTGTGCTAGAGCTAGAAACAGAACACAAATGCTTCAAATAGAAAAAAACTTGGCCAGAACAAGTATGATAGATAGATGATAGATGATAGATGATAGATGATAGATGATAGATGATAGATGATAGATGATAGATGATAGATAGATAGATAGATAGATAGATAGATAGATAGATAGATAGATAGATAGATAGATAGATAGATAGATAGATAGATAGATAGATAGATAGATGAAAGTAAGAAAAAGAAAAAGGCTCTTTGTTTTTCTCTCCTTGTTTCTGTCTGTCTACCTAGTTCTGTCTGACTCCATATCTATTTGTAGCATTTGCATTCTGTTTTTAGGTTTAGCACAGTTTATATCTAAGTAGCCTTTTCTATCTGTTTATCTCTGTCTTTTATTGACTATTTGTTTCTTTCTATCTCTATCTGTTTCTATCAACTGTCCTAGAGCTAGAAACAGAATGTGAAGACTTCAAATAGACTCAGACCCAAGAACATTGATTCCTCAATCTATTAAAAGGAGAGACAAACAATATCATTTGCAATAGGTAGAGACACATAGATACGTGTAGATGAAGATTATATAGAAATAGAAATATAGTTATAGAAATCTATTTAAAAACAATAGCGATAGATATAGAAAGATAGAAAATGATAGCTAGAGATAGAAAGAGATAGGAAAGGGCAGAGAAAGAGATAGACTCAGATAGATCGTGGTGGAAAGACATAGAACGATACAGACAGACCGCAAGTAAATATAGTAAGAGATAGAGAGAAATAGAAAGAGAAGACTGTGCTAGACCCTGAAAGAGGATGCAAATGCTTCAAATAGATATAGAGTTGGACAGAACAAGATAGATACGGATAGAAAGGAGAAAAAAACAAGAACATTAGGGAAGACCTTGTACACATACATGCACATAGATGAAAATCGAGAAAGGTAGGTAGAAAATGATAGTTAGAGAGAAAAAGAGAAAATGATAGCTAGAGGTAGAAAGAGAGAGGAAAGGGCAGATATTCATATAAAGAGAGCGATTCAGATGAATACTAGTGGAAAGACAGACAGAAAGTAACAAAGAGGCAGTAACAGACAGATACAGAGAAACAGATAGAAGAGGCTACATAGAGATCAAGTGTGCTAGAGCTAGAAACAGAACACAAATGCTTCAAATAGAAAAAAAGTTGGCCAGAACAAGTATGAGAGAAAGATGATAGATGATAGATGATAGATGATAGATGATAGATGATAGATGATAGATGATAGATGATAGATGATAGATGATAGATGATAGATAGATAGATAGATAGATAGATAGATAGATAGATAGATAGATAGATAGATAGATAGATAGATAGATAGATAGATAGATAGATAGATAGATAGATAGATAGATAGATAGATAGATAGATAGAGATGAAAGTAAGAAAACGAAAAAGAAATGAAAGAAGGAACATTTGAAAATGATAGATATAGACATATAGACATGACAGACATATACATACACATTGGTGAAACAATAGAGATAGATAAAGAAAGAGAGAAAATGAAAGCTAGTGATAGAATGGCAGATATACATATAAAGAAAGATATACATATAAAGAAAGATACAGAAAGATGTTGGTAGGAAGACAGAAAGAAACAGAGAGAGATCAGAAGTAACAAATACTAAGAGATA
The DNA here is from genome assembly GCF_028583425.1 of Eublepharis macularius. NCBI lineage: Eukaryota > Metazoa > Chordata > Lepidosauria > Squamata > Eublepharidae > Eublepharis > Eublepharis macularius. The sequence goes on along the minus strand of NC_072791.1, from coordinate 227,974,080 downwards.
GATACAGAGAAACAGATAGAAAAAGGCTACATAGAGATCCACTGAACTAGAGCTAGAAATGCCAACGCTACAAAAGTAGAGTCGGGCAGAACAAGATAGACTGATAGAAAGGTGAGGAGAAAAACATTAGATGAAAGATAAAGGCATGTAGAAAACGATACAGATATAGAAGGAGAAAAAATGAAAGCTAGAGATAGAGAGAAGGGCAGATACATGGAAAACGACAGATTAAGATAGACATATACTGTGCTAGACATTGACATAGAATGCGAATGATTCAAATAGACATAGAGTCGGACAGAACAGGATTGATAGAAAGGAGCGAAAATAACAAGAACATTAGGAAAAGGTTTGCGCTAGAGCAGAAAACAGAACGGAAAGTTCAAAGAAAAGAGAGAGCGAGAGAGAGAGAGAGAGAGAGAGAGAGAGAGAGAGATGAAAGTAAGAAAAAGAAAAACGCTCTTTGACTATGTGCAGTGTTTGCATTCTCTGTTTCTACCTCTAGCTCAGTTTATGTAGCATTTTCTGTTGCATTCTATTCGTACACTTTCCTATCTCTTTCAATCACTAGCTTTCATTTTCTCTTTCTGTATCTAGCTTTCTCTATCTTCATCTATGAGTATCTTTTTCTATTTGATTTGGTTTTTCTCAGTTTCTTTCTATCATTAATGTGTTATTTCTATCTTGTTCTGTCTGAACCTATATCTAGTGGCGTTCGCATTCTATTTCTACATCTAGCTCAGTGTATCTCTATGCTGCTTTTTCTCTTTCTGTGTTACTTCCTATCTCTCTTTCTTTCTGAGTCTTTCTACAATTACCTATCTGAATCTCTCTCTTTCTGCTTTGCTCTCTCTTTCTACCACGACCTATCATTTTCTTTCTATATTATCTCTATCGTTTTCTGTATAATTTTCTCTTTCTTCATCTATGTGTATCTATCTATTGCTCTTTATATCTTGTTTCTCTCTCTCTCATCATCATCATCATGTTCTGTCTAACTGTATATCTATTTGTTGCATTCTCATTCTCTTTCTTGGTACCGAGCACAGTAGATCTCTGTGTAGCCCTTTCTGGCTGTTTCTCTGTATCTCTCACTGTTTATTTGTTAGTTTGTATCTCTTCTCTTTCTTGTTATGTCTTTCTATGACTATCTATCAGAATGTATCTCTATCTATGTATACCTTTCTTTTCTCTTTCTATCACTAGCTTTCAGTTTCTCTCTTGATTGTATTGTATTGTACTGATATCTCTATTGTTTTCTATCTTCATCTATGTGTATATTTTGCTAATGGTTTTGTTTTTCTCTCCTTGTTTCTATCTGTCTACCTAGTTCTGTCTGACACCATATCTATTTGTAGCATTTGCTTTCTGTTTTTAGGTCTAGCACAGTTTATATCTAAGTAGCCTTTTCTATCTGTTTATCTCTGCCTTTTATTGCCTATTTGTTTCTTTCTATCTCTATCTGTTTCTATCAACTGTCCTAGAGCTAGAAACAGAATGTGAAGACTTCAAATAGACTCAGACCCAAGAACATAGCTTGAGGATTAAAAGGAGAGACAAACAATACCATTTGCAATAGAGACACATAGATACGTGTAGATGAAGATTGTTATAGAAATCTATTTAAAAACAATAGAGACAGATATAGAAAGATAGAAAATGATAGCTAGAGATAGAAAGAGATAGGAAAGGGCAGAGAAAGAGATAGACTCAGATAGATCGTGGTGGAAAGACATAGAACGATACAGACAGACCGCAAGTAAATACAGTAAGAGATAGAGAGAAATAGAAAGAGAAGACTGTGCTAGACCCTGAAAGAGGATGCAAATGCTTCAAATAGATATAGAGTTGGACAGAACAAGATAGATACGGATAGAAAGGAGAAAAAAACAAGAACATTAGGGAAGACCTTGTACACATACATGCACATAGATGAAAATCGAGAAAGGTAAGTAGAAAATGATAGTTAGAGAGAAAGAGAGAAAATGATAGCTAGAGGTAGAAAGAGAGAGGAAAGGGCTGATATTCATATAAAGAGAGCGATTCAGATTAATAGTTGTGGAAAGACAAAACAATACAGACAGACAGAAAGTAACAAAGAGGCAGTAACAGACAGATACAGGGAAACAGATAGAAGAGGCTACATAGAGATCAAGTGTGCTAGAGCTAGAAACAGAACACAAATGCTTCAAATAGAAAAAAACTTGGCCAGAACAAGTATGATAGATAGATGATAGATGATAGATGATAGATGATAGATGATAGATGATAGATAGATAGATAGATAGATAGATAGATAGATAGATAGATAGATAGATAGATAGATAGATAGATAGATAGATAGATAGATAGATAGATAGATAGATAGATAGATAGATAGATAGATAGATATAGATAGATAGATGATAGATAGATAGATAGATAGATAGATAGATAGATAGATAGATAGATGATAGATAGATAGATAGATAGACTCAGACCCAAGAACATAGCTTGAGGATTAAAAGGAGAGACAAACAATATCATTTGCAATAGATAGAGACACATAGATACGTGTAGATGAAGATTGTTATAGAAATCTATTTAAAAACAATAGCGATAGATATAGAAAGATAGAAAATGATAGCTAGAGATAGAAAGAGATAGGAAAGGGCAGAGAAAGAGATAGACTCAGATAGATCGTGGTGGAAAGACATAGAACGATACAGACAGACCGCAAGTAAATACAGTAAGAGATAGAGAGAAATAGATAGAGAAGACCCTGAAAGAGGATGCAAATGCTTCAAATAGATATAGAGTTGGACAGAACAAGATAGATACGGATAGAAAGGAGAAAAAAACAAGAACATTAGGGAAGACCTTGTACACATACATGCACATAGATGAAAATCGAGAAAGGTAAGTAGAAAATGATAGTTAGAGAGAAAGAGAGAAAATGATAGCTAGAGGAGAGAGGAAAGGGCAGATATTCATATAAAGAGAGCGATTCAGATTAATAGTTGTGGAAAGACAAAACAATACAGACAGACAGAAAGTAACAAAGAGGCAGTAACAGACAGATACAGGGAAACAGATAGAAGAGGCTACATAGAGATCAAGTGTGCTAGAGCTAGAAACAGAACACAAATGCTTCAAATAGAAAAAAACTTGGCCAGAACAAGTATGATATATAGATAGATAGATAGATAGATAGATAGATAGATAGATAGATAGATAGATAGATAGATAGATAGATAGATAGATAGATAGATAGATAGATAGATAGATAGATAGATAGATAGATAGATAGATAGATAGATAGATAGATAGATGAAAGTAAGAAAACGAAAAAGAAATGAAAGAAGGAACATTTGAAAATGATAGATACATATACATACACATTGGTGAAACAATAGAGATAGATAAAGAAAAAGAGAAAATGAAAGCTAGTGATAGAATGGCAGATATACATATAAAGAGATATACAGAAAGATATTGGTAGGAAGACAGAAAGAAACAGAGAGAGATCGGAAGTAACAAATAGTAAGAGATGGATACAGAGAAACAGATAGAAAAAGGCTACATAGAGATCCACTGAACTAGAGCTAGAAATGCCAACGCTACAAAAGTAGTGTCGGACAGAACAAGATAGACTGATAGAAAGGTGAGGAGAAAAACATTAGATGAAAGATAAAGGTATGTAGAAAACGATACAGATATAGAAGGAGAGAAAATGAAAGCTAGAGATAGAGAGAAGGGCAGATACATGGAAAACGACAGATTAAGATAGACATATACTGTGCTAGACATTGACATAGAATGCGAATGATTCAAATAGACATAGAGTCGGACAGAACAGGATTGATAGAAAGGAGCGAAAATAACAAGAACATTAGGAAAAGGTTTGCGCTAGAGCAGAAAACAGAACGGAAAGTTCAAAGAAAAGAGAGAGCGAGAGAGAGAGAGAGAGAGAGAGAGAGAGAGAGAGATGAAAGTAAGAAAAAGAAAAACGCTCTTTGACTATGTGCAGTGTTTGCATTCTCTGTTTCTACCTCTAGCTCAGTTTATGTAGCATTTTCTGTTGCATTCTATTCGTACACTTTCCTATCTCTTTCAATCACTAGCTTTCATTTTCTCTTTCTGTATCTAGCTTTCTCTATCTTCATCTATGAGTATCTTTTTCTATTTGATTTGGTTTTTCTCAGTTTCTTTCTATCATTAATGTGTTATTTCTATCTTGTTCTGTCTGAACCTATATCTAGTGGCGTTCGCATTCTATTTCTACATCTAGCTCAGTGTATCTCTATGCTGCTTTTTCTCTTTCTGTGTTACTTCCTATCTCTCTTTCTTTCTGAGTCTTTCTACAATTACCTATCTGAATCTCTCTCTTTCTGCTTTGCTCTCTCTTTCTACCACGACCTATCATTTTCTTTCTATATTATCTCTATCGTTTTCTGTATAATTTTCTCTTTCTTCATCTATGTGTATCTATCTATTGCTCTTTATATCTTGTTTCTCTCTCTCTCATCATCATCATCATGTTCTGTCTAACTGTATATCTATTTGTTGCATTCTCATTCTCTTTCTTGGTACCGAGCACAGTAGATCTCTGTGTAGCCCTTTCTGGCTGTTTCTCTGTATCTCTCACTGTTTATTTGTTAGTTTGTATCTCTTCTCTTTCTTGTTATGTCTTTCTATGACTATCTATCCGAATGTATCTCTATCTATGTATACCTTTCTTTTCTCTTTCTATCACTAGCTTTCAGTTTCTCTCTTGATTGTATTGTATTGTACTGATATCTCTATTGTTTTCTATATACCTTTCTCTATCTTCATCTATGTGTATATTTTGCTAATGGTTTTGTTTTTCTCTCCTTGTTTCTATCTGTCTACCTAGTTCTGTCTGACTCCATATCTATTTGTAGCATTTGCTTTCTGTTTTTAGGTCTAGCACAGTTTATATCTAAGTAGCCTTTTCTATCTGTTTATCTCTGCCTTTTATTGCCTATTTGTTTCTTTCTATCTCTATCTGTTTCTATCAACTGTCCTAGAGCTAGAAACAGAATGTGAAGACTTCAAATAGACTCAGACCCAAGAACATAGCTTGAGGATTAAAAGGAGAGACAAACAATATCATTTGCAATAGATAGAGACACATAGATACGTGTAGATGAAGATTGTTATAGAAATCTATTTAAAAACAATAGAGATAGATATAGAAAGATAGCTAGAGATAGAAAGGGATAGGAAAGGGCAGAGAAAGAGATAGACTCAGATAGATCGTGGTGGAAAGACATAGAACGATACAGACAGACTGCAAGTAAATACAGTAAGAGATAGAGAGAAATAGAAAGAGAAGACTGTGCTAGACCCTGAAAGAGGATGCAAATGCTTCAAATAGATACAGAGTTGGACAGAACAAGATAGATACGGATAGAAAGGAGAAAAAAACAAGAACATTAGGGAAGACCTTGTACACATACATGCACATAGATGAAAATCGAGAAAGGTAAGTAGAAAATGATAGTTAGAGAGAAAGAGAGAAAATGATAGCTAGAGGTAGAAAGAGAGAGGAAAGGGCTGATATTCATATAAAGAGAGCGATTCAGATTAATAGTTGTGGAAAGACAAAACAATACAGACAGACAGAAAGTAACAAAGAGGCAGTAACAGACAGATACAGGGAAACAGATAGAAGAGGCTACATAGAGATCAAGTGTGCTAGAGCTAGAAACAGAACACAAATGCTTCAAATAGAAAAAAACTTGGCCAGAACGTATGATAGATAGATGATAGATGATAGATGATAGATGATAGATGATAGATGATAGATAGATAGATAGATAGATAGATAGATAGATAGATAGATAGATAGATAGATAGATAGATAGATAGATAGATAGATAGATAGATAGATAGATAGATAGATAGATAGATAGATAGATAGATAGACTCAGACCCAAGAACATAGCTTGAGGATTAAAAGGAGAGACAAACAATATCATTTGCAATAGATAGAGACACATAGATACGTGTAGATGAAGATTGTTATAGAAATCTATTTAAAAACAATAGCGATAGATATAGAAAGATAGAAAATGATAGCTAGAGATAGAAAGAGATAGGAAAGGGCAGAGAAAGAGATAGACTCAGATAGATCGTGGTGGAAAGACATAGAACGATACAGACAGACCGCAAGTAAATACAGTAAGAGATAGAGAGAAATAGAAAGAGAAGACTGTGCTAGACCCTGAAAGAGGATGCAAATGCTTCAAATAGATATAGAGTTGGACAGAACAAGATAGATACGGATAGAAAGGAGAAAAAAACAAGAACATTAGGGAAGACCTTGTACACATACATGCACATAGATGAAAATCGAGAAAGGTAAGTAGAAAATGATAGTTAGAGAGAAAGAGAGAAAATGATAGCTAGAGGTAGAAAGAGAGAGGAAAGGGCAGATATTCATATAAAGAGAGCGATTCAGATTAATAGTTGTGGAAAGACAAAACAATACAGACAGACAGAAAGTAACAAAGAGGCAGTAACAGACAGATACAGGGAAACAGATAGAAGAGGCTACATAGAGATCAAGTGTGCTAGAGCTAGAAACAGAACACAAATGCTTCAAATAGAAAAAAACTTGGCCAGAACAAGTATGATAGATAGATAGATAGATAGATAGATAGATAGATAGATAGATAGATAGATAGATAGATAGATAGATAGATAGATAGATAGATAGATAGATAGATAGATAGATAGATAGATAGATAGATAGATAGATAGATGATAGATAGATAGATGAAAGTAAGAAAACGAAAAAGAAATGAAAGAAGGAACATTTGAAAATGATAGATACATATACATACACATTGGTGAAACAATAGAGATAGATAAAGAAAAAGAGAAAATGAAAGCTAGTGATAGAATGGCAGATATACATATAAAGAGATATACAGAAAGATATTGGTAGGAAGACAGAAAGAAACAAAGAGAGATCGGAAGTAACAAATAGTAAGAGATAGATACAGAGAAACAGATAGAAAAGGCTACATAGAGATCCACTGAACTAGAGCTAGAAATGCCAACGCTACAAAAGTAGTGTCGGACAGAACAAGATAGACTGATAGAAAGGTGAGGAGAAAAACATTAGATGAAAGATAAAGGTATGTAGAAAACGATATAGATATAGAAGGAGAGAAAATGAAAGCTAGAGATAGAGAGAAGGGCAGATACATGGAAAACGACAGATTAAGATAGACATATACTGTGCTAGACATGGACATAGAATGCGAATGATTCAAATAGACAGAGTCGGACAGAACAGGATTGATAGAAAGGAGCGAAAATAACAAGAACATTAGGAAAAGGTTTGCGCTAGAGCAGAAAACAGAACGGAAAGTTCAAAGAAAAGAGAGAAAGAGAGAGAGAGATGAAAGTAAGAAAAAGGAAAAAGCTCTTTGTGCAGTGTTCGCATTCTCTGTTTCTACCTCTAGCTCAGTTTATGTAGCATTTTCTGTTTCTCTCTCTGTGTCTCTTGCTGTCTATTTTTTGCATTCTATACGTACACTTTCCTATCTCTTTCAATCACTAGCTTTCATTTTCTCTTTCTGTATCTAGCTTTCTCTATCTTCATCTATGAGTATCTTTTTCTATTTGATTTGGTTTTTCTCAGTTTCTTTCTATCATTAATGTGTTATTTCTATCTTGTTCTGTCTGAACCATATCTCTAGTGGCGTTCGCATTCTATTTCTACATCTAGCTCAGTGTATCTCTATGCTGCTTTTTCTCTTTCTGTGTCTCTTACTGTATATTTGTTACTTCCTATCTCTGTTTCTTTCTTTCTACAATTACCTATCTGAATCTCTCTCTTTCTATCTGCTTTGCTCTCTCTTTCTACCACGACCTATCATTTTCTTTCTATATTATCTCTATCATTTTCTGTATAATTTTCTCTTTCTTCATCTATGTGTATCTATCTATTGCTCTTTATATCTTGTTTCTCTCTCTCTCATCATCATCATCATCATCATCATCATGTTCTGTCTGTATATCTATTTGTTGCATTCTCATTCTCTTTCTTGGTATCTAGCACAGTAGATCTCTGTGTAGCCCTTTCTGGCTGTTTCTCTGTATCTCTCACTGTTTATTTGTTAGTTTGTATCTCTTCTCTTTCTTGTTATGTCTTTCTATGACTATCTATCCGAATGTATCTCTATCTATGTATACCTTTCTTTTCTCTTTCTATCACTAGCTTTCAGTTTCTCTCTTGATTGTATTGTATTGTACTGATATCTCTATTGTTTTCTATATACCTTTCTCTATCTTCATCTATGTGTATATTTTGCTAATGGTTTTGTTTTTCTCTCCTTGTTTCTATCTGTCTACCTAGTTCTGTCTGACTCCATATCTATTTGTAGCATTTGCTTTCTGTTTTTAGGTCTAGCACAGTTTATATCTAAGTAGCCTTTTCTATCTGTTTATCTCTGCCTTTTATTGCCTATTTGTTTCTATCTCTATCTGTTTCTATCAACTGTCCTAGAGCTAGAAACAGAATGTGAAGACTTCAAATAGACTCAGACCCAAGAACATAGCTTGAGGATTAAAAGGAGAGACAAACAATATCATTTGCAATAGAGACACATAGATACGTGTAGATGAGGATTGTTATAGAAATCTATTTAAAAACAATAGAGATAGATATAGAAAGATAGAAAATGATAGCTAGAGATAGAAAGAGATAGGAAAGGGCAGAGAAAGAGATAGACTCAGATAGATCGTGGTGGAAAGACATAGAACGATACAGACAGACCGCAAGTAAATACAGTAAGAGATAGAGAGAAATAGAAAGAGAAGACTGTGCTAGACCCTGAAAGAGGATGCAAATGCTTCAAATAGATATAGAGTTGGACAGAACAAGATAGATACGGATAGAAAGGAGGAAAAAACAAGAACATTAGGGAAGACCTTGTACACATACATGCACATAGATGAAAATCGAGAAAGGTAAGTAGAAAATGATAGCTAGAGGTAGAAAGAGAGAGGAAAGGGCTGATATTCATATAAAGAGAGCGATTCAGATTAATAGTTGTGGAAAGACAAAACAATACAGACAGACAGAAAGTAACAAAGAGGCAGTAACAGACAGATACAGGGAAACAGATAGAAGAGGCTACATAGAGATCAAGTGTGCTAGAGCTAGAAACAGAACACAAATGCTTCAAATAGAAAAAAACTTGGCCAGAACAAGTATGATACATAGATGATAGATGATAGATGATAGATGATAGATGATAGATGATAGATAGATAGATAGATAGATAGATAGATAGATAGATAGATAGATAGATAGATAGATGAAAGTAAGAAAACGAAAAAGAAATGAAAGAAGGAACATTTGAAAATGATAGATACATATACATACACATTGGTGAAACAATAGAGATAGATAGATGATAGATAGATGATAGATGATAGATGATAGATGATAGATAGATAGATAGATAGATAGATAGATAGATAGATAGATAGATAGATAGATAGATAGATAGATAGATAGATAGATAGATAGATAGATAGATAGATAGATAGATAGATAGATAGATAGATAGATAGATAGATAGATAGATAGATGAAAGTAAGAAAACGAAAAAGAAATGAAAGAAGGAACATTTGAAAATGATAGATACATATACATACACATTGGTGAAACAATAGAGATAGATAAAGAAAAAGAGAAAATGAAAGCTAGTGATAGAATGGCAGATATACATATAAAGAGATATACAGAAAGATATTGATAGGAAGACAGAAAGAAACAGAGAGAGATCGGAAGTAACAAATAGTAAGAGATAGATACAGAGAAACAGATAGAAAAAGGCTACATAGAGATCCACTGAACTAGAGCTAGAAATGCCAACGCTACAAAAGTAGAGTCGGACAGAACAAGATAGACTGATAGAAAGGTGAGGAGAAAAACATTAGATGAAAGATAAAGGTATGTAGAAAACGATACAGATATAGAAGGAGAGAAAATGAAAGCTAGAGATAGAGAGAAGGGCAGATACATGGAAAACGACAGATTAAGATAGACATATACTGTGCTAGACATTGACATAGAATGCGAATGATTCAAATAGACATAGAGTCGGACAGAACAGGATTGATAGAAAGGAGCGAAAATAACAAGAACATTAGGAAAAGGTTTGCGCTAGAGCAGAAAACAGAACGGAAAGTTCAAAGAAAAGAGAGAGAGAGAGAGAGAGAGAGAGAGAGAGAGAGAAATGAAAGTAAGAAAAAGAAAAACGCTCTTTGACTATGTGCAGTGTTCGCATTCTCTGTTTCTACCTCTAGCTCAGTTTATGTAGCATTTTCTGTTTCTCTCTCTGTGTCCCTTGCTGTCTTTTTGTTGCATTCTATTCGTACACTTTCCTATCTCTTTCAATCACTAGCTTTCATTTTCTCTTTCTGTATCTAGCTTTCTCTATCTTCATCTATGAGTATCTTTTTCTATTTGATTTGGTTTTTGTCAGTTTCTTTCTATCATTAATGTGTTATTTCTATCTTGTTCTGTCTGAACCTATATCTAGTAGCGTTCGCATTCTATTTCTACATCTAGCTCAGTGTATCTCTATGCTGCTTTTTCTCTTTCTGTGTTACTTCCTATCTCTCTTTCTTTCTGAGTCTTTCTACAATTACCTATCTGAATCTCTCTCTTTCTGCTTTGCTCTCTCTTTCTACCACGACCTATCATTTTCTTTCTATATTATCTCTATCGTTTTCTGTATAATTTTCTCTTTCTTCATCTATGTGTATCTATCTATTGCTCTTTATATCTTGTTTCTCTCTCTCTCATCATCATCATCATCATCATCATGTTCTGTCTAACTGTATATCTATTTGTTGCATTCTCATTCTCTTTCTTGGTATCTAGCACAGTAGATCTCTGTGTAGCCGTTTCTGGCTGTTTCTCTGTATCTCTCACTGTTTATTTGTTAGTTTGTATCTCTTCTCTTTCTTCTTATTTCTTTCTATGACTATCTATCAGAATGTATCTCTATCTATGTATACCTTTCTTTTCTCTTTCTATCACTAGCTTTCAGTTTCTCTCTTGATTGTATTGTATTGTACTGATATCTCTATTGTTTTCTATATACCTTTCTCTATCTTCATCTATGTGTATATTTTGCTAATGATTTTGTTTTTCTCTCCTTGTTTCTATCTGTCTACCTAGTTCTGTCTGACTCCATATCTATTTGTAGCATTTGCTTTCTGTTTTTAGGTCTAGCACAGTTTATATCTAAGTAGCCTTTTCTATCTGTTTATCTCTGCCTTTTATTGCCTATTTGTTTCTTTCTATCTCTATCTGTTTCTATCAACTGTCCTAGAGCTAGAAACAGAATGTGAAGACTTCAAATAGACTCAGACCCAAGAACATAGCTTGAGGATTAAAAGGAGAGACAAACACTATCATTTGCAATAGATAGAGACACATAGATACGTGTAGATGAAGATTGTTATAGAAATCTATTTAAAAACAATAGCGATAGATATAGAAAGATAGAAAATGATAGCTAGAGATAGAAAGAGATAGGAAAGGGCAGAGAAAGAGATAGACTCAGATAGATCGTGGTGGAAAGACATAGAACGATACAGACAGACCGCAAGTAAATACAGTAAGAGATAGAGAGAAATAGAAAGAGAAGACTGTGCTAGACCCTGAAAGAGGATGCAAATACTTCAGATATAGAGTTGGACAGAACAAGATAGATACGGATAGAAAGGAGAAAAAAACAAGAACATTAGGGAAGACCTTGTACACATACATGCACATAGATGAAAATCGAGAAAGGTAAGTAGAAAATGATAGTTAGAGAGAAAGAGAGAAAATGATAGCTAGAGGTAGAAAGAGAGAGGAAAGGGCAGATATTCATATAAAGAGAGCGATTCAGATTAATAGTTGTGGAAAGACAAAACAATACAGACAGACAGAAAGTAACAAAGAGGCAGTAACAGACAGATACAGGGAAACAGATAGAAGAGGCTACATAGAGATCAAGTGTGCTAGAGCTAGAAACAGAACACAAATGCTTCAAATAGAAAAAAACTTGGCCAGAACAAGTATGATAGATAGATAGATAGATAGATAGATAGATAGATAGATAGATAGATAGATAGATAGATAGATAGATAGATAGATAGATAGATAGATAGATAGATGAAAGTAAGAAAACGAAAAAGAAATGAAAGAAGGAACATTTGATAATGATAGATACATATACATACACATTGGTGAAACAATAGAGATAGATAAAGAAAGAGAGAAAATGAAAGCTAGTGATAGAATGGCAGATATACATATAAAGAGATATACAGAAAGATATTGGTAGGAAGACAGAAAGAAACAGAGAGAGATCGGAAGTAACAAATAGTAAGAGATGGATACAGAGAAACAGATAGAAAAGGCTACATAGAGATCCACTGAACTAGAGCTAGAAATGCCAACGCTACAAAAGTAGAGTCGGACAGAACAAGATAGACTGATAGAAAGGTGAGGAGAAAAACATTAGATGAAAGATAAAGGTATGTAGAAAACGATATAGATATAGAAGGAGAGAAAATGAAAGCTAGAGATAGAGAGAAGGGCAGATACATGGAAAACGACAGATTAAGATAGAGATATACTGTGCTAGACATTGACATAGAAACAGAATGCGAAAGATTCAAATAGACATCGAGTCCGACAGAACAAGATTGATAGAAAGGAGCGAGAACAACAAGAACATTAGGAAAAGATTTGTGCTAGAGCTGAAAACAGAACGGAAAGTTCAAATAGAAAAGAGAAAGAGAGACGATAGATAGATAGATAGATAGATAGATAGATAGATAGATAGATAGATAGATAGATAGATAGATAGATAGATAGATAGATAGATAGATAGATAGATAGATAGATAGAATGACAGAAACCCATAGATGAAAAAAGAGAAGTATACAGAAAACAGTGGTGATAAGCATAGAAAGAGAGAAAATGATAGGTGGAGATAGAAAGAGATAGCATCTATCTGTATCTATCTCTGTTGCTTTCTATGTGCCTTTCTCTATCTTCATCTATGAGTATCTATCTTTTTCTATTTGATTTGGTTTTTCTCGGTATCTTTCTATCATTAATGTGTTATTTCTATCTTGTTCTGTCTGAACCTATATCTAGTAGCGTTCGCATTCTGTTTCTAGATCTCGCTCAGTATATCTCTATGCTGCTTTTTCTCTTTCTGTGTCTCTTACTGTATATTTGTTACTTCCTAACTCTGTTTCTTTCTTTCTACAATGACCTATCTGAATCTCTATCTGCTTTGCTCTCTCCTTCTACCATGACTGTTCCTCTCTTCACCCAGCAGGTAGCAGGTGTCAATGCCCATCCCCCTTCACCCAGCTGGGATCAGGCTTTGAGCAGACAGTAAAACCTGCCCCCCTTCACCCAGACATAGTCAGGTGCAGAACTGGAGGCAATGCCCCCCCTTTACACGGCATGCATGGAGCAGGTAGCAATCTCATAACCCTTTCACATGGCCAAGATCAGGCCGATCAGGTGAGGAGCAGATGACAATGCCCACCCTCCTCCTTCACCAGCTGGAATGAGTGACAGTGGAGGAGCGAATGCGTGCCTGCCCTCTCTCCCCTTTCTTGAGCCCGTTGTATTTTTTTTAGTCACAATGGGCTTTGTTGCTAGTAGTGAATAATAGAAAGCATGCTTGCCCATAGGCAATAATGAAAACAGCAATTGTCCTTAGGGAATAATGGGGACAGCGTGTGGCCATAGGGAGTAAAGGAAACCAGGAACAGCTGTTGAATGTTGTGAATAGGGATTGCCCACAGGGAATAACTGAAATGATGCTTGCCCATAAGGAATAATAGCGAGCGGGTCATGGAGTTTCCACCACATCTGGCGGGTGGGACTTTCAGGTGACTGCCCCAAATCTTCCACACTTGCGTGACACCCTATGCTGTTGTTGCTGGTTCCTGGGGTGGCCTTTTCCGAGCCACTTATTTTGTGCTGCCTATACAGCTCCGTTCCCCCTCCATGCGAGGGAGGGAAGCGCACAATGTCGCTTCACATCTGTTCTCACCCGAGGGGGAAGGGCCAGGTCGCCACTCCTAATATCAGCTCTGTTAAGTTGGGTGGTGGGCATTGCCACCTGCCTCACTCCTAATACCAGCTGGGTGAAGGTAGGAGGTCGGCATTTCCACCTGCTCCCATCCTGGGCTTCCCACCGTGGCACTTTTTCTATGTGCACGCGTGGGTTCCATAATTGCCTATGAACAATCAGTGTCTCCATTATTCTTTAGGGGCAAGCATTATTTCCATGATTCCCCATGGGCTAGCACTGTTTTCATTATTCCCTAAGGGCAAGCATGCTTTCCCTGATTTCCTATGGGCAATTGCTCTCCCCGTTATTCCGTATGGGCAAGCATGGTTTCCATGATTTCCTATGGGCAATCGCTGTCTCCATTGTACCCAATAGGGAAGCATGGTTTACATTATTCTCTATGGGCAATCGCTGTCTGCATTATTCCCTATGTGCAAGCATGGTTTGCATTAATCCCTAAGGACAAGTGTTTTCATCATTCCCTAACGGCGAGTATGTTTTCCATTACTCCCTGTGGGCAAACACTGTTCACATTATTCCCTATGGACAAACATAGTTTCCTTTGTTCCCTAACGCTGTCCCCATTATTCCCTATGGACAATTGCGGTTTTCAGTATTCCCTGTTTCCATTTGCCCTATGGACAAATGCTTTTCATTTCTCCCTATGAGAAATGGCCCTGCCAATGTGATTCCTTTTACTTCCCTCTGCCTCCCCTCCAAAGGAGGCTAACCTGCTTCAGTTCATTCTGCTGCTTTATTTTCATGCATGAGAATGCGAGTGAGTGAGTGAGTGAGTGAGTGAGTGAGTGAGTGAGTGAGTGAGTGAGTGCAAGCTGGGCTGCTGGGCTTGGATCTCAAAAGGAGGGTGAGTGGGACATGGTAGTAACAGCTGTAACAAGGTGGCAGGGAGTGGAGATAAGCTGCAGCAAGGGTGGACCAGCCACCTGAGGACATGCAGCCCAGTTGGAGCCATGGGATGGTTCCGCCCAGCCACCTCGAGTCAATCAAAGCAATGGCCAACCTCAGAGGCTGGGGCCAACCAACAAGCAGCTCAGAAGGCACAGCCCCCAGAAAGGGGAACGTCTGGGGGAGCATGTTGCAATGCCCCCCCGCCTTAACCCAGCTGCTATTGGGAGCAGAGCAGGGGGCAATGTTGCCCCACACCTTAACCCAGTTGGTATTTGAAGTGGAGCAGGTTGTAATGCCCACCCCCACCTTAACTCAGTTGTTTTTAAGAGTGGAGCAGGTGGCAATGGCCGGCCCTGCCTTAACAAGGTTGGTATTTAGAGCAGAGAACGTGGCAATGCCACCCCTGCCATGACCCAGTTGGAGTTACTAGGGGAGCAGGTGGCAATGCTCATCCCCCCGCCTTAACCCAGTTGGTATTAAAAGCAGATCAGGTGATAATAACCGCCCCATACCGTCACCCAATTTGGTTCAGGAGTGGAGCAGGTGGCAATGCTCACCTCGCAACTTCACATGGCTGGGATCAGGTGCAGAGCAGGAGGCAATGCCTTCGTCCCTTCACTCAGCTGGGATAAGGAGCAGAGCAGGTAGTAAAGCCCAACACCCATCTTCACCTATCAGGATAAGGCATGGGGCAATGCCTGTTCCTCTCTTCACCCAGCAGGAAGCAGGTGTCAATGCCCATCCCCCTTCACCCAGCTGGGATCAGGCTTTGAGCAGACAGTAAGGCCTGCCCCCCTTCACCCAGACATAGTCAGGTGCAGAACTGGAGGCAATGCCCCCCCTTTACACGGCATGCATGGAGCAGGTAGTAAGATACAGATAGAGAGAAACAGAAAAGGCCACAAAGAGATGCTAGAGCTAGAAACAGAATGGAAACGCTTTAAACAGCTATAGAGTTGGACAGAAGAAGATAGATAAGGACAGAGAGTGGCCATAGGGTATAATGGAAACCATGCTTGCCATTAGGGAATAATGGAAAGAATACTTGCCCTTTGGGAATAATGAAAACAGCGATTGTCCCTAGGCAATAATGCAGATTGTGATTGCCCACGGGGAATAATGGAAATCATTAGCTTTCATTTTCTCTATACATCTGTCTCTACTGATTTGTACATACCTTTATCTTCACCAATGTCTATGTATGTGTAGCTATCACTTTCTGTTTTTTTCTTTTCTTCCTTCGATCCTAACTTCCTTCCTTCCTTCCTTCCCTCCTTCCTTCCCTTCTTTCTTTTTCTATTTCTATTTCTTTTTCTATATCTTGCTATCATTTTCTCGCTATATCTATCTGTATCTATAAAACTTTCTCTATATTCATCTATCCGTTTGTATGTTTATCCCTCTTTTTCTAATGTAATTGTTTTTCTCCTTCCTTTTTTCCTTTTTTCTTCCTTTTTCCCTCCCTCCCTCCCTCCCTCCCTCCCAATCTTTCGTCCTTCCTTTCTTCTTTTCTTCCTTCCTTCCTTCCTTCCAATCTTTCTTCCTTCCTTTCATCTATCTCCTATCTTTTTATCCCTACATATTATTTTCTCTGTATATATACCAACCTCTGTCATTTTCTATTCATCTTTCTCTAACTATCTTCATCTAAGTGAATCTATGTATGTATATCATTTTCTAATGTTTTTTTCTCTCTACCACTCTCTCTCTCTCTCTCTCTCACTATCTCTCTATTTCTCTATCTCTCTACCTACCTATCTATCATACTTGTTCTGTACACCTTGTTACTTTCTATTTCTATCTGTTTCTTTCTATGTCTTTCTACAAATATCTTACTGTATATATCTTTTTATACACACATCTTCTCTTTCTATCACTAGCTTTCGTTTTGTCTCTTTCTATGTGTATCTATCATTTTCTGTTTTTTCTTTCCTTCCTTCCTTCCTTCCTTCCTTCCTTCCTTCCTTCCTTCCTTCCTTCCTTCCTTCCTTCCTTCCTTCCTTCCTTTGATCTATCTCATTTTCTTATCTCTAGATATGATTTTCTCTTTATATATACCAATCTCTATCACATTCTATTCATCTTTCTATAACTATCTTCATCTAAGTGTATCTATGTATTTATATCATTTTCTAATGTTTTTGTTATTCTCCTTCCTTCCTCATTTTCTTTCTTGCCTTCTTTCTTTCTTTTTCTTTTTCTCTATCTTGCTATATTTTGCTCTCTCACTATCTTTCTATTTATCTCTCTACCTACCTATCTATCTATCATACTTGTTCTGTACACCTTGTTACTTTCTATTTTTATCTGTCTCTTTCTAGATTTTTCTACCAATATCTTTCTGTATTTATCTTTTATACGCATATCTTCTCTCTCTATCACTAGCTTTTGTTTTTTCTTTCTATATCTATCACTTTTCTTTTCTGCATACCTTTATCTTCACCAATGTGTATGTATGTGTATCCCTCATTTTCTAATGTTTTCTCTCTGTCTCTCTCTCTGTCTCTCTCTCTCTCTCTCTATCTCTCTATCTATCATCTATCTATCATCTATCATCTATCATCTGTCATCTATCTAGCATACTTGTTCTGGCCAACTTTTTTTCTATTTGAAGCATTTGTGTTCTGTTTCTAGCTCTAGCACACTTGATCTCTATGTAGCCTCTTCTATCTGTTTCTCTGTTTCTCTGTCTGTTACTGCCTATTTGTTACTTTCTGTCTGTCTGTATTGTTCTGTCTTTCCACAACCATTAATCTGAATCTCTCTCTTTATATGAATATCTGCCCTTTACTATCTCTTTCTACCTCGAGCTATCATTTTCGCTCTTTCCCTCTATCATTTTCTACTTACCTTTCTCGATTTTCTTCTATGTGCATGTATGTGTACAAGGTCTTCCCTAACGTTCTTGTTTTTTTCTCCTTTCTATCAGTATCTATCCATCTTGTTCTGTCCAACTCTATATCTATTTGAAGCATTTGCATTCTCTTTCAGTGTCTAGCACAGTCTTCTCTTTCTATTTCTCTCTATCTCTTACTATTTGTTACTTGCTGTCTGTATCGTTCTATGTCTTTCCACCACTATCTATCTGAGTCTATCTCTTTCTCTGCCCTTTCCTATCTCTTTCTCTCTAGCTATCATTTTCTATCTATATCAATCTCTATTGTTTTTAAACAGATTTCTATATCTTCATCTATATGTATCTGTAGAAAAGGCTACACAGAGAAACTGTGTATAACTATCTTCATCTATATGTATCTGTAGAAAAGGCTGCACAGTGAAGAAAGAGAACGCAAATGATACAAAAAGATATCAGTTAGACAGAGATGATAGATAGATAGATAGATAGATAGATAGATAGATAGATAGATAGATAGATAGATAGATAGATAGATAGATAGATAGATAGATAGATAGATAGATAGATAGATAGATAGATAGATAGATAGAATGACAGAAACCCATAGATGAAAAAAGAGAAGTATACAGAAAACAGTGGTGATAAGCATAGAAAGAGAGAAAATGATAGGTGGAGATAGAAAGAGATAGCAAAGCAGATAGAAAGAGAGAGATTCAGATAGGTAATTGTAGAAAGACTCAGAAAGAAACAGAGATAGAAAGTAACAAATAAAGAGACAGAGAGACAAACAGAAAGAAAAAGCTGAGCTAGGTCTAGAAACATATAGAATGCAAACGCTGCATAGGTTCAGACAGAACAAGATTGAAATAACTAAATAAGCAGCTTAGAAAAACCTAATCAACTAGAAAAAGATTGATGAAGATAGACACAGAAAGTGATAGAAATATATAAAGAGAAAATGAAAGCTAGTGATAGAAAGAGACAGAAATAGAGATAGAAAGAGGAAAGTGCATGTATACATAGAAAGAGATAGATTCAGAGAGTTAGTGGTAGAAAGAAATTGATATAGAATGTAACAAATAGCAAGAGACAGAGAGAGAAACAGAAAACGCTACATAGAGATAAACTGAGCTAGAGCTAGAAACAGATAGAATGCAAACAGTACAAATAGTCTAATAGACAAACAGAACGCTAACAGTATCTATCGTGCTCTGTCCAACTCTTTGAGTTCGCATTTTGTTTCTAGCGCTAGTTTAGTGGATCTCTACCTTGCCTTACTGTATATTTGTTATTCTATCTCTGTTTCTTTCTCTTTCCTCCACTGTCTATCTGAATCAATTGCTTTCCATGTATATCTGCCCAACTATCACCACCTTTCATTTTCTCTCCTATATCTGTATCGTTTTCGATATACCTTTATCTCTTTTCATCTATGTGTATGTATATATATCTTTTCCTAATGTTTTTTTCCTCTCCTTTCTATCAGTCTATCCATCTATCTATCTTGTTCTGTCCAGCTCTATATCTATTTGAAGCATTGGCATTTCTAGCTCTAGCTCAGTGGATCTCTATGTAGCCTGTAGCGTTTCTCTGTATCTGTCTCTTACAATCTGTCAATTTGTTACTTTCTATCTCTATCTGTTCCTTTCTACAACAAGATAGAAATAACTAAATAAACAGATTAGATGGATCGAAAGAAGCCGAGAAAAACCCAATCAAATAGAAAGATAGATACACAGATGAAGATAGGGAAAGGTACATAGAAAGCGATAGAGATAGATGGAGAAAATAAAAGCTAGTGATATAGGACAGTGCACGTAGACATAGAAAGAGATAGTGGTAGAGAGACATAGAAAGAAATGGATAGAGATAGAATGTAACAAATAGACTAAGAGACACAGAGAAACAGAAAAAGCTGCATAGAGATACACTGAGCTAGAGCTAGAAACATATAGAATGCGAAAGCTACAAATAGATATAGGTTCAGACAGAACAGGTTGGAAACTAAATAGATAAATAGAAAGAAGCCGAGAAAAACCAAATCAGATAGAAAAAGACATAGATACACAGAAGATAGTTAGAGAAAGGTATAATAGAAAACGATAGGGATGAAAGAGATAAAATGAAATCTAGAGATAGGAAAGGGCAGATATACATAGAAAGAGATTAAGATGATAGTGGTAGAAAGAGAGAGAGAGAGAGAGAGAGAGAAAGTATGAACAAATAGTCTCGTACTAACACATAGTACACATTCTTATATACCTTTCTCTAACAATCTTCTTCTATGTGTATCTATGTATATCTGTCCTTTTCTATCTATTTGGTTTTTCTCGGCTTCTTTCTATCTACCTGTTTATTTAGTTATTTCAATCTTGTTCTGTCTGAACCTATATCTATTTGTAGTGTTCACATTCTATATGTTTCTAGATCTAGCTGAATACATCTCTATGCAGCTTTTTCTATCTGTTTCTCTCTGTGTTTTCTCTCTGTTTCTGTGTTTTTTCTATCTGGTTCTCGCTACAGGTTTGTCACATTCTATATATGTTTTTTCCTTCTACCATTATCTATCTGAATCTATCTTTCTCTACCCTTTCCTATCTTTCAATCTCTACCTATCATTTTTTCTCTATATTTATCTGTATCGTTTACTGTACACCTTTCTTTTTCTTCATCTATGTTTATTTTATTTTTGCTAATGTTTTTGTTTTTCTTGTCTTCTGTCTGTCTGTCTGTCTCTCTATCTCTCTAGCTAGCTAGCTAGCTATCTGTCTTGTTCTATCTGACTCTATATCTATTTTTAGCATTTACATTCTTCATCTAGCACAGTAGATCTCTGTGTAGCCTTTTCTATCTGTTTCTCTGTATCTCTCACTTACTGTTTATTTGTTACATTCTATCGCTCTTTCTTTCTATGTCTTTCTATCTATCTGAATCTCTCGTACAAAAGTCTAGCTGCAGCCGTCATGTAAAATATCAACGTCCTATGATGGGCTGGAATTCCCTCCATTCTCAGGTTTAGTAGCAGGAGTTCTGGGTTCTTATTTACTTGAAATTGTAAAATCTCACTCATTTCTCTTATTATTTCCCCCCAGTACTGCCTAGCTACCTCACACGTCCACCACATATGATAGAGGGAGCCCTCGTGCTTCCTGCATTTCCAGCATTTATTAGAAGTATTCAAATTCCCTAGCGCAATCTTCTTTGGTGTCATGTACCAACGATAAATCATTTTGTAAATGTTCTCTTTAATGCTGGTGCATGTCGTTATCTTCATTGTGGTCTTCCACAAGTATTCCCATGCCTCCATTGTTATTTCTTTGTTGAAGTTTATGGCCCATTTCACCATTTGTACTTTAACTATTTCATCCTCAGTATACCATTTCAACAGTACTTGGTATGCCTTGGATATTCTTTTCTTGTCCTCTTTAAGAAGGGTCTGCTCTAGTTCCGAATTCTCTGTTCGTATACCTCCCTTTACAGAGTCCGAGTTATATAAATCTCTAATCTGTCTGTACTGGAACCAATCGTAATAAGGTGATAGTTCCTCCTGAGTCTTTATTCTGAGTTTAGATGCTTCAATTCTAGTTATTTCTTTGTAAGTTAAACATTGTTGCTCATTATCAACAGCTCTCGGGTCTATCACCTCATATGGAACTACCCACAAAGGGGTTCCTTCTTGTAAATAGATTCTGTACTTCTTCCAGATTATATATAAGCTTCTCCGTATATAATGATGCAGGAACATCGAGTTCGCCTTTACTTTATCATGCCATAGGTATGCGTGCCATCCAAATATTTTTTTATATCCCTCAAGAGCTAGTAGTTTCTTATTCTTTAACGTCATCCACTCTTTCAACCACACTAGGCAAATTGCGTCATGGTAAAGTCTTAGATTGGGCAGTTGCATTCCGCCTCTTTCTTTTGCATCTTGTAAAACTTTCATTTTCACTCGAGGCTTCTTGCCTGCCCATACAAAGTCTGATATTTTCCTCTGCCATTTTTCGAATTGCTTAGAGTCTCTGATGATTGGTATTGTCTGTAGCAAAAACATTACTCTTGGTAACACATTCATCTTCACTGCTGCAATCCTTCCCAACCATGACAAATTCAGTCTGTTCCATTTGATCAGATCTCTCTCTATCTGAGTCCATAATTTTTCATAGTTGTTTTTAAATAAGTCTATGTTCTTTGCAGTCAGTTCAATTCCCAAATATTTCACCTTATTTGTTACTTCACATTCCGTTATTTCCATTAGCGATTGTTGTTTTTGCTTAGTCATGTTTTTGCATAATACCTTTGATTTCTTTTTATTGATATAAAAACCTGCCAGATCCCCAAACTCCTTAATCTTCTCTATCACTTTTGGCATGTTCTCCATTGGGTCTTCTACAATTAGCATTATGTCATCCGCAAATGCTCTGACCTTATAAGAATAATCCTTTATTTTTATTCCACGGATTTCTTCATCTTGTCGTATTTGTATCATCAGGATCTCCAATACCAAAATGAACAACAGCGGAGACAGCGGGCAACCTTGTCTTGTTCCTTTACTTATAGCTAATTTCTTAGTCACTTCATCATTCACCACAATTGCTGCATTCTGGTCTCTGTAAATTTCCTTAATTGCTCTAATGAATCTTTCTCCCATTTGTAGCTTTTCCATAGTGGCAAACATAAAGTCCCAGTTTAAATTATCAAACGCCTTTTCAGCATCAACAAAGAAGAAACCAACCTCCTTATCACAACGCTTATCATAGTATTCAATAGCATTTATCACTGTCCTCAAGTTGTCTCTGATTTGTCTGTCTGGCAAAAAGCCTGCTTGTTCCTCCTCAATAACTTCCGAAAGCCACCCCTTCAGTTTCTCCGCCAGTATCTTCGCAAAGATTTTATAGTCATTATTAAGTAGCGATATAGGTCTATAATTTTGTCTAAAGTCTTGGCCTTCTTTAGGGATCAGTGATATATTCGCTTCATTCCAGGTACCTGGAATCCGTTGATCCTTTAAAACTCCGTTGATCACCTCTTTTAGGAATGGTGCCAGTTCATTGGCCATTGTCTTGTAAAATTTAGCCGTAAGTCCATCTGGCCCTGGCGCCTTTCCCAGATTTGCAGATTGTATTGCCTTACTTATTTCCTCATCCGTTACTTCATTATTCAGTCTATTTCTCCAAGCTTCCGAAATTACTGGGAGTCTCATTTTCTCCAAATATGTTGCTATTGATTCTTTATTCACCTCTTTCTTATTGTATAACTTAGCGTAAAATTTGTAAAAGGCTCTACTAATGGTAGTCTGTTCCAGATACGTTTTATTGTCCTCACATATTTTGTTTATTATTTTCTTTTCCCTTCTCTTTTTTAGTTGCCATGCCAAATACTTTCCAGGTTTATTTGCTCCTTCAAACACTTTCTGATTCAGTCTTTTAAGGTTCCACTCCAATTCTTTATTATTCATTGCTGTCAGCTGTTCTTGAAGTATTTTAATTTCCTGGTATAATTTCTTTTTCCCTGGTCTCTTTTTTAACTGTATTTCTTTGGCTTTTATTTTCTCCTCAATCTCTTGTCTCTTCTCCTCTTTCTTTTTTCTCACTCTGCCATTTAAGTCCATTAGTATGCCCCTTATTACCGCCTTGTAGGCATCCCAAACTTTGTCAGTTGGTACTTCTTTATTCACGTTATATTGTATGAAGAACTTTGTCTCTCTTCTCAACATCTCCACGTTCTCTCCTTCCTGTAACAGGTCCTCCTTTATTCTCCATGCTTTCCTTTTTCTCCTCCTCCCTAATTTCCACATGATTGGATTATGATCTGAGCCTACCATCGGCATTATTTCTACCTCCTTAGTCCATAACGCTAAGTCTTTTGAGGCCCAGATCATATCAATTCTCGATAGTGTATAGTGTCTTGAAGAGTAAAAAGTAAATTGTCTACTTTTAGGATTTTCTCTTCTCCATACATCTTCTAAAGTCTCCTGTTGTATCAGCTCAAAAAAAAGCTTTGGTAACAATCCTCTTTTCTTTTGTACAGTTGATGTCTTTTTATCTAGTTCCAAGTTCGTCACTCCATTGAAGTCTCCAGCAAGAATTATCTGGTCGTATGAAAGATCATCTAATTGCTTCCTCAAATCCTCAAAGAAGCTCTCTTTTGCACCGTTAGGTGCATAAATTCCGACTACCAATACTTTTTTTAAGTTCCATGTACATTCCACTGCTATAAATCTGGCTTCCACGTCTTTTATTACAAATTTTGGCTGTAGCTCCTCTTTTATATACAACACCACTCCTCTTTTTTTCTTATTAGAGGCCGCTACAAATTCATTGCCCAGTTTCCCCATTTTTAAATATTTTGCATCCTGCTTTCGAATATGGGTTTCTTGCAAGCAAACAATATCACATTTTTGTTTTAATAGCCAGTGGAAAATACTTTTTCTCTTGTTTGGTGAGTTTAGTCCATTTACATTCCAAGATAAAACTTTACACTCCATACTTATAATCTTGTTGGTAAGTCCTTTTCATTGTCCCTTATAAATCGCTCCATCTCTCGCTCAGATCTGATACGCTTTTTGGCCCCTCCAAACTCAAAGGACACACCTTCTGGTAACTCCCATCTGTACCTGATTTTCATGTCCTTCAAGATCTGAATTAGCACTTTATATTTTTTCCGATCTAATAACACTGACCTGGGTAATTCCTTCAGTATGATAATCGTCTTGCCATCAATCTCCAATGGATCTTGAAACTGTTTTGTCACAATCTTCTCTTTCATATTTCGTGTCGTAAACTGCACAATCACGTCTCTTGGTAGTTTCCTCTGGGTTGCAATTCTCGAATTTACACGGTATGCCACATCTAGGATAGCCACAACTTCCTCCTCCTCCTTCCCCAGGTATTCAGCTAACACCTCAGTCATCTGTTCTTGCGCTGACTTTCCTTCCACTTCTGGCAAGCCACGAAACCGTAGCTGCTTCTCCATGTGTTTAGTTTCTGCAACCGACATTCTTCCCCTCATCAGTCTCATCTCTGTTTGTTGCGTGTCTGCTAAGTTCTCCATCGCGTCTTCTACTGTTTTAACTCTCTGCTGCGTTCCTTGTAGTTCACTTTGTATTGTTTCCATACCTTTTTTCACTTCTGACAGCTCCGATTTTACTGTCTGTTTGACCTCTTTAACCTCTTTAATCAGCTCCAATTTCATGTCCTTAAGTTCTTTAATCACATCTAAAAGTTTTTTGTCCAGGTTTTCTATTGCCGATTGCCACTCTTTTTTTGACATCGTGGGGCTTGCTTTGGCTCGCTCCCACGAGTCCGCTCTCTTCCTTAACTCCGTGGCATAAAATTTAAATGTCTTTTTATTTCAAATGTCCCGGTCTTCTTGCGAAAATTAATTTTTAAAGTCCAAAATGTCGGGCGTCTTTTCTCTATGGTTCCTCTATGATTTTGTAATCCAAGATGGCTTACTTCCTTTTCCGCTGAAGCCGCGACCCTTCCCCTTTCAAAGATGGCGATTCCCTTCTTCCTGCCCTCCGGCAAGGGCCGCTTCTCTCCAGCAACTCTATTGTTATTACGTACTTCCTGTCTCCCGACTTCCCACAGTAGATCTCGCGATGGTATCTTTTTCTCACAGCTCCATAACCGCAAGTATTCAAAACAATAGTCCAATTTCTTTAATAACTTCTTTAAACTTAGTCTCTTTTCAAATAAAACTCTTGCCGAGTCTTCCCCTCCTTATTATAAGCCTGTTGCAGTTTGAAAATCTACTTTTCCTCCTCTCTGCTTTTATCAATCTGTCCCGTATCAGAAGATAGTGATCTTTACCTTCTCTTTCACTTTTCTCGGGCTGTAATCGCTGTTTCGATTATAACTTCTCCTCTCCACTTCTTTCCCCAATCGAAGCTTGGGTATGTAGGTCTTATGCCAGCCGAATTGGCCCCAGAACTGCCGCAGAGATCGTAGCCGACCTGTCGCAGGGTGGGACCTCAAGGATCGGGAGGGGACCCGTTGCGCAGAGCCCCCCCTCGTCCGAGATCTAGCACACCCTAGGGTCTTGAGCGTTCTTTGCCTGCTCTCCGCCTGAGAGCAGTCGGCCGCAGGCTAGATTTCCCCCGCCGGCCGCTTAAAACGGCAGTCCGGTCAGCTCCGCGAATGGAGCTGCTTCAGACCTCCATGAATCCCAAACCGGAAGTCCACAAAGAAAACACTCCCTGCTGGCACCCTCCTCGCCTGGCATAGTGGTGCCGCCCTCTCAAGGCCCCGCAGTGGATTTGCCGCTGCAGCAGGGTAAGAGGTGCCAGCAAGGAGGGCTTACTGCGTGTTAGATCCAGGCATGTCCCTACCCTGCATGCACCTGTCCGCCATGGTGGCGCCTGTGGAAATTCTGTCTGGCTCCTTGGTCTTTGGCTTCTGAGCTGCCTAGTCAGCTCCTAGGCAAATGGCCCTCCTGGCGGTCAGAAGGCTTCCCTCTTTTTAAGGCCTCAGAATTGGGATTTACCATACTGGGGACTCTGCCCCTCTTTTGGCCACACAACCCCTGAGGAGGCTGCCATTCACTTCAGGAAAAGATCTCCTCCCTCCTCTAGGAAAAGGAGCCTTCTTTATATCCTCCCCTTTCCTACCAGTGTGGCCCTGGTGCCCAACCCCCAACCCTCAGGGTGAGTCCCAACACCTTGGCCAAAGTTGGCCACAACCCTCTGATTACACCCTCCCTCTGACCTTCTATGGGCAGGTTGGCCGTTTCTAGTGATGGATCTGAAGCAATTGGAGAGGTGATGGACCAGAAGCAATGGCCATTCTCGGAGGCTGGGGCCAACCAACAACCAATACTTCACTGCCCTTTGAACATAATACATGCCTGTCAGGGTCAGGCATGGAGCAGGAGGCAATGCCTGTTCCTCATTTCACCCAGCAGGTAGCAGGTGTCAATGCCCATCCCCCTTCACCCAGCTGGGATCAGGCTCGGAGCAGGCAGCAATTCCTGCCCCCATTCACACAGACATAATCAGGCACAGAACTGGAGGCAATGCCCCCCTTTACACGACATGTATCATGAATGGAGCAGGTAGAAAACTCACCACCCCTTCACATGGCAGGCACCCCTTCACATGGCAGGCATGGCACCACCCCTTCACAGGCAGATCAGGCGTGGAGCAGAAGGCAATGCCCACCCTCCTCCATCACCAGCTGGAATTAGTGATAGAGTAGAACTTTAACATTGTGCGCTCGCCTTTCTTGCATGGAGGGGTGATGGACTGGCTATAGAGAGTGGACAAATATGTGGGCCGGAAGATGATGGACCAGGAACAGCAGCGCACTAGAGCAGCAGCATGACACCTTCCGTTGTGCAGAGAAGCAGATGCCAGAGAAATGATTCCCCTGCCAGAGGTGGCGGGTCGTGGTCAGCGTGTGTGGCGACCTGGCCCTTCCCCCTCGGGTGAGAACAGATGTGAAGCGACATTGTGCGCTTCCCTCCCTCGCATGGAGGGGGAACGGAGCTGTATAGGCAGCACAAAATAAGTGGCTCAGACAAGGCCACCCCAGGAACCAGCAACAACAGCATAGGGTGTCACGCAAGTGTGGAAGATCTGGGGCAGTCACCTGAAAGTCCCACCCGCCAGATGTGGTGGAAACTCCATGACCATTCCTTATGGGCAAGCATCATTTCAGTTATTCCCTGTGGGCAATCCCTATTCACAACATTCAACTGCTGTTCCTGGTTTCCTTTACTCCCTATGGCCACACGCTGTCCCCATTATTCCCTAAGCACAATCGCTGTTTTCATTATTGCCCATGGGCAAGCATGCGTTCCATTATTCCCTACTAGCAACAAAGCCCGTTGTGAGGAAAAAAAATACAACGGGCTCGAGAAAGGGGAGGGTGGGCAGGCAGGCATTCTCTCCTCCTCTGTCACTCATTCCCGCTGGTGAAGGAGGAGGGTGGGCATTGTCATCTGCTCCACACCTGATCGGCCTGATCTTGGCCATGTGAAGGGGTGATGAGTTTGCTACCTGCTCCAAGCATGCCGTGTAAAGGGGGGGCATTGCCTCCAGTTCTGCACCTGACCATGTCTGGGTGAAGGGGGGCAGGCCTTACTGTCTGCTTAGAGCCTGATCCCAGCTGGGTGAAGAGGGATGGGCATTGACACCTGCTACCTGCTGGGTGAAGAGAGGAACAGGCATTTCCCCATGCCTTATCCTGATAGGTGAAGATGGGTGTTGGGCTTTACTACCTGCTCTGCTCCTGATCCCAGCTGGGTGAAGGGGGTGCGAGCATTGCCACCGGCTCTGCTTCTGATTCCAGCAGATTGAGGGGGGGGGGAGGCATAGCTGAATGGTTGGCTCTTGACTCCATCAGTGTGAAGAGAGGGTGGGCATTGCAGCCTGCTCAGTGGCTTATTCCAGTAGGATGAAGAGGTCAGGCATTGCCACCTGCTCTGCTCCTTATCCTAGCTGTGTGAAGGGACGAAGGCATTGCCTCCTGCTCTGAACCTGATCCCAGCCAGGTGAAAGTGCGAGGTGAGCATTGCCACCGGCTCCACTCCTGATCCAAAGTGGGTGATGGTATGGGGCGGTTATTATCACCTGATCTGCTTTTAATACCAACTGGGTTAAGGCAGGGGGATGAGCATTGCCACCTGCTCCCCTCCTAATTCCAACTGGGTCAAGGCAGGGGCGGGCATTGCCACGTTCTCTGCTCCAAATACCAACCTTGTTAAGGCAGGGCCGGCCATTGCCACCTGCTCCACTCTTAATAACAACTCAGTTAAGGTGGGGGTGGGCATTGCAACCTGCTCCACTTCTAATACCAACTGGGTTAAGGTGTGGGGAAACATTGCCACCTGCTCTGCTCCTAATAGCAGCTGGGTTAAGGGGGGGGCATTGCAACATGCTCCACTCTTAATACCAACTGAGTTAAGGTGGGGGTGTGCATTGCCACCTGCTCCACCAGACTTTCCCCTTTCTGGGGGCTGTACCTTCTGGGCTGGTTGTTGGTTGGTCCCACCCTCTGAGGTTGGCCATTGCTTCGATTGACTCGAGGTGGCTGGGCGGAAGCATCCCATGGCTCCAACTCGGCTGCACGTCCTCAGGTGGCTGGTCCACCCTTGCTACAGCTTATATCCACTCCCTGCCACCTTGTTACAGCTGTTACTACCATGTCCCACACACCCTCCTTTTGAGATCCAAGCCCAGCAGCCCAGCTTGCAATCACTCACTCACCCACCCACCCACCCACCCACCCACTCACTCACTCACTCACTCACTCACTCACTCACTCACTCACTCACTCACTCACTCACTCACTCACTCACTCACTCACTCACTCACTCACTCTCACTCTTATGAATGAAAATAAAGCCGCAAAAGGAATTGAAGCTGCTTAGCCTCCTTTGGAGATCCAAGCTCAGCAGCCCAGCTTGCACTCGCTCGCTCGCTCGCTCGCTCGCTCGCTCACTCACTCACTCACACACTAACTCACATATGAAAATAAAGCAGCAGAATGAACTGAAGCAGGTTAGCCTCCTTTGGAGGGGAGGCAGAGGGGAGTAAAAGGAATCACATTGGCAGGGCCAAAACCCACGTGACCAGTTTTCAGCTGCACCGGAACCCCGTTCCTGTGCGCTCCCCCTCCAAATGAGCCCTGCTCATAGGGAATAATGGAAAGAATATTTGCCCATAGGGAATAATGGAAACTGCGATTGTCCATAGGGACTAAATGCATAGGGATTGCCCACTGGGAATAACTGAAATGATGCTTGCCCATAAGGAATAATGGCGAGTGGGTCAGGGAGTTTCCACCACATCTGGTGGGTGGGACATTTTCCACAAAAGAGATAGGAGTGAGAAGAAAGAAAGAAAGAAAACAAAAACATTAGAAAAAGATAGATGAATATAGCGAAAAATATATAGATAAAGATAGATATAGAAAGAGACAAAATGATAGCGAGATATAGAAATAGATAGGCAAGGGC
Organism: Eublepharis macularius; assembly: GCF_028583425.1. Classification (NCBI taxonomy): domain Eukaryota; kingdom Metazoa; phylum Chordata; class Lepidosauria; order Squamata; family Eublepharidae; genus Eublepharis; species Eublepharis macularius. The sequence goes on along the minus strand of NC_072791.1, from coordinate 227,944,227 downwards.
AGATATACATAGAAAGAGATAGATAGATATTGGTGGAAAGACATGGAAAGAAACAGATAGAAAGTAAGGAATAGTAAGATACAGATACAGAGAAACAGATAGAAAAGACTACATAGAGATCAAGTATTCTAGAGCTAGAAACAGAATGGAAATGCTTGAAATGTCCTCCTTGAATTCCAGTTGCTGTGGGGAGCCAAGGAAATTTGTAGCCAGACTCATAGGTTAGAGTTTCGTAGGGCCAACTTCGATGAACTCAGAGGTTTGATGAGAGTCATTCCGTGGGGGAGTGTGCTGGAAGGGAAAGGAGCGAGTGAAGGGTGGGCCCTTCTCAAACACGAGCTTTTGCAAGCTCAAGCCCTCACTATCCCAGCAAGACGGAAACATGGTAAGGGCTCCAAGAAACCGATGTGGATGTACAGAGAGCTCCAGAATAAGCTAAGAGAGAAAAAGGACATGTTCAGGAAATGGAGAGAAGGACAGACCTCTAAAGAGGAGTATATGAGGGTTACTAGGCACTGCAGATCAGCCATCAGAGAGGCCAAAGCTCAGTACTGACTCCCGTTATCCGTCATGGAGGGTGTGGGCTTTAGGAGGCCGTTGTGTCGGTTCGCTCTCTAGTTCTCAGTGCCATCACAGAGGATCGTTGGACGGCAAGTCTTGCCCGCCCTCTACCAGGCTACAAAAGCAAGTTTCATGAGGGAACTGAAGGGTGCCCAAGGACGGACTGTCCACTTCACAGCAGACCTCTGGAGCAGACCTCTGGACTGCACCAGATCTCTGGATTGGCTACCAGATTCCAGCTGTTTGATCCAGCCCCAGGATTAACAGTGCCAAGAGACCCTATTTCTTAACCAGCCCCGCATCTGGGAGCAGGTACAGATGCTGGAAGATCTCCTATAAAACTGGGGGTGATCCCTAGGATAGGGGTCACCCATCTTCCCTGGACTACGTTACCAACTCCCAGACAATGGGCACCCTGGAACCGGGAGAAAAAGGAGAGGATGAGAGGAGTGAAATAAGAGGCCTGGGTAAGGAAGGACCCAGAAGAGCACCGCACTAGTGCAGCAGCATGACACCGTCCCTCGTGCAGAGGTTCGAAGGAATCAGGCATGCGAACTAGTAAACAATTGGAGCGCTGAACACTGCCACCAGCCTGCAAATCTGCTCAGGCCTGTCCAATCTGCGAGCGGAAAGAAGGGAAGGCTTGGCTGGGCAGGATTTTCAAAGATCCTGCAAGGGGAGGGACTCGTGAGGAGGCAGCTCTCTGACCTCACCGTTCAAAGCGAGCCAGGTGCCTCCACCACTGCCCTTTGTCCCGGCAACCCCGCCCCTTCTTCTGTCCCCCTGCCAGAAGCAGGGATTGAGTCACGGATGTTCCTCTGAAGACCCTTTCACCCTTCTGCATTTCCCCCCGTCTCTCCGGTGGCCAGGGCGAGAGGAGCCAAGCCTTGCGGCGGCGCCAGCCGGGCGTGTATAGGGGAGAGCGAAGAGCGGACCCACCGATGGGGCTGTATGCACGGCCTCCACCCCTCCGTCCATGCCTTTGGACACGCCGCAGCATGACAGCCATCATCTCAGCCATTGCTCCAGGATATGCCACCTGAGGCCTCCTCCTGACTCTTACACTGGGCATTGTCAGAGACCCGGAGGGAACAACCTCCTGGAGGCTAGCCTGCCTGGCCATACCACTCCCACCCAGAACACCCTCACGACAGGTCTTCATGCTGGCCATCGACTCATGTCCCCTGCCCCTTCTCTCTGCTCTTCTCATCACGCACCCAGACACCCAGTCATAACATGGGTATACAGACATGACTTAAAAGTGGCATGGATGAATGGGTACAGACATAGCACACATGGAGTGGGAAATTCCCTGGCTGAACAGGCTACACAAAATAAGAGAACCAGAGAAGTATGGACCTGGAAGAGTAGTGCACTTGTTCTGTGGCGTGACGCCATCTCTTGTGCAGAGGCCGCGGGCATGACTCAACCACCGGAGGTGGCATGTCGTGTCATGGAGAAGGAAGGGGGAGAAATTGTGTGCATGGAGGGGAAACTTCCCCCAGCTGGACAGGCGGTACGAAATAAGGGGTCTGGGCAAGGAAGGACCCAGAAGAGCACCTCACTGGTGCAGCAAAATGACGCCGTTCCTCGTGCAGAGGTTTGGAGGAAGCAGGCATGCCAACATGTGAACAAGCAGAGCGGTGAACAAGTTAGTGTTATTATTATCCTCCCAAGACAGGTGGGTTCTGTGGCTGAGAGGGGTGGATTAGCCAAGGCCATCTACTGAGTTCACGGCAGTAGTGGGATTCAAACCAGGAGAGTGCTGATTCGCAGCTGAACCACTTAACCACTGTGCTACAGAAGTTGCTGAAGACAACCACAGGGGGGAATGCTCAAACTGTACTTGATGCTTTCCAAAAGCATATGGCTGATCACAGCTGGAAACAGAAAGCTGGTCTAACAGCTTGCAGGTCCTTTGTTCCCTGAATGCTCCGGCACCTTTAAGAGCTTCACAGCACAGCTGCAGCTTCGCCCCTGATTTGAAGATCCACATAGGATGGGAGAGCTTCAGTGTCCAGCAGCTCTTAAAGATATAGGTGCCCTTGCTGAGAATTCTGCCCAAAGGTCCTGGAGTTGGGCTAAATGGGAACTGCCAATGTAGAAAAGGGAGATATAGCGCGCATGGTGGGGGATATTCCATGGCTGAACAGGCTACCCAAAATAAGGGGCCCAGAGAAGGATGGTCCTGGAAGAGTAGCACACTTGCGATGCAGCATGATGCCTTCTCTTGTGCAGAGGAGCGGAGGCCGCGGGCATGAGCCACCCACTGGACGTGGTGTGTCATGTCGTGGACAGGGAAATAGGAGGGGGTTGGACTAGATGATTGGTATGGCCCCTTCCAACTCTATGATTCTAAACTTCCCCCAGCTGGACAGGCAGCATGAAATAAGGGGCCTGGGCAAGGAAGGACCCAGAAGAACACTGCACTAGTGCAGCAAAATGACGCCGTTCCTTGTGCACAGGTGTGGAGGAAGCAGGCATGCCAACATGTGAACAAGCAGAGCGGTGAACAAGTTAGTGTTATTACTATTCTCACAACACAGCTGGGGAGCTGTGGCTGAGAGGGGTGGATTACCCAAGGCCATCTACTGAGTTCATGGCAGTAGTGGGATTCAAACCAGGAGAGTGCTGCTTCGCAGCTCAACCACTTAACCACTGTGCTACAGAAGTTGCTGAAGAAACACCGGAAAGGGGGACTTCTCAAACAGTACTTCATGCTTCTCAGTGTGACACTGAGAGATCTCTGTCTTTTGGTGCTGCACCTCTGAAGATGCCAGCCACAGCTGCTGGCGAAACGTCAGGAACTGCAATGCCAAGACCACGGCAATACAGCCCGGAAAACCCAGAACAACCATCGTTCTCCGGCCGTGAAAGCCTTCGACAATGAGTGGCAGATGTTCTTTTGAAGACCCTCTCATCCTCCTCCCCTTATTGCTGCTGCCGAGCTAAATGGGAACTGCCAAGTGGGAAAGGGGAGACATAGCACACATGGAGTGGGAAATTCCCTGGCTGAACAGGCTACACAAAATAAGAGAACCAGAGAAGGACAGATCTGGAAGTATAGCGCACTTGCGCTGTGGCTTAACACCATCTCTTGTGCAGAGGACTGAGGCCGCGGGCATGACCCAACCACCGGAGGTGGCATGTCGTGTCATGGAGAGGGAATGGGGACACGTTGTGTGTGCGGACGGGAAACTTCCCCCAGCTGTACAGGCGGTACGACATAAGGGGCCTGGGCAAGGAAGGACCAAGAAGAGCACCTCACTGGTGCAGCAAAATGACGCCGTTCCTCGTGCAGAGGTTTGGAGGAAGCAGGCATGCCAACATGTGAACAAGCAGAGCGGTGAACAAGTTAGTGTTATTACTATTCTCACAACACAGCTGGGTTCTGTGGCTGAGAGGGGTGGATTAGCCAAGGCCATCTACTGAGTTCACGGCAAATCAGTATTCAAACCAGTAGAGTGCTGATTTGCAGCTGAACTACTTAACCACTGTGCTACAGAAGTTGCTGAAGACAACCACAGGGGGGAATGCTCAAACTGTACTTGATGCTTTCCAAAAGCATATGGCTGATCACAGCTGGAAACAGAAAGCTGGTCTAACAGCTTGCAGGTCCTTTGTTCCCTGAATGCTCCGGCACCTTTAAGAGCTTGACAGCACAGCTGCAGGTTCGCCCCTGATTTGAAGATCCACATAGGATGGGAGAGCTTCAGTGCCCAGCAGCTCTTAAAGATATAGGTGTCCTTGCTGAGAATTCTGCCCAAAGGTCCTGGAGTTCGGCTAAATGGGAACTGTCAATGTAGAAAAGGGAGATATAGCGTGCATGGTGGGGGAAATTCCATGGCTGAACAAGCTACACAAAATAAGGGGCCCAGAGAAGGATGGTCCTGGAAGTGTAGCACACTTGCGATGCAGCATGACGCCTTCTCTTGTGCAGAGGAGCAGAGGCCGTGGGCATGACCAATCTGCGAGAGGAAAGAAGGGAAGGCTTGGCTGGGCAGGATTTTCAAAGATCCTGCAAGGGGAGGGACCTGCGAGAAGGCAGCTCTCTGGCCTCACCGTTTTATAGCGAACCAGACACCTCCCCTTGCTGCCTGAAGAGACAGAGAAAGCCGGCGGCAACAGCAACTTTTGCAAATCGTTTCTCCATTCAGGAGCCTGCTCTCAATGATCTCTGGGGCAGGCAGCTGCAACTTTCTCAGCTTTCTCCGGAGCATTCCCCGCCCCCCGCCCAGCAAGACGATTTGCAAAAGCTGATGTTGCCGTAGGCTCTCTCTGTCTCTTCAGGCAACGAGGGGAAGGAACAGAAGGAAAAGGGGTGGGGGAGAGGAACTTGAGTTCCCAGAAAGACTTGCGAAAATGATCCCTTATCCTTCACGTGTTTAATGTCACTTGTAGCAAGGCACTCTGAGTGAGTGCATGTTGGGCTGCTGGGCTTGGATCTCCAAAGGAGGGTCAGTGGGACATGGTAGGAACAGCTGTAACAAGATAGCAGGGAGTTGAGACGAGCCGCAGCAAGGGTGGGTCAGCCACGCAAGGACGTGCAGCCCAGTTGGAGCCATGGGCTGTCTCCGCCCAGCCACCTGGAGCCACCTGAAGCAACGGCCAATCTCGGAGGCTGGGGCCAACCAACAACCAGCCCACAAGGCACAGCCCACAGAAAGGCTTAAGTCTGGGCGAGGAATGGCCAACGTGCCGCTGGAATGTCAGAGGGAAGATGTAATCAGAGGGTTGTGGCCAACTCTGGCCAAGGTGTTGGGCCTCACCCTGAGGCTGTGGGTTGATCACTAGAGCTGTGCTGGTAGGAAAGGGGAGGATATAAAGAAGACCCCTTTTCCTGGTGGAGGGAGGAGATCTTTTCCTGAATTGAATGGCAGCCTCCTCAGGGGTTGTGTGGCCAAAAGAGGGGCAGAGTCCCCAGTATGGTAAATCCCAATTCTGAGGCCTTAAAAAGAGGGAAGCCTTCTGACCGCCAGGAGGGCCATTTGCCTAGCAGCTGACTAGGCAGCTCAGAAGCCCAAGCCCAGTCCCCCTTTGCGGAGTGTCTTCAGCAAGGTGCTAGTGGCAGGGGCAGGCCTTTCAGTGCCGAAATTGGGCCCAAAATGGCAAAAGGGGACTGAACATGGCCAAGAAGGGTCCAAAATGGTCAGGATTGGGCCACTGCTGAGTGGGAGAGTGATCCACCACCCATCAGAGGCCCGATCTGGGCTGTTTCGGCCCCAATCCAGGCTGAAACAGGCCCAAAATGGCCGAGAGTCAGGTGGGTGGAGCCACCTTACATGTGACCTTTTTAGGGAACTACTGGAACTGTTTCTGTGGCTTCCCCCTCAAAATGAGCCCTGGATACACATACATGGCCAAGATCAGGCGGATCAGGTGTGGAGCAGATGACAATGCCCACCCTCCTCCTTCACCAGCTAGAATGAGTGACAGAGGAGAAGCGAATGTCTGCCCGCTCACCCTCCCCTTTCTCGAGCCCGTTGTATTTTTTTTACTCACAACGGGCTTTGTTGCTAGTAGGGAATAACGGAAAGCATGCTTGCCCATAGGCAATAATGAAAACCAGGAACAGCGATTGAACGTTGTGAATAATGGAAAGCATGCCTGCCTATAGGGAACAAAGGGCAAGCATTTGATAATAGGTGTGAGCGCCCTCTCCAGTCCCCGCGCTGCGCCCGCCTTCCGCCGTAGCTTCCCCGTAGAGGGCGGCTCCCTCGGCCTCAGATATGGGTGAGCGGTGGGGGTTTAAGGCACCCAGCTTCCACCGTCTCTCCCTGCTGAGCTCTGGCTTGTCCGTTCGCCCTCTCTCTCTCTCCGCTCGCTACCAGTCGCTCCAGCCACTTCCTCCTCGACGTCCTGGGGAGCTGCCCTCTTGTAGCTTCCTCCCCACCACCTCCACCAATCCTGCCATCCCCCACCTTTCCGTGCTCCCCCTAGCAGCCCTGGTTCGCCCCCCCTGCCTGCCACCCCCTGGGGCCAATCCCGTTGGACCTCCCCGCCTGCCGGTTCCCGCCTCTGCTTGGGCTCAGGTGCAGCTGTTTGCGCCGGCTGCCCCGGTGTTGCCAAGTAGGCCCCCTCCCCTGCTTTAAAGCCTGCCATGAACTGTGCTAAAGTTTCCTGCGTTGCTGTTTTACTGCTACACCAAAGACTGCTTTGCACGTGTGTGTTCTGGTACACGTGTCAGTTTCCTGCCTGCGTGTCAATTACCTTGCTGCCGCTATAGACTGTGTAGTTTACTGACTCCATGTTTGGTTAACTGCACAAAAGACTCTTTTTCTGGGCAGCCCTGCCCTGACCTGTATCTGGACTTCCCAGTGTGTGTTTGGACTGTGTTCCCCGTGCCTGCTTTGCCATCTGCCACGAACCGTGCCTGTTCCCTGCTTTGGACTGTGTTTTAAAGTGTTGTTCCCGCTGCCTCCATGGAAGCCTGCCTCATATGGGCCCAAGCCGCTGCTAGCAGCCGGGCGCCTGCCGGGGAAACCTCCAGCGAGCCTGGCTAGGCGCTCCCTGGTCAGTTCCCGCCTAGAGTCTCCCGCGGGCCGGTCCCCGAGCTTGCCCTCGCTACCGGGCAGCCTGCTATCCAGCCCCAGCTATGCCCAGCCGGCATCCATGTTCTCAGGCAGCCAGAAGACCCTGGGAAGAAGACTGCTTTGGGAAGCCATTTCGGCGAAGCGGGCACACCACGTCCGCAGCGAGAGCCCCTCGCCCCGCTCTGCATATCTTAGGAGCCGCCCCGGAGAAGAGCTAAGTGCTGACCATCCCAAGCACTTGGAGAATGCATCTCAAAGAAACCGCCGCATTCCAGAAGCTGATGACATCAGGACAAGCCCTGTCCGCTGGAACATCCTTTCAGCCCACTTGGATTTCCCCCTCCCTCTTTTGTCCCCTCTTCCTGAGGTGTCACTTATCACAATCTGATTACCAAAGTGGCCCATCCAAGCCATTCAGTAGCCCATTAGAACCTTTGTTTTAATCTGTGAGAACCACCAAGTACAGCACCAGCCCCAGGGTACGTTTTGGGGTATTTAAGCTGGTCTCTCAGACCACTCGGTGCCTCGGCCATTCCCTATCCAGACCTCCTTGCTGTCCGTCTGTGGTCCCAGTGCTGGCATTGGGCCACCCTCGCTGCCGTGTCTCTGCTTCGCTCCAGGATCGTGAGTATTTCCCTTACCATCGTTGGGAACCCGCTAATGCGAACGTCTCTGTATTTCCTACCCTGTATTTCTTAGACCTTGTGTGTTCTTTGTATGATTGTGCAAGCTAGGCTTATGCTACACTCAATACACGTGTTTGGACCTTACTCCTTGTCTGCCTCTTTTTCACTAGAGTGTCTGGGATCGGGACCTCCGTATACATAGGTTATGATCCTCGCTTAATATTAATAGTTACAGACTGCTACAGCTAATTCCCCATTATAATAAAAGAGCAGTTCTGGTAACACCGGTGCTGGCTCCCTCGTCGCGGCCAGCGTCTTCGCCACGGTCCCCTCCGCCGCCGCAGCCAGTCCCTTCACGGCGGTTGGTTTCCCCGCCGTGACTGGTCTCCCTGCTGCGGTCGCTGCCGCCGCGGCTCCCCTCGCCGCTGCGGCTCGGCCCGCCGCCGCTGCCGGTGTTTTGGCCGCGGCTGGCGTCTTTGCTTCGGCCTCCTCCTTTGCCGTGGCCAGCCCCGTCTTCGTGGCCAGCATCCTCGTCCCGGCCCTCTGGCCAGCCGCCGCCGCCGCCGCCGTCGTGCCGCCGGCCTTCGGTGGCCAGGTAAGGGGGTGGGGGTTGGGGGGCCCTGGAGGAGGAGGAGGGCGCTCCTCCCGGCTGGAGGTTGGCACCCCCACCCCTGGGGCTGAGTCCGGCTGCGCCGGAAACCCCCCCCCAGGAAGTTGGCGGCGGATCGGTCGGTAGGTCCTCGAACACTCGGGACATGTAGTCCGCATTCCCGTGGAGGCGGCCAGGTCGGTGACGGAGGGTGAAGCTGAAAGGAAGGAGTGAGAGATACCATCGTAAGATACGGGGATTGTGTTCCTTCATCCGGGTCATCCACAGGAGGGGGGCGTGGTCTGTGACAAGGGTGAAGGGGTTGTGCGCCAGGTAGAACTGTAGGGCCCCGACGGCCCACTTGACAGCCAGGGCCTCCTTTTCCACGGTGGCGTACCGGGTCTCGGCGGGCTGCAGCTTACGGCTGATAAAGAGGACTGGCCGCTCTTGTCCCCCCGTTTCCTGAGACAGCACGGCGCCGAGTCCTACGGCTGATGCGTCCGTGTGGACTATGAAGGGTTGTGAGAAGTCCGGGTTGTGGAGCACGGGGCCCCGGGATAGGGCCTCCCGTAGCGACCCGAAGGCCTCCTCCCATTCGGGCGTCCACCGGATCTGCGAGGGCTGGTCTTTCCTCAAGCAGTCAGAGAGCGGGCCGGCCCGTGTGGCGAAGTGGGGGATGAATTTACCGTAGTAGCCCACCAGGCCTAGGAACCGTCTCATCTGCTGCTTGGTCCGGGGCCGCGGGGTCTGTTCCAGGGTGGTCACCTTGTCGGGCACGGGCCGGAGCACTCCCCGCCCCACCCGGTACCCTAGGTAGGTGAGCTCGCGGAAGCCCAGGCGGCTTTTCCTTGGGTTGGCTTTCAGCCCCGCGTCGGACAGTGCCCGGAGAACCTGGTCCAGGTGATTGAGGTGGGAGGGCCAGTCGGCGCTGAAGACGATAATGTCGTTGATGTAAGCCCGGGCGAACGGCTGGCAGTGGGTCAGGGCTTGGTCGACCAGTCGTTGGAAAGTAGCGGCCGCCCCGTGCAGGCCGAATGGCATGACCCGGAACTGATAGAGCCCTTGGGGGGTTGCGAAGGCCGTCTTCTCCTTGTCCTCCCGGGCCATGGGGACCTGCCAATAGCCCTTCGTGAGGTCGAGCGCGGAGATAAAGCGGGCCTCGCCCAGCTGGTCTATCAAGAGGTCCGCCCTGGGCATCGGGTAGGCGTCGAACTTGGCCAGGGCATTCACCTGACGGTAGTCTACGCAGAACCTGACAGACCCATCAGGCTTGGGCACGAGAACGATGGGGCTGCGCCAGGCACTCCGGGAGGGCTCGATAACGCCGAGCTGGAGCATGTCCTGAACTTCCTTGGTCACTACTTCCCAGCGCTTTAGGGGCAGGGGCCGCCAGGGGGCCCGGGCCACGGCCCCTGGCGGGGTGTCGATTCGGTGCGTGAGCACGGCCGTGCGCCCGGGTCGTTGGGAGAAGACGCCGGGGTGTCACCCGATCACCTGCAGGACCTGCTGGCGCTGTTGCTCCGTGAGTTCGGCGTCCAGCAGGGGTAGCGGCGCGGCCTCCCCCTCTAGGCACCAGGGCAGCTCCCCTTCGGGGAGCTCCAACGGCTCCTCGGAAAGCGCGCAGCCACTGGTGGTCGGGCCCTCATGCCAGGCCTTCAGGTCATTCACATGAAGTCGCTTCCGGTGACGGCGTAGGGCCCCGCACTGCACCTCGTACGACAGGGGTCCGAGGGTCCGCGTCACCATGAAAGGTCCCTGCCAGGGGTCACCCGGGCCGGGCCCCATCACCCGGCGGTTCACGAGGACCCGGTCCCCTTCTTGGAAAGTCCGGAGGCGGGTGCCCCGGTCGTAGTAGGCCTTCTGGGCAGACTGGGCGGCCTCCAGGTTCCGGCCTGCTTCGTCACGGGCCTTCTTCAGCCGCTCCCGGAGGTCTTGGACGTAGGCCGGCACAGGGAGTGGTTCGGTGGGGGTCCGGGAACCCCATTGTTCTTCCACCAGCTCCAGGATCCCCCGCGGCTTTCGTCCATAGAGGAGCTCGAATGGGGAGAAGCCCAGGGAGGCCTGGGGGGTCTCACAGACGGCGAACAACAGGGGGTCCACGAACAGGTCCCACTGTGTGGGCTTCTCATGGGCCACCCTCTTCAGCATGGCCTTCAACGTTTGGTTGAAGCGTTCCACCAAGCCATCCGTCTGGGGGTGGTACACGCTGGTGAATATGTGACGCATACGCAGTGTACGACACAGCTGACTCGTGAGCTTAGCCGTGAAGGGCTTCCCGCAGTCGGTGAGGATTTCCCGGGGTAACCCCACCTGGGCGAAGAACCGGATCAACGCTCTTGCCACCCCCGGGGCCTTCATGTCACGCATCGGGATGGCTTCAGGGTATCGGGTGGCGTAGTCGAGGAGGACCAGCAGATACCGGGCTCCTCGGGCGGTGCGGGGTAAGGGTCCCACAAAGTCCATGCCCACCCTTTCAAACGGTTCCCGCATCACCGGCAAAGGGGCGAGGGGTGCCCTCGGCGGGCCTCGTACTGCTGTCCGCTGGCAAAGGGGACAGGCCTTACAGTGCCTTCGGGCGTCGCTGGACAGGGTCGGCCAGAAGAACAACGTGGCGGCTCGGGCGACTGTCTTCTGGGCCCCTTGATGCCCGGCCCAGGGATGGTCGTGGGCCGCTTCCAACACCTTCTGCCGGTAGGCCGTCGGGACCAATAGCTGGCGCACTTCCCCCGTCCGTCCTCGCACCAGCCGGAACCACAGCCCCCGCTCCTGGACTATCTGCGGCCAGCGGCCCGCCCGTCGGGCGTCTACCGTCACTCCCTCACTTACCGCCACATGGCGCCGCAGGGACTCTAGCGAGACGTCGGCAGTCTGGGCTCCAGCGAACTGGGGGTTGGCCTCCCACTCGGCTTGCAGGCCCGGGGCGTCGGGGCCCTCGTCGGGGTTGCCGGGCGGTCCCCGTTCCTCTCCAATCAGCGCCTCCTGCGTGGGCGGCGGGGGGTCATTGATCCAGGGCCGCAGGGCCTCGGCAAAGTGAGCGGCGTCCCGGCCTAGGAGGACCGGAAAGGGCAGAGCCCGGACGCGGGCGAGTTCGGTGAGCCGAGTACTCCCGGCGTACTCCACGGGCACCCGGACGACGGGACACTCCTCCACGTGGTTGTGGAAGCAGGCTATGACGGCCCGGCGTATGACCGGGAGGTCTGCGGGTAACAGGTGCGAGCGGACCATGGAAATGGAGCTCCCGCTATCCAGAAGGGCCGTCAGCCTTCGTCTGGCGAGCGTTACCATGGCCACGAGCGGGGGTGGGCGAGGGGCCCGGGACGTCACTTGCATGGTGGTGTCCCAGCCCCAGTCACACTCCATAACGGGGCAGTCCCTCTTCCAATGCCCCCACTGCCCGCACGTGAAGCACGGCCCCTGCCCGGGGTCCTCCGGGGTCCTCCCCATAATCCTAATGGCCATTAGAGGCACTACCGCAGTTCATGGGCTCACACCCCATATGGTAATGACAGGACGAAGAATGCAGCTCCCGGAAGCCTTCTGGCTAGATACGCAGCTCCCTTCTGATATGCAGCCCGTAGTGATTAATGACGCTTGGGTCCAAGACCTACTCTCATCCATACACGCCGTCCACATGCAAGTGGCCCAGAAGTTGGGCACAGCTCAGAAAGATATGGACCGCAAATTAGGATGGGTCAGGAACCCCAGGCAGTGGGAGGAAGGACAGCTCGTTCTGTACAGGAAGTTCTCGCAAAAGGCGCATTCACTAGCAGCCAAATGGCAAGGTCCAGTCCCCATCACGAAAAGAGTCTCCCCAGCCGTCTATCAGGTAGCTATCCAGAGAAAGACAGGAGGCACGTGGCTAAAATACTTTCACGCCTCTCAGTTAAAAGAATGGAAAGGGAAGCCGCTCCAATCCGCCCCTCCTGTGTATGACCCTGGGGGAGCCGCCACCAGCCCAGCCCCCCTCTGCCCAGTGATTCGACAGATATCCCTTCACCCTGGGCCAGAGATACCCTGTGTCCCCTTAGACCAGACCTTTGTAGCTTTAGTATAAAAGAAACAGTAGAATATACAGATATGGGTGTAAATGTTAAAAGTTTTTTTCCAGTTCTATTCTTTAACTTCATTAGGCGGGCCCCACAGTTGGGACCCTTAGGAGAAGACACGGCAATCAAAGCCAAATAGGACCACCACCGAAAGTGATTCTTAATTGGATTGTAAGCCGCATGTTCGGAAAAAATTGCACAGGCAAAAGAGATTTGCTGTGTGTGAAAGTGTTTGGAGAGGCTTTAGCCCAAAGGTGAATGCAGCCTTCCAACGGTGAAACCACCAAAAAAGGTGATTTCTTTGTTCGAAAACATTTCACCCGCCGTGCTGGTGAAGATCCCGCATCTACGTAGATTCGGGGTCTCACCTGCCAGACCCACGCTTTCGCATGATGGTCGGCTTTGGCTTTGAGGGCCGTGCCTCCCCTGAAGGAAACCCCCGTCAAGCCCCTCTTTTACTAATGTTCATATTCGTCATGGTGAGTTGCTATACGGCGCCACCAGTTAGTACGCTTTAGTGCAAAGGTAAAAGACCCGCCAGTATTTTGTAAATATGTAACCTCTGGAATGTGTTATTGGGGTGCGTTCGCCACGCACAAGGAGCAGCGTGCCTCATTTACATAGCCAGGATCCCCCGCGCCAAGATGACCCCCGAATAACCCAGACCCAGTGGCGCCGGCAGATCTCGGCCGTCTCCGCCGCTTTTCGATAAATGCCGCCGAGCGCCCTCGGCTTCACTTCGGCCCTTTCCGCCAGCAGCCGCCCGCCCCACGTAATCTTTTCCCTTGCCCGTGCCGTACAAGGGAAAAGAAGGGGGGGAGACATATCGAAGTTATAATGAAGCCCTGCCAGGCCTTCCAAGTAAGGGCAACCTAAAAGCATCCCACACCCGGGAGCTTCTGCTCTGTGTATTCTCTCTCTTTTTTTTTTTTCTTTCGCTCAGTGCATTTTTCTTTTGCTCAAGTGTATTTTTCCTCTTGCCCGGTGTACCTTTTTTAAACCAGAGAATGGGGCCTCCCAAGGGAGTCCCTCCAAAAATTGCTTGTCCTGCAAACATATGACGAAGGCCTATTTTTGAAAATTAAAGCGAGGGCCCCCGTCAGCAGCAACCCTTATAGTTAAGGGCAACCGCTCTTTAGTTTTTTTTCCTTTTCAAAACGGCAAGGCCAGGCCGAGCCGGACAGATAGCTCTCAGCCCGCAAAATAAAAGCAGCCCGCCGCCAAGCAAGGGGCACCTGAAGGCCACATAGCCTAGGCACCCAGGGACCCCTGGGGCGAGTTTGCATAATTCCGCCTAACGCACAGCCCACCCTTGCCCGACGTAAAGACGTTCCCCCCTGAAATATACATGCTTTAGAAAGAAACCTTCGTACAGGAGTTCCCCAGAGCAACAAGCTGGAAGGCTCGCTTAGTGCTCCGGGACTTCTCGTTCGAACCCCACCTAATAGACAGTGCTGGCAGAAAAATGCCCTCCCTCTTTTTCCCTGCTTCACTTTATTTTATTATGCTGCAAGAAACTCAGGGAACCTGTACTTATATCCGCAGGTCTCCCCAGGATATTTTCACTACAGAAAGGAAAGGAAGGCCAGGAGATGAGGCACCTGGCTACTCTGTGTTTGCTCGTGCTGGCAGGCACCCTAATAGAGGGACGCCCGTCCAAATTAATGCCCTACCCACACTGGAGATGCATCAATACACTAGCAGGAAACGAAATGATGGTCTGCAAAGTTGTGCAGCAGATTAATATGACCACCCCCACGGACCGCACTAACTTCCGCAGTTGCGAAGAGCAGTGGATCCGACCCCCAGAGCTTGTTATTTTATGTGTGGGAGTAAAGACTCTGTCCCAAGAACTAGTATGTTACTCGCCTACTGATACGGTTTCACCACTTGCTCCGATTCCATGTATGTTTCTCCCCCGCATCAGGCCAGCCCCCACCGCAGTCCCGGTGGTAGACAAATATACCACCCCTGCCAACTTCGAAACCTCGCCATTTGTCACTGAGGCTTTCGGACCATACTGTGAAGTAATTGTAGTGTCGGCCGCAGTATGGAAGGCAGGAGACCCCTTTAGAATGACCATCCTACTAGGCACCACTACCACTGAATCTGCATCAGTCACTATCACGCCCCCTTCAGGCACAGTTCTCTCCTTTGCTATAGAGCGCTGGGAGAACCTGACCTGGATTGTAAAAGAGGAAGACCTGGCCAAACACGGCCCACCCGATTGGATACTGGTTCAACAGACGCCCAAATGCCAAACCAAGCCCCTAGTAGAGAAATTTCACCGGCTTGGGCTGCTCTTTGTAAATTTGACTCACGAACCAGGCAATTACTCCCTGCTGATCCGGACCCAGGAGACCCACACCATCCAAATTGACCCTTTGATTGCTAGCAATGAACAATTAAGCCAAGGCGGCACGCATATAGTGGGCTCCCATGTTTTGAAGACTGACATTCGAGAGAGAGTTCTAGTCCGCCCGCAAATGTCTTTAAAAGAGATCCGCATAGACTTAGCTGAGCTAAATATAACCCAGAGGCTGCCGCAGTGCGCTCCCTATCTGGAGGCCGGTAGCAAGGGTTGGAATGCATGGCTACAACTGTGGATCGATCCCTCTCCCTCTCTCTCGCGTGCCAGATGAAGCATTGCCGACTGGACTGCTCCTGCAGCCGGAGGCTTAGCAATCATGGATTCGGTCAACATTGAGACTCTCGCTAATAAGTTTGCCCATGTCACGACTAGCATCTCCGACTTAGGTAAACCGGTGGTGCAGTCCCTAAATTCCATTTCAAATGGGCAACACGAGATCAGCTCCATTTTAGTTAACTGGGAGAGTCAAATTGAAAGAGATTTTTCTCTGCTGCTCAAAGGGACACAGTCTTTGGAACGCAACATGTCAATAGCCATGGCATGTATGCAAGCCCAACAATTAAATCAGGCTGTGGCCATGGGGCTAATTCCGCAAGCCACGGATGGGCACTTGCCCCTGGAAATTAAAAGATTGATTATGCCCAAATTGTCACCCATAGAACTGGAGCTTGAATCCTGGTGGTCTCTTGTAAATTCCTCATTCTCACCGACCACCCAGGAGCTTAAATTATTTTTATTAACGGCCAGTGCGCACGAGTCATTCCACGTGTATCCAGTCGTGCCTCTGGGACTCCAAGTCAGCGACACCGAGGTCCTCTACGCCCGCCACCCCGACCATTGGGCCCGCTTCACCCCGACCGGATGGCAGCTCGTCAGCCTCCAAGGGTGCCAGCATCGAGACCAGACCGGCTTCATTTGCCAGGACCAAGCCTTTGCACCTCATCACCCCTGTGTAGCCCCGCAAGTCGACGCCCTCAATGAGTGCCCTTTCGAGGTCGTCCAGGAGAACAGCTCCGCTGTGGTCTACCTTGGGAAAGGATGTGCCTGCGTGCGAACGGCCTGCGACTTTGTGATCCTGAACTTGTTCCAGCTCAAGCCCGTGATCCCGGGAGTCAACCGCTGCTTCTGCAACCTGTCTTCGGTGGCAGCCTGCGACTTCACCTACACGGTACCGGTCTGGACCCAAGAAGAGATCCTGGTGGCACCCTCCCTCTATCAACATGTGAAGCCCATCTCCCTCGGCATCGGTCTGGAGCTAATCCACGAGCTCCTGACCCACCCCCAGCTCCACCGCACCCTCCAGAGCATCCAGAGGGACGGGGACACCACTGCTTTGGTTGTGTCCCACAACGGCAAGGAGATTTTGGACCTTGCCCAACGAATCAAGACCACCGGCGAGCATTCGTGGTGGGAGACCCTCTTTGGCTGGAGCCCCACTGCCACTGGAATTTACAATTTGGCTTTGCACCCGATCATCGTTATTTTGGCCTTCCAAGTTTTATTATGTGCCTCATTACTTTATTTGGGCTGTTGGAGCCGCCGACAGCTCCAGCAACTCCAACTGTCCCACCGTTTGGATCATTACAATCCAGACCTCCTCCTGCCCTGATGGTTATTCTTGGCGCCCTCCTTTAACCCTTGTTTGTTTTATTGCTTGTGCCGGTATGGACTATGATTATGTTTATTACTATGTGTACGGATCCTGAACCAGCCCCATGGACGCTTTGCTGCCGGACACCGCTCCGAGGCCCTCTTGTGGACTAGGGGGGGACATATCTCTCTGCCTCCCAGCCCACGGCCCGTCTCCAAACGACCGCCAGCAACGCCACCGCCATGAGGACTAGAACTGTGTGCCTGGAGCCCTTCTCGCCGCCTGCCGACCCTGCTCTGCGGATTGACGCAGACAGCAAGGGGGGGTGGAAGTGTGTTTTGGAGCACATGAACTAAGCTTGCGTGTTCTTGTAAATATGCAACCCAGTCCAGCAGCTGTACTGTGGACTGAGCCGTCTGTGATCTTTGTTACTCTATGGTCTTATGAATTTCTCTTCATTGCTTTTTATGAATTCCACTCCCATGAATTTAGCCCCGAACTAGTCCCTCCCTCTATCTACTGCAAGTGCGCCCATGAACTTTATCCCGATGAATTTGATTTTAACCTTTTGAATTGCCTTCTTAACCCAACTCCCTCCGCCGAGGCAGTTCTAGTCTACGAATTTGATTTTAATCCAGCCATATTGATTTGGTTTTTTATCGCAGAGTTTATTTTTCTGCCCCCCATGAGCCCTTCCGTCGCTCCCCCCCCCTCATGAATTATTTCCCCGCACTTGCTTTTACTATTGCTGCTATTATCTATGAAATTGGTTTTAACTTCCTGAATTATTGTTTTAATCCTATGTATTTATGTATTTATGATTTTAACCATCTATGAATTGTTCTGCCCTCCATGAATTGGTCTATGCCTTGCTTGCACATTTCACTTTTACCCTGTATGAATTGCTTTTAATCCTGCATTCATGAATTGGCCCATGAATTGCCTTTGCTTTTAATTCTATGCCTATGAATTAATCCATGTGTATGAATTGCCCCTGGTTTTAGTGCTTTTAATCCACCATGAATTCCGGATGAATTACCTCCCGCCATGAATTGATCAATGTACCCAAACATGAATTGTTGTTGTTTATATGCATGAATTGATCATTGCTGCCTATTACTATGAATTACTATTGCTTATGAATTATTACTAGTTATTCTGACGATTGCACTTAGCACACCCCCTGGTGTGAACCCAGAGACCTGCAGCCCATTGGCTGATCTAAATTGCACTTATTCGGTTAGGTGGTTCTCCAAACTAAATTTTTGAGTGACGCCTCCTCCCCCTTCCCTTCCCACTCCTTCTTCGCTCGAAGCTCGACCACCGGACATTGCCGACCACCTCGCCTTTGAAGTCAAGTTCGGAGACCCGCGCGCCTGACGTCCCGGGGTCTCCGAGGGGGGGAATTGTTGCCAAGTAGGCCCCCTCCCCTGCTTTAAAGCCTGCCATGAACTGTGCTAAAGTTTCCTGCGTTGCTGTTTTACTGCTACACCAAAGACTGCTTTGCACGTGTGTGTTCTGGTACACGTGTCAGTTTCCTGCCTGCGTGTCAATTACCTTGCTGCCGCTATAGACTGTAGTTTACTGACTCCATGTTTGGTTAACTGCACAAAAGACTCTTTTTCTGGGCAGCCCTGCCCTGACCTGTATCTGGACTTCCCAGTGTGTGTTTGGACTGTGTTCCCCGTGCCTGCTTTGCCATCTGCCACGAACTGTTCCCTGCTTTGGACTGTGTTTTAAAGTGTTGTTCCCGCTGCCTCCATGGAAGCCTGCCTCATATGGGCCCAAGCCGCTGCTAGCAGCCGGGCGCCTGCCGGGGAAACCTCCAGCGAGCCTGGCTAGGCGCTCCCTGGTCAGTTCCCGCCTAGAGTCTCCCGCGGGCCGGTCCCCGAGCTTGCCCTCGCTACCGGGCAGCCTGCTATCCAGCCTCAGCTATGCCCAGCCGGCATCCATGTTCTCAGGCAGCCAGAAGACCCTGGGAAGAAGACTGCTTTGGGAAGCCATTTCGGCGAAGCGGGCACACCACGTCCGCAGCGAGAGCCCCTCGCCCCGCTCTGCATATCTTAGGAGCCGCCCCGGAGAAGAGCTAAGTGCTGACCATCCCAAGCACTTGGAGAATGCATCTCAAAGAAACCGCCGCATTCCAGAAGCTGATGACATCAGGACAAGCCCTGTCCGCTGGAACATCCTTTCAGCCCACTTGGATTTCCCCCTCCCTCTTTTGTCCCCTCTTCCTGAGGTGTCACTTATCACAATCTGATTACCAAAGTGGCCCATCCAAGCCATTCAGTAGCCCATTAGAACCTTTGTTTTAATCTGTGAGAACCACCAAGTACAGCACCAGCCCCAGGGTACGTTTTGGGGTATTTAAGCTGGTCTCTCAGACCACTCGGTGCCTCGGCCATTCCCTATCCAGACCTCCTTGCTGTCCGTCTGTGGTCCCAGTGCTGGCATTGGGCCACCCTCGCTGCCGTGTCTCTGCTTCGCTCCAGGATCGTGAGTATTTCCCTTACCATCGTTGGGAACCCGCTAATGCGAACGTCTCTGTATTTCCTACCCTGTATTTCTTAGACCTTGTGTGTTCTTTGTATGATTGTGCAAGCTAGGCTTATGCTACACTCAATACACGTGTTTGGACCTTACTCCTTGTCTGCCTCTTTTTCACTAGAGTGTCTGGGATCGGGACCTCCGTA
This sequence comes from Eublepharis macularius, assembly GCF_028583425.1. Taxonomy (NCBI): domain Eukaryota; kingdom Metazoa; phylum Chordata; class Lepidosauria; order Squamata; family Eublepharidae; genus Eublepharis; species Eublepharis macularius. Next base: position 227,925,217 of record NC_072791.1, on the reverse strand, counting down.
TACATAGGTTATGATCCTCGCTTAATATTAATAGTTACAGACTGCTACAGCTAATTCCCCATTATAATAAAAGAGCAGTTCTGGTAACACCGGTGCTGGCTCCCTCGTCGCGGCCAGCGTCTTCGCCATGGTCCCCTCCGCTGCCGCAGCCAGTCCCTTCACGGCGGTTGGTTTCCCCGCCGTGACTGGTCTCCCTGCTGCGGTCGCTGCCGCCGCGGCTCCCCTCGCCGCTGCGGCTCGGCCCGCCGCCGCTGCCGGTGTTTTGGCCGCGGCTGGCGTCTTTGCTTCGGCCTCCTCCTTTGCCGTGGCCAGCCCCCTCTTCGTGGCCAGCATCCTCGTCCCGGCCCTCTGGCCAGCCGCCGCCGCCGCCGTCGTGCCGCCGGCCTTCGGTGGCCAGGTAAGGGGGTGGGGGTTGGGGGGCCCTGGAGGAGGAGGAGGGCGCTCCTCCCGGCTGGAGGTTGGCACCCCCACCCCCGGGGCTGAATCCGGCTGCGCCGGAAACCCCCCCCCAGGAAGTTGGCGGCGGATCGGTCGGTAGGTCCTCGAACACTCGGGACATGTAGTCCGCATTCCCGTGGAGGCGGCCAGGTCGGTGACGGAGGGTGAAGCTGAAAGGAAGGAGTGAGAGATACCATCGTAAGATACGGGGATTGTGTTCCTTCATCCGGGTCATCCACAGGAGGGGGGCGTGGTCTGTGACAAGGGTGAAGGGGTTGTGCGCCAGGTAGAACTGTAGGGCCCCGACGGCCCACTTGACAGCCAGGGCCTCCTTTTCCACGGTGGCGTACCGGGTCTCGGCGGGCTGCAGCTTACGGCTGATAAAGAGGACTGGCCGCTCTTGTCCCCCCGTTTCCTGAGACAGCACGGCGCCGAGTCCTACGGCTGATGCGTCCGTGTGGACTATGAAGGGTTGTGAGAAGTCCGGGTTGTGGAGCACGGGGCCCCGGGATAGGGCCTCCCGTAGCGACCCGAAGGCCTCCTCCCATTCGGGCGTCCACCGGATCTGCGAGGGCTGGTCTTTCCTCAAGCAGTCAGAGAGCGGGCCGGCCCGTGTGGTGAAGTGGGGGATGAATTTACCGTAGTAGCCCACCAGGCCTAGGAACCGTCTCATCTGCTGCTTGGTCCGGGGCCGCGGGGTCTGTTCCAGGGTAGTCACCTTGTCGGGCACGGGCCGGAGCACTCCCCGCCCCACCCGGTACCCTAGGTAGGTGAGCTCGCGGAAGCCCAGGCGGCTTTTCCTTGGGTTGGCTTTCAGCCCCGCGTCGGACAGTGCCCGGAGAACCTGGTCCAGGTGATTGAGGTGGGAGGGCCAGTCGGCGCTGAAGACGATAATGTCGTCGATGTAAGCCCGGGCGAACGGCTGGCAGTGGGTCAGGGCTTGGTCGACCAGTCGTTGGAAAGTAGCGGCCGCCCCGTGCAGGCCGAATGGCATGACCCGGAACTGATAGAGCCCTTGGGGGGTTGCGAAGGCCGTCTTCTCCTTGTCCTCCCGGGCCATGGGGACCTGCCAATAGCCCTTCGTGAGGTCGAGCGCGGAGATAAAGCGGGCCTCGCCCAGCTGGTCTATCAAGAGGTCCGCCCTGGGCATCGGGTAGGCGTCGAACTTGGCCAGGGCATTCACCTGACGGTAGTCTACGCAGAACCTGACAGACCCATCAGGCTTGGGCACGAGAACGATGGGGCTGCGCCAGGCACTCCGGGAGGGCTCGATAACGCCGAGCTGGAGCATGTCCTGAACTTCCTTGGTCACTACTTCCCAGCGCTTTAGGGGCAGGGGCCGCCAGGGGGCCCGGGCCACGGCCCCTGGCGGGGTGTCGATTCGGTGCGTGAGCACGGCCGTGCGCCCGGGTCGTTGGGAGAAGACGCCGGGGTGTCGCCCGATCACCTGCAGGACCTGCTGGCGCTGTTGCTCCGTGAGTTCGGCGTCCAGCAGGGGTAGCGGCGCGGCCTCCCCCTCTAGGCACCAGGGCAGCTCCCCTTCGGGGAGCTCCAACGGCTCCTCGGAAAGCGCGCAGCCACTGGTGGTCGGGCCCTCATGCCAGGCCTTCAGGTCATTCACATGAAGTCGCTTCCGGTGACGGCGTAGGGCCCCGCACTGCACCTCGTACGACAGGGGTCCGAGGGTCCGCATCACCGTGAAAGGTCCCTGCCAGGGGTCACCCGGGCCGGGCCCCATCACCCGGCGGTTCACGAGGACCCGGTCCCCTTCTTGGAAAGTCCGGAGGCGGGTGCCCCGGTCGTAGTAGGCCTTCTGGGCAGACTGGGCGGCCTCCAGGTTCCGGCCTGCTTCGTCACGGGCCTTCTTCAGCCGCTCCCGGAGGTCTTGGACGTAGGCCGGCACAGGGAGTGGTTCGGTGGGGGTCCGGGAACCCCATTGTTCTTCCACCAGCTCCAGGATCCCCCGCGGCTTTCGTCCATAGAGGAGCTCGAATGGGGAGAAGCCCAGGGAGGCCTGGGGGGTCTCACAGACGGCGAACAACAGGGGGTCCACGAACAGGTCCCACTGTGTGGGCTTCTCATGGGCCACCCTCTTCAGCATGGCCTTCAACGTTTGGTTGAAGCGTTCCACCAAGCCATCCGTCTGGGGGTGGTACACGCTGGTGAATATGTGACGCATACGCAGTGTACGACACAGCTGACTCGTGAGCTTAGCCGTGAAGGGCTTCCCGCAGTCGGTGAGGATTTCCCGGGGTAACCCCACCTGGGCGAAGAACCGGATCAACGCTCTTGCCACCCCCGGGGCCTTCATGTCACGCATCGGGATGGCTTCAGGGTATCGGGTGGCGTAGTCGAGGAGGACCAGCAGATACCGGGCTCCTCGGGCGGTGCGGGGTAAGGGTCCCACAAAGTCCATGCCCACCCTTTCAAACGGTTCCCGCATCACCGGCAAAGGGGCGAGGGGTGCCCTCGGCGGGCCTCGTACTGCTGTCCGCTGGCAAAGGGGACAGGCCTTACAGTGCCTTCGGGCGTCGCTGGACAGGGTCGGCCAGAAGAACAACGTGGCGGCTCGGGCGACTGTCTTCTGGGCCCCTTGATGCCCGGCCCAGGGATGGTCGTGGGCCGCTTCCAACACCTTCTGCCGGTAGGCCGTCGGGACCAATAGCTGGCGCACTTCCCCCGTCCGTCCTCGCACCAGCCGGAACCACAGCCCCCGCTCCTGGACTATCTGCGGCCAGCGGCCCGCCCGTCGGGCGTCTACCGTCACTCCCTCACTTACCGCCACATGGCGCCGCAGGGACTCTAGCGAGACGTCGGCAGTCTGGGCTCCAGCGAACTGGGGGTCGGCCTCCCACTCGGCTTGCAGGCCCGGGGCGTCGGGGCCCTCGTCGGGGTTGCCGGGCGGTCCCCGTTCCTCTCCAATCAGCGCCTCCTGCGTGGGCGGCGGGGGGTCATTGATCCAGGGCCGCAGGGCCTCGGCAAAGTGAGCGGCGTCCCGGCCTAGGAGGACCGGAAAGGGCAGAGCCCGGACGCGGGCGAGTTCGGTGAGCCGAGTACTCCCGGCGTACTCCACGGGCACCCGGACGACGGGACACTCCTCCACGTGGTTGTGGAAGCAGGCTATGACGGCCCGGCGTATGACCGGGAGGTCTGCGGGTAACAGGTGCGAGCGGACCATGGAAATGGAGCTCCCGCTATCCAGAAGGGCCGTCAGCCTTCGTCTGGCGAGCGTTACCATGGCCACGAGCGGGGGTGGGCGAGGGGCCCGGGACGTCACTTGCATGGTGGTGTCCCAGCCCCAGTCACACTCCATAACGGGGCAGTCCCTCTTCCAATGCCCCCACTGCCCGCACGTGAAGCACGGCCCCTGCCCGGGGTCCTCCTTGCCCGGGCCTGCCGGGTCCCCCCTTCCGGGGTTACGGGTTGGCCCGGGGTTGGGGCCCCTAGGGCCGGCGAGTGCGCCGCCACGCTCCAGCCGGACGGGCCCCGGCCCTGGGGGCCGCGGCCCAGCACGGGCCCGCCCACCTCGGCCTCCGTCGCTCGGACCCGCCGGGGTGGGTTTCCCCGCCTTCGCCTCACTGCTCCCGGCCTCTTGGGGGGAAGCCGCCATGAAATTCTCCCAGAGGGTTGTCGCCCCCTTCAAGTCGGCTGGCCGGCTGCAGGCCACCCAGGCTCGTGCGCGGGGGGGGATGACCTGGAGGAGCTGTTCCAGGACCACCAGGTCAGCGACTCGCTTGGCCTCTGGGGTGGTTGGCTGCAACCAGCGGTAAGCCATGTCTTTCAGAGAGGCCACTAGGGTGCGCGGCCGGTCCGTGCTGTTGTAGGTCAGGCCGCGGAACTTCTGCCGGTATGTCTCCGGGGTGAGCTCATACCGGTCGAGGATGGCTGCTTTGAGGCGGTCGTAATCGGCACTCTCTTCTTTGGCGAGGGCTTTGAGGGCGGCTAGGGCCTCCCCGGTCAGGTAGGGCCCCACGATGAAGGCCCATTGCCCCCGCGGCCACTGGGCTGCCTCTGCGGTGCGCTCAAAGGCGTCCAGGTACGCGTCCACATCATCTTCGGGTCCCAACTTGGGCAGGTGGAAGGGCGGTGGGCGCCCGCCTGGGCCGGGCGCGCCGTCCCCCAGGTTCCCGGGAGCCCGCCCCGCCTCAATGGCCTGGCGGAGGTCCCTCACTAGAGCGGTCTGGGTTTCCCTCTGATGTTGCGCCAGGGTGGCTTGCGCTTCCCAGTTTTGCTGCGCCACCTCCCTCAACAGCTGGCCCTGGTGCTCGGCGAGCCACGGTCCGAGTTGGGTCAGGTCCATGGCCGCGGCTTCTGTGGCGCCGGGGCCTGACGGCCGGGGGGGATCGACTTGGAGGGTGGGCGGTCGTAGCAGGGACCGGCCGCTCGTCCAGCCCGTAGGCGCCGGAATGCGCGGGAGGGGGCGGCTCACTGCAGGGCTGGGGCCTGCATTCTCCACCACGTTGTGAGCGCCCTCTCCAGTCCCGCGCTGCGCCCGCCTTCCGCCGTAGCTTCCCCGTAGAGGGCGGCTCCCTCGGCCTCAGATATGGGTGAGCGGTGGGGGTTTAAGGCACCCGGCTTCCACCGTCTCTCCCTGCTGAGCTCTGGCTTGTCCGTTCGCCCTCTCTCTCTCTCCGCTCGCTACCAGTCGCTCCAGCCACTTCCTCCTCGGCGTCCTGGGGAGCTGCCCTCTTGTAGCTTCCTCCCCACCACCTCCACCAATCCTGCCATCCCCCACCTTTCCATGCTCCCCCTAGCAGCCCTGGTTCGCCCCCCCTGCCAGCCACCCCCTGGGGCCAATCCCGTTGGACCTCCCCGCCTGCCGGTTCCCGCCTCTGCTCGGGCTCAGGTGCAGCCGTTTGCGCCGGCTGCCCCGGTACTGGCTCCCTCGTCGTGGCCAGCGTCTTTGCCACGGTCCCCTCCGCCGCCGCAGCCAGTCCCTTCACGGCGGTTGGCTTCCCCGCCGTGACTGGTCTCCCTGCTGCGGTCGCTGCCGCCGCGGCTCCCCTCGCCGCCGCGGCTCGGCCCGCCGCCGCCGCCGGTGTTTTGGCCGCGGCCGGCGTCTTTGCTTCGGCCTCCTCCTTTGCCGCGGCCAGCCCCCTCTTCGTGGCCGGCATCCTCGTCCCGGCCCTCCGGCCAGCCGCTGCCGCCACCGTCGTGCCGCCGGCCTTCGGTGGCCAGGTAAGGGGTGGGGGTCGGGGAGCCCTGGAGGAGGAGGAGGCCGCTCCTCCTGGCTGGAGGGTGGCACCCCCGCCCCCGGGGCCGAGTCCGGCTGCGCCGGACAATAGGGAACAATGGAAAGCATTGTTAGGCCTGCTATCCATAGTACTGCCATATTGTTTTATGTGATGTCTTTCACTGCTGTATTTTCCAGTTGTTGTCTGTCTGCAGCTTCACAGAGACAGTTGTGTTCCCAGGACGGCCTTATCTAGCACGGCTAGCCACAGACCTTGGAGGAGTTACTTTCGCATTCCCAAACCTCTGCTTTAGCTAGGCATACGGGGGGGGCGGGGAATAGAAATGGAGGGTGGAGAGACTTCTTTTTTACCTAGTGTCGGGGGTGCCCAACTGACCCCCATGGGAGGCGTATCGTGTGGGGAGCTGGGTGCCCGACCGAGGAGTTCTATAGGGAGAGGCATCACCCCTGCCTCGGCAGTGCCTCGGCAGTGGGGACCTCGATCCTGAGAAAGCAGGGAAAGACGCTTCAGGATTATGTTCACGTGCCCATCGGGAGTGTTCGTCCAGGATGCTCCACTATCCCCTGTCGCGGAGGCCCAGGGGACGAGCGCCAGCAGAAATCCGTTGTGGGAGGCCCTACAAGCATCCACAATGTGGAAATCAAGGGTAAACACCCACAGGATACAAAAATTCAATTATATATTTATATGATATTTCCGTTCATGTAATTCCAAAGTATCAAAAGTGCAAAGTGCTCATGACTCCTTGTACAAAATATCCATACAAATGCCTATACACAAATCCTATACAAAAATCTCGCAGCCGGCCTCAGATTGAGCATTCTATGGGAGCACGTCTCATCACGCTACCCCAGGGGGGAGAGCAGCCCCACCAGTGCATATTCTCTGGCAGATATACTTCCACCGTGCTGGAATGAAATAAAAAATTAAGAAGTTTTCACTTCAAAGATATTGAAATGAGGAATGAAAGATTGGTTCAAAGACTTGAAGATAGTGTGGAGTTATTGTCTCCCGGATTTGGTATATGAACTGTTCACAATGAAATGAAATTACCTTAAATGTGTTTATACTAGCAAGATTTTTGTATAGGATTTGTGTATAGGCATTTGTATTGATATTTTGTACAAGTAGTTATGACCACTTTGCGCTTTTGATACTTTGGAATTACATGAACGGAAATATCATATACATATATAATTGAATTTTTGTATCCTGTGGGTGTTTACCCTTGATTTCCATATTGCTGATTACAGGTACAGCCAGTTTTTTCCGCTACCTACAAGAATCCACGGCAGCTGCCAATGCTGCCAGGATTAGCATGATTCCCCAGTACGTATGGGATGAAGCAGCGGGATGTTTGGTGGAGGCACCCCTGATGGTTGGAAGTGGGGGTGAAATGCCTCAGGACGGGTCGATTCCCTGCCAAGAGCTACAGAGCTGGGATAATCTCGACGTAGGGTCTATCTGGTCAGCAAACCTGGGAAGTGGCCCTGCTCAGCCCACCGGGGACCGGTGGAATGTTCTTATGGAAAAAGTCCAAGTTATGCGCTATGAAATGTTAGTGGTAACTGGCCTTACCAAGGGCTGGGAGGACAGTGTAGCTGCGGCCCAGCTAACATCACCCTCGGAAGCGGCAGGCTGCAGCCAGGAGGTCCCCTTGGATAATGTAAATGCGGGGCAATCGGCACCACTGGATTTACAAGGAGAGGATCGAGTGGAAGGGTCCTTTGGTTCAACGTCCTCAACATCCAGTTATCACGATACGGAGGCTCCCCCCATGGGGGGACCGCAAAATGGGGGACTACAGACTAGGCCAACCTTGGGTGCAGGCGTCGACACTGGATTTTTGGCGGAGGAGGTGGAACGTGCCCAACAGATGCAACAAGCATGGGGGGCGGAATTGTGCAGAAATACGGAGAGGGCAGTAGCGGAGGAGAGGAGGAGGTTGGACGATCCTCCTGCGGGAGGAAGAGGGGCAGTGCCACAACCGCGGCTGCCACCAGTGCCAGCAGCTGGGCCTCTTCCTGGACCCGTTCCCTGCCAAGGGCCCATTCCTGCTCCCTCCCCCCTGCTCCTTATGTGCCCACGAGACCTGCCTACAGTTCTGCACCTGACTACGTCTGGGTGAATGGGGGCAGGCATTGCTGCCTGCTCCGAACCTGATCCCAGCTGGGTGAAGGGGGGTGGACATTGCCACCTGCTACCTGCTGGGTGAAGGGAGGAACAGGCATTGCCTCCTGCTTCTGCCTGCCTGATCCTGACAGGTGAAGATGGGTGTTGGGCTTTACTAACTGTTCTGCTCCTGATCCCAGCTGGGTGAAAGGGGTGTGGGCATTGCCACCTGCTCTGCTCCTGATTCTGGCAGATTGAAGGGGGGGGCAGGCATAGCTGAATGGTTGGCTCCTGACTCCGGCAGTGTGTAGACAGCAAACGCAAGGTAAAAGAGGCAATTGGACCGCTGTTGGGAGTAGATGGAGAAACTCTGATGCAGGACAGAGAAAAAGCAGACAGGCCTACTGACTTTTTTGCCTCTCTTTTCTCCCTGGAGAACTCAGGCACATCTAGAGATAGTATAAAATGTGGCAGGACACCTGAGTGGCTAATTGACATTGACAGAGAGGTTGGGGAGAGGCATCTGGCTGCACTGGATGAATACAAATCCCCTGGGTCAGATGGGGTGCACCCAAGAGTGCTGAAAGAAATTGGGCATTGAGGGTGAGCATTGTCATCTGCTCCACACCTGATCTGCCTGATCTTGGCCATGTGAAGGGGTGATGAGTTTGCTACCTGCTCCATGCATGCCATGTAAAGGGGGAGCATTGACTCCAGTTCTGCACCTGACTATGTCTGGGTGAAGGGGGGCAGGCCTTACTGTCTGCTCAGAGTCCAATCCCAGCTGGGTGAAGGGGGGTGGGCATTGCCTCCTGTTACCTGCTGGGTGAAGGGAGGAACAGGTATTGCTTCCTGCCCCATGCCTGATCCTGACAGGTGAAGATGGGTGTTGGGCTTTACTACCTGCTTTGCTCCTGATCCCAGCTGGGTGAAGGGGGTGTGGGCATTGCCACCTGCTCTGCTCCTGATTCTGGCAGATTGAGGGAGGGGCAGGCATAGCTGAATGGTTGGCTCCTGACTCCATCAGTGTGAAGACAGGGTGGGCATTGCAGCCTGCTCAGTGGCTTATTCCAGTAGGCTGAAGAGGTCAGGCATTGCCACCTGCTCTGCTCCTTATCCTGGCTGGGTGAAGGGACGAAGGCATTGCCTCCTGCTCTGCACCTGATCCAAGCCAGGTGAAGGTGCAAGGTGAGCATTGCCACCTGCTCCACTCCTGATCCAAATTGGGTGATGGTGTGGGGTGGTTATTATCACCTGATCTGCTTTTAATTCCAACTGGGTTAAGGCGGGGGGATGAGCATTGCCACGTGCCTCGCTCCGAACTCCAACTGGGTCAAGGCAGGGGCGGGCATTGCCACATTCTCTGCTCCAAATACCAACCTTGTTAAGTCGGGGCCAGCCATTGCCACCTGCTCCACTCTTAATAACAACTGGGTTAAGGTGTGGGGCAGCATTGCCACCTGCTCTGCTCCTAATAGCAGCTGGGTTAAGGTGGGGGGGCATTACAACATGTTCCACTCCTAATACCAACTGAGTTAAGGTGGGGGTTGGCATTGCCACCTGCTTCTCTCCTAATGCTAGCTGGGATACAGTGGGAGGGGTGGGCATTGCCACCTTCTCTGCTACTAATACCAACTGGGTCATGGTGGGGGGCAGCATTGCCACCTGCTACCTGTGCCTTTCTGGAGGAACGATGGTGCCTTGTGTAGGCTTCCCATCATGGCAGCGCCCTCTGGTGGTGCACCAGGGTATAAAATGAGTTGTTTCAAACACACTTACTCAATTATATAATAAGATACACTTAGATGAAGATAGTTAGAGAAAGGTATATAGAAAGCGATAGAGGTTGGTATAGAATGAGAGAAAATGATATCTAGAGATAGAAAGAGGTAGGAGAGGGCAGATATACAGAAAAAGAGATAGATTCAGATAGGTAGTCATGGAAAGACTTAGAAAGAAACCCTTGGCACTTTGGAGCCTGCCCAAAGGGCTGGGACTGCTTTCACAGATGGCAGCAGCAGGGGCAGGCTGCCTTCAGGAACCCCTGCCAGTAAGTCCTTCCCTCACTGCTATACAGCTGAGGTATTCAGGAGCTTGAAAGCAGGGGTCACCAAATTGCCTGGCCAGCCGGGTCCACACCATCCATAGGATGGGTCTCCCCTGGGGCTTCCGAGCTCGGCCAGACAGGTCAAGACAGCGGTCCATGGGGGACCCCGCGGCTTGACATGAACCGCTTTAGGCACCTGCAGCTGTTTGTTTTGTTTTAGTTGTATAAAGTTAATAAAGTTGTCTTTAGATCCAAACTTGGTGTCTGTCTCTTAATTCTGACTACGTGGCAATCTTCATCTATGTGTATCCAGGGCTCATTTGGAGGGGGAAGCCGCAGGAACACTTCCGGTAGTTCCCTAAAGAGGTCACACGTCAGGTGGCTCCACCCACCTGACTCTCAGCCATTTTGGGCCTGTTTCAGCCTGGATTGGGGCCGAAACAGCCCAGATCGGGCCTCTGATGGGTGGTGGATGACTCTCCCACTCAGCAGTGGCCCAATCCTGACCATTTTGGACCCTTCTCGGCCATTTTCAGCCCCCTTTTGCCATTTTGGGCCCAATTTCGTCACTGAAAGGCCTGCCCCTGCCACTGGCACCTTGCTGAAGACACACCGCAAAGGGGGACTGCTCAAAGAGTACTTGAAGCTTCCCAAAAGCATCTAGCTGACCACAGCTAGAAACAGAAAGCTGGTCTAACAACGTGCAGGTCCTTTGTTCCCTGAACGTTGATGCACTTTTAAAAGTGTCACAGCACAGCTGCGGCTTCGTCCTTGATTTGAAGAGCCACATAGGATGGGAGAGCTTCAGTGCCCAGAAGCTCTTAAAGATAAAGGAGCCCTTGCTGAGAATTCTGCCAAAAGGTCCTGGAGTTGTGCACCCCCTGCCAAAGGTGCTCCAAGGCTTTCCCCACACCCCCACTAGCCTGCACATCTGCTCTGGGCTGTCCAATCTGTAAGAGGAGGGGAGGGCAGGCTTGGCAGGGCAGGATGTTCAAAGATCCTGGAAGGGGAGGGACCCGTGAGGAGGCAGCTCTCTGGCCTCACCATTCAAAGCGAGCCAGATGCCCTCACCACTGCCCTATGTCCCGGGAGCCCCACCCCTTCCTCTGTCCCCCTGCCAGAAGCAGTGATTGAGTGGCGGATGTTCCTCTGAAGACCCTCTCACCCTCCTCCCCTTACTCCTGCTGCCGGGCCAAGCAGCAATTGCAAAGAAAGCACTCCCTTCTGGCACCCTCCTAGCCTGGCACAGTGGTGCGGCCCTCTCAAGGCCCTTCAGGGGACGTGCAGCTGCACCAGGTTATGGGATGCCAGCAGGGATGGCTTACTTTGTGTTAGATCCAGGCATGTCCCTGCCCTGCACACACCCATCTGCTGTGGTGCTGCCTGTGGAAACTCCGTCTGGCCCCTGATCTTGGGCTTCTGAGCTGCCTAGTCAGCTGCTAGGCAAATGGCCCTCCTGGCGGTCAGAAGGCTTCCCTCTTTTTAAGGCCTCAGAATTGGGATTTACCATACTGGGGACTCTCTTTTGGCCACACAACCCCTGAGGAGGCTGCCATTCAATTCAGGAAAAGATCTCCGCCCTCCTCCAGGAAAAGGGGTCTTCTTTATATCCTCCCCTTTCCTACCAGCGCGGCTCTGGTGACCAACCCACAGCCTCAGGGTGAGGCCCAACACCTTGGTCAGAGTTGGCCACAACCCTCTGATTACATTTTCCCTCTGACCTTCCAGGGGCACGTTGGCCATTCCTTCGCCCAGACTTAAGCCTTTCTGTGGGCTGTGCCTTGTGGGCTGGTTGTTGGTTGGCCCCAGCCTCCGAGATTGGCCATTGCTTCAGGTGGCTCCAGGTGGCTGGGCGGGGCCAGCCCATGGCTCCAACTGGGCTGCACATCCTTGCGTGGCTGATCCACCCTTGCTGCGGCTCGTCTCAACTCCCTGCTATCTTGTTACAGCTGTTACTAGCATGTCCCACTCACCCTCCTTTGGAGATCCAAACTCAGCAGCCCAAAATGCACTCACTCAGAGCCTTGCTACAAGTGACATTAAACACATGAAGGATAAAGGATCATTTTCGCAAGTCTTTCTGGGAACTCAAGTTCCTCTCCCCCACCCCTTTTCCTTCTGTTCCTTCCCCTCGTTGCCTGTAGAGACAGAGAGAGCCTACGGCAACATCAGCGTTTGCAAATCGTCTTGCTGGGCGGGGGGCGGGGAATGCTCCGGAGAAAGCTGAGAAAGTTGCAGCTGCCTGCCCCAAAGATCATTGAGAGCAGGCTCGTGAATGGAGAAACGATTTGCAAAAGTTGCTGTTGCCGCCGGCTTTCTCTGTCTCTTCAGGCAGCGAGGGGAGGTGTCTGGTTCGCTATAAAACGGTGAGGCCAGAGAGCTGCCTTCTCGTAGATCCCTCCCCTTGCAGGATCTTTGAAAATCCTGCCCAGCCAAGCCTTCCCTTCTTTCCTCTCACAGATTGGTCATGCCCACGACCTCCGCTCCTCTGCACAAGAGAAGGCGTCATGCTGCATCGCAAGTGTGCTACACTTCCAGGACCATCCTTCTCTGGGCCCCTTATTTTGGGTAGCCTGTTCAGCCATTGAATTTCCCCCACCATGCACGCTATATCTCCCTTTTCTACATTGACAGTTCCCATTTAGCCCAACTCCAGGACCTTTGGGCAGAATTCTCAGCAAGGACACCTATATCTTTAAGAGCTGCTGGGCACTGAAGCTCTCCCATCCTATGTGGATCTTCAAATCAGGGGCGAAACTGCAGCTGTGCTGTGAAGCTCTTAAAGGTGCCGGAGCATTCAGGGAACAAAGGACCTGCAAGCTGTTAGACCAGCTTTCTGTTTCCAGCTGTGATCAGCCATCTGCTTTTGGAAAGCATCAAGTACTGTTTGAGCATTCCCCCCTGTGGTTGTCTTCAGCCACTTCTGTAGCACAGTGGTTAAGTGGTTCAGCTGCGAATCAGCACTCTACTGGTTTGAATACTGGTTTGCCGTGAACTCAGTAGATGGCCTTGGCTAATCCACCCCTCTCAGCCACAGAACCCACCTGTCTTGGGAGGATAATAATAACACTAACTTGTTCACCGCTCTGCTTGTTCACATGTTGGCATGCCTGCTTCCTCCAAACCTCTGCACGAGGAACGGCGTCATTTTGCTGCACCAGTGAGGTGCTCTTCTTGGTCCTTCCTTGCCCAGGCCCCTTATGTCGTACCGCCTGTACAGCTGGGGGAAGTTTCCCGTCCGCACACACAACGTGTCCCCATTCCCTCTCCATGACACGACATGCCACCTCCGGTGGTTGGGTCATGCCCGCGGCCTCAGTCCTCTGCACAAGAGATGGTGTCAAGCCACAGCGCAAGTGCACTCTACTTCCAGATCTGTCCTTCTCTGGTTCTCTTATTTTGTGTAGCCTGTTCAGCCAGGGAATTTCCCACTCCATGTGTGCTATGTCTCCCCTTTCCCCCTTGGCAGTTCCCATTTAGCTCGGCAGCAGCAATAAGGGGAGGAGGATGAGAGGGTCTTCAAAAGAACATCTGCCACTCAGTCGCTGCTTCCGGCAGGGGGACAGAGGAAGGGGTGGGGCTGCCAGGACAAAGGGCTGTAGTGGAGGTGCCTGGCTCGCTTAGAACGGTGAGGCCAGAGAGCTGACTCCTCGTGGGTCCCTCCCCTTGCAGAATCTTTGAAAATCCTGCCCAGGCAAGCCTTCCCTTCTTTCCTCTCACAGATTGGACAACCCTGAGCAGATTTCTAGGCTGGCGGGGGTTGCGGAAAAGTCTCAGTGCACAACTACATGATCTTTGGGCAGAATTCTTAGCAAGGGCCCCCATATCTTTAAGAGCTGCTGGGCACTGAAGCTCTCCCATCCTATGTGGATCTTCAAATCAGGGGCGAAACTGCAGCTGTGCTGTGAAGCTCTTAAAGGTGCCGGAGCATTCAGGGAACAAAGGACCTGCAAGCTGTTAGACCAGCTTTCTGTTTCCAGCTGTGATCAGCCATATGCTTTTGGAAAGCATCAAGTACAGTTTGAGCATTCCCCCCTGTGGTTGTCTTCAGCAACTTCTGTAGCACAGTGGTTAAGTGGTTCAGCTGCGAAGCAGCACTCTACTGGTTTGAATCCCACTACTCCTGTGAACTCAGTAGATGGCCTTGGCTAATCCACCCCTCTCAGCCACAGCTCCCCAGCTGTGTTGTGAGGATAATAATAACACTAACTTGTTCACCGCTCTGCTTGTTCACATGTTGGCATGCCTGCTTCCTCCAAACCTCTGCACGAGGAACGGCGTCATTTTGCTGCACCAGTGCAGTGTTCTTCTGGGTCCTTCCTTGCCCAGGCCCCTTATTTCGTACCGCCTGTCCAGCTGGGGGAAGTTTCCCCTCCATGCACACAATTTCTCCCCCTTCCTTCTCCATGACACGACATGCCACCTCCGGTGGTTGAGTCATGCCCGCGGCCTCTGCACAAGAGATGGCGTCACGCCACAGAACAAGTGCACTACTCTTCCAGGTCCATACTTCTCTGGTTCTCTTATTTTGTGTAGCCTGTTCAGCCAGGGAATTTCCCACTCCATGTGTGCTATGTCTGTACCCATTCATCCATGCCACTTTTAAGTCATGTCTGTATACCCATGTTATGACTGGGTGTCTGGGTGCATGATGAGAAGAGTAGAGAGAAGGGGCAGGGGACATGAGTCGATGGCCAGCATGAAGACCTGTCGTGAGGATGTTCTGGGTGGGAGTGGTATGGCCAGGCAGGCTAGCCTCCAGGAGGTTGTTCCCTCCGGGTCTCTGACAATGCCCAGTGTAAGAGTCAGGAGGAGGCCTCAGGTGGCATATCCTGGAGCAATGGCTGAGATGATGGCTGTCACGCTGCGGCATGTCCGAAGGCATGGACGGAGGGGTGGAGGCCGTGCATACAGCCCCATCGGTGGGTCCGCTCTTCGCTCTCCCCTATACACGCCTGGCTGGCGCTGCCGCAAGGCTAGGCTCCTCTCGCCCTGGCCACCGGAGAGACGGGGGGAAATGCAGAAGGGTGAAAGGGTCTTCAGAGGAACATCCGTGACTCAATCCCTGCTTCTGGCAGGGGGACAGAAGAAGGGGCGGGGTTGCCGGGACAAAGGGCAGTGGTGGAGGCACCTGGCTCGCTTTGAACGGTGAGGTCAGAGAGCTGCCTCCTCACGAGTCCCTCCCCTTGCAGGATCTTTGAAAATCCTGCCCAGCCAAGCCTTCCCTTCTTTCCGCTCGCAGATTGGACAGGCCTGAGCAGATTTGCAGGCTGGTGGCAGTGTTCACCGCTCCAATTGTTTACTAGTTCTCATGCCTGATTCCTTCGAACCTCTGCACGAGGGACGGTGTCATGCTGCTGCACTAGTGCGGTGCTCTTCTGGGTCCTTCCTTACCCAGGCCTCTTATTTCACTCCTCTCATCCTCTCCTTTTTCTCCCGGTTCCAGGGTGCCCATTGTCTGGGAGTTGGTAACGTAGTCCAGGGAAGATGGGTGACCCCTATCCTAGGGATCGCCCCCAGTTTTATAGGAGATCTTCCAGCATCTGTACCTGCTCCCAGATGCGGGGCTGGTTAAGAAATAGGGTCTCTTGGCACTGTTAATCGTGGGGCTGGATCAAACAGCTGGAACCTGGTAGCCAATCCTGACATCTGGTGCAGTCCAGAGGTCTGCTCCAGAGGTCTGCTGTGAAGTGGACAGTCCGTCCTTGGGCACCCTTCAGTTCCCTCATGAAACTCGCTTTTGTAGCCTGGTAGAGGGCGGGCAAGACTCACCGTCCAACGGTCCTCTGTGATGGCACTGAGAACTAGAGAGCGAACCGACACAACGGCCTCCTAAAGCCCACACCCTCCATGACGGATAACGGGAGTCAGTACTGAGCTTTGGCCTCTCTGATGGCTGATCTGCAGTGCCTAGTAACCCTCATATACTCCTCTTTAGAGGTCTGTCCTTCTCTCCATTTCCTGAACATGTTCTTTTTCTCTCTTAGCTTATTCTGGAGCTCTCTGTACATCCACATCGGTTTCTTGGAGCCCTTACCATGTTTCCGTCTTGCTGGGATAGTGAGGGCTTGAGCTTGCAAAAGCTTGTGTTTGAGAAGGGCCCACCCTTCACTCGCTCCTTTCCCTTCCAGCACACTCCCCCACGGAATGACTCTCATCAAGCCTCTGAGTTCATCGAAGTTGGCCCTACGAAAATCTAACCTATGAGTCTGGCTACACATTTCCTTGGCTCCCCACAGCAACTGGAATTCAAGGAGGACATTTCAAGCATTTCCGTTTTGTTTCTAGCTCTAGAATACTTGATCTCTATGTAGTCTGTTTCTCTGTATCTGTATCTTACTATTCTTTACGTTCTATCTGTTTCTTTCCATGTCTTTCCACCAATATCTATCTATCTCTTTCTATGTATATCTGCCCTTGCCTATCTATTTCTATATCTCGCTATCATTTTGTCTCTTTCTATATCTATCTTTATCTATATATTTTTCGCTATATTCATCTATCTTTTTCTAATGTTTTTGTTTTCTTTCTTTCTTTCTTCTCACTCCTATCTCTTTTTATCCTTAGGTACAATTTTCTCTCTCTATATACTGACCTCTATAACTTTCTATGTATCTTTCTCTCTTTCATTCTATATCAGAATGAGACAGGGGCCCTTGCTGAGAATTCTGCCCACAGGTCCTGGAGTTGTGCACCCCCTGCCAAAGGTGCTCCAAGGCTTTTGCCACACCCCCGCCAGCCTGCAAATCTGCTCAGGGCTGTCCAATCTGTGAGAAGATGGAAGGGAAGGCTTGGCAGGGCAGGATTTCAAAGATCCTGCACAGGGAAGGAACCCTAGGCAAAAGGCCCTCCTGGCGGCCAGAAGGCTTCCCTCTTTTTAAGGCCTCAGAATTGGGATTTACCATACTGGGGACTCTGCCCCTCTTTTGGCCACACAACCCCTGAGGAGGCTGCCATTCACTTCAGGAAAAGATCTCCTCTCTCCTCTAGGAAAAGGAGCCTTCTTTATATCCTTTATGCCTTGGCCAGAGTTGGCCACAACCCTCTGATTACACCCTCCCTCTGTCCTTCTATGGGTAGGGTGGCCATTACTGGTGATGGACCCGAAGCAATGGGACAGGTGATGGACCCAAAGCAATGGCCAATCTTGGAGGCTGGGGCCAACCAACAACCAATACCTCACTGCCCTTTGAATATAATACATGCCTGTCAGGGTCAGGGATGGAGCAGGAGGCAATGCCTGTTCCTCCCTTCACCCAGCAGGTAGCAGGTGGCAATGCCCACCCCCCTTCACCCCACTGGGATCAGGCTCGGAGCAGGCAGCAATGCCTGCTCCTCTTCACCCAGACATAGTCAGGTGCAGAACTGGAGGCAATGCCCCCCTTTGCACGGAATGTAACATGAACGGAGCAGGTAGCAAACTCACCACCCCTTCACATGGCCAATATCAGGCAGATCAGGCATGGAGTAGATAACAATGCCCACCCTCCTCCTTCACCAGCTGGAATTAGTGACAGAGGAGCTTAACATTGTGCACTCGCCTCTCTTGCACGGAGGGGTGATGGACTGGCTATAAAGGTTGAAACAAATATGTGGGCTGGAAGATGATGGACCAGGAACAGCAGCGCACTAGAGCAGCAGCATGACACCTTCCCTCGTGCAGAGGAGCAGATGCCAGAGGAATGATTCACCCGCCAGAGGTGGCGGGTTGTGGTCAGTGTGTGTGGCGACCTGGCCCTTCCCCCTCAGGTGAGAATAGCTGTGAAGCGACATTATGCGCTTGCATCCGTTGCATGGAGGGGAAATGGAGCTGTACAGGTAGCACAAAAGAAGTGGCTCGGACAAGGCCGCCCCAGGAACAAGCAACAACAGCATATGGCGTCAGGCAAGTGTAGAAAATGTCCCACCCACCAGATGTGGTGGAAACTCCCTGACCCACTCGCCATTATTCCTTATGGGCAAGCATCATTTCAGTTATTCCCAGTGGGCAATCCCTATGCATTTAGTCCCTATGGACAATCGCAGTTTCCATTATTCCCTATGGGCAAATATTCTTTCCATTATTCCCTATGAGCAGGGCTCATTTGGAGGGGGAGCGCACAGGAACGGGGTTCCGGTGCAGCTGAAAACTGGTCACGTGGGTTTTGGCCCTGCCAATGTGATTCCTTTTACTCCCCTCTGCCTCCCCTACAAAGGAGGCTAACCTGCTTCAGTTCATTCTGCTGCTTTATTTTCATATGTGAGTGAGTGAGTGAGTGAGTGAGTGAGTGAGTGAGTGAGTGAGTGAGTGAGGGAGGGAGGGAGGGAGGGAGGGAGGGAGGGAGTGCAAGCTGGGCTGCTGGGCTTGGATCTCCAAAGGAGGCTAAGCAGCTTCAATTCCTTTTGATGCTTTATTTTCATTCATGAGAGTGAGAGTTAGTGAGTGAGTGAGTGAGTGAGTGAGTGAGTGAGTGAGTGAGTGAGTGAGTGGGTGGGTGGGTGGGTGGGTGGGTGGGTGAGTGAGTGAGTGAGTGATTGCAAGCTGGGCTGCTGGGCTTGGATCTCAAAAGGAGGGTGTGTGGGACATGGTAGTAACAGCTGTAACAAGGTGGCAGGGAGTGGAGATAAGCTGTACCAAGGGTGGACCAGCCACCTGAGGACGTGCAGCCCAGTTGGAGCCACGGGATGCTTCCGCCCAGCCACCTCGAGTCAATCGAAGCAATGGCCAACCTCAGAGGCTGGGGCCAACCAACAACCAGCCCAGAACGTACAGCCCCCAGAAAGGGGAATGTCTGGGGGAGCAGGTGGCAATGCACACCCCCACCTTAACTCAGTTGGTATTAAGAGTGGAGCATGTTGCAATGCCCCCCCCTTAACCCAGCTGCTATTAGGAGCAGAGCAGGTGGCAATGTTTCCCCACACCTTAACCCAGTTGGTATTAGAAGTGGAGCAGGTTGCAATGCCCACCCCCACCCTAACTGAGTTGTTATTAAGAGTGGAGCAGGTGGCAATGGCCGGCCCTGCCTTAACAAGGTTGGTATTTGGAGCAGAGAACGTGGCAATGCCCGCCCCTGCCTTGACCCAGTTGGAATTAGGAGGGGAGCAGGTGGCAATGCTCATCCCCCCGCCTTAACCCAGTTGGTATTAAAAGCAGATCAGGTGATAATAACTGCCCCATACCATCACCCACTTTGGATCAGGAGTGGAGCCGGTGGCAATGCTCACCTCGCACCTTCACCAGGCTGGGATCAGGTTCAGAGCAGGAGGCAATGCCTTCGTCCCTTCACACAGCTAGGATAAGGAGCAGAGCAGGTGGCAATGCCTGACCTCTTCATCCTACTGGAATAAGCCACTGAGCAGGCTGCAATGCCCACCCTGTCTTCACACTGATGGAGTCAAGAGCCAACCATTCAGCTATGCCTCCCCCCCCTCAATCTGCTGGAATCAGGAGCAGAGCCGGTGGCAATGCTCGCACCCCCTTCACCCAGCTGGGATCAGGAGCAGAGCAGGTAGTAAAGCCCAACACCCATCTTCACCTATCAGGATAAGGCATGGGGAAATGCCTGTTCCTCTCTTCTCCCAGCAGGTAGCAGGTGTCAATGCCCATCCTCCTTCACCCAGCTGGGATCAGGCTCTAAGCAGACAGTACGGCCTGCCCCCCTTCACCCAGACATGGTCAGGTGCAGAACTGGAGGCAATGCCCCCCCTTTACACGGCATGCTTGGAGCAGGTAGCAAACTCATCACCCCTTCACATGGCCAAGATCAGGCCGATCAGGTGTGGAGCAGATGACAATGCCCACCCTCCTCCTTCACCAGCGGGAATGAGTGACAGAGGAGGAGAGAATGCCTGCCTGCCCACCCTCCCCTTTCTCGAGCCCGTTGTATTTTTTTTACTCACAACGGGCTTTGTTGCTAGTAGGGAATAATGGAAAGCATGCTTGCCCATGGGCAATAATGAAAACAGCGATTGTCCTTAGGGAATAATGGGGACAGCGTGTGGCCATAGGGAGTAAAGGAAACCAGGGACAGCAGTTGAATGTTGTGAATAGGGATTGCCCACAGGGAATAACTGAAATGATGCTTTCCCATAAGGAATCATAGCGAGCAGGTCATGGAGTTTCCACCACATCTGGCGGGTGGGACTTTCAGGTGACTGCCCCAAATCTTCCACACTTGCGTGACACCCTATGCTGTTGTTGCTGGTTCCTGGGGTCGCCTTGTCTGAGCCACTTATTTTGTGCTGCCTATACAGCTCCATTCCCCCTCCATGCGAGGGACGGCAGCGCACAACGTCGCTTCACATCTGTTCTCACCCGAGGGGGAAGGGCCAGGTCGCCACACACGCTGACCACGACCCGCCACCTCTGGCAGGGGAATCATTTCTCTGGCATCTGCTTCTCTGCACAACGGAAGGTGTCATGCTGCTGCTCTAGTGCGCTGCTGTTCCTGGTCCATCATCTTCCGGCCTACATATTTGTTCCACCCTCTATAGCCAGTCCATCACCCCTCCATGCAAGAAAGGCGAGCGCACAATGTTAAAGTTCTACTCTATCACTAATTCCAGCTGGTGAAGGAGGACGGTGGGCATTGCCTTCTGCTCCACGCCTGATCTGCCTGTGAAGGGGTGGTGCCATGCCTGCCATGTGAAGGGGTGCCTGCCATGTGAAGGGGTGGTGAGTTTTCTACCTGCTCCATTCATGATACATGTCGTGTAAAGGGGGGCATTGCCTCCAGTTCTGCGCCTGATTATGTCTGGGTGAATGGGGGCAGGAATTGCTGCCTGCTCCGAGCCTGATCCCAGCTGGGTGAAGGGCATTGACACCTGCTACCTGCTGGGTGAAATGAGGAACAGGCATTGCCTCCTGCTCCATGCCTGACCCTGACAGGCATGTATTATATTCAAAGGGCAGTGAAGTATTGGTTGTTGGTTGGCCCCAGCCTCCGAGAATGGCCATTGCTTCGGGTCCATCACCTCTCCAATTGCTTCAGGTCCATCACTAGAAATGGCCTACCTGCCCATAGAAGGTGTTACCAGAACTGCTCTATTATTATAATGGGGAATTAGCTGTAGCAGTCTGTAACTATTAATATTAAGCGAGGATCATAACCTATGTATACGGAGGTCCCGATCCCAGACACTCTAGTGAAAAAGAGGCAGACAAGGAGTAAGGTCCAAACACGTGTATTGAGTGTAGCGTAAGCCTAGCTTGCACAATCATACAAGGAACACACAAGGTCTAAGAAATACAGAGTAGGAAATACAGAGACGTTCGCATTAGCGGGTTCCCAACGATGGTAAGGGAAATACTCACAATCCTGGAGCGAAGCAGAGACACGGCAGCGAGGGTGGCCCAATGCCAGCACTGGGACCACAGACGGACAGCAAGGAGGTCTGGATAGGGAATGGCCGAGGCACCGAGTGGTCTGAGAGACCAGCTTAAATACCCCAAAACGTACCCTGGGGCTGGTGCTGTACTTGGTGGTTCTCACAGATTAAAACAAAGGGTCTAATGGGCTACTGAATGGCTTGGATGGGCCACTTTGGTAATCAGATTGTGATAAGTGACACCTCAGGAAGAGGGGACAAAAGAGGGAGGGGGAAATCCAAGTGGGCTGAAAGGATGTTCCAGCGGACAGGGCTTGTCCTGATGTCATCAGCTTTGGAATGCGGAGGTTTCTTTGAGATGCATTCTCTAAGTGCTTGGGATGGTCAGCACTTAGCTCTTCTCCGGGGCGGCTCCTAAGATATGCAGAGCGGGGCGAGGGGCTCTCGCTGCGGACGTGGTGTGTCCGCTTCGCCGAAATGGCTTCTCAAAGCAGTCTTCCTCCCAGGGTCTTCTGGCTGCCTGAGAACATGGATGCCGGCTGGGCATAGCTGGGGCTGGATAGCAGGCTGCCCGGTAGCGAGGGCAAGCTTGGCGACCGGCTCGCGGGAGGCTCCAGACGGGAACTGACCAGGGAGCGCCTAGCCAGGCTCGCTGGAGGTCTCCCCGGCAGGCGCCCGGCTGCTAGCAGCGGCTTGGGCCCATATGAGGCAGGCTTCCATGGAGGCAGCGGGAACAACACTTTAAAACACAGTCCAAAGCAGGGAACAGGCACGGTCCGTGGCAGATGGCAATGCAGGCACGGGGCACACTTGTAACACAGTCCAAAGCAGGGAACAGGCACGGTCCGTGGCAGATGGCAATGCAGGCACGGGGCACACTTGTAACACAGTCCAAACACGCACTGGGAAGTCCAGATATAGGTCAGGGCAGGGCTGCCCAGAAAGAGAGTCCCTTGTGCAGTTAACCAAACATGGAGTCAGTAAACTACACAGTCTATAGCAGCAGCAAGGTAATTGACACGCAGGCAGGAAACTGACACGTGTACCAGAACACACACGTGCAGGGCAGTCTTTGGTGCAGCAGTGAAACAGCAATGCAGGAAACTTTAACACAGTTCATGGCAGGCCTTAAAGCAGGGGAGGGGGCCTACTTGGCAACAAAGGTCAGAGGGAGGGTGTAATCAGAGGGTTGTGGCCAACTTTGGCCAAGGTGTTGGGACTCACCCTGAGGGTTGGGGGTTGGGCACCAGGGCCACGCTGGTAGGAAAGGGGAGGATATAAAGAAGGCTCCTTTTCCTAGAGGAGGGAGGAGATCTTTTCCTGAAGTGAATGACAGCCTCCTCAGGGGTTGTGTGGCCAAAAGAGGGGCAGAGTCCCCAGTATGGTAAATCCCAATTCTGAGGCCTTAAAAAGAGGGAAGCCTTCTGACCGCCAGGAGGGCCTTTTGCCTAGGAGCTGACTAGGCAGCTCAGAAACCAAAGACCAAGGGCCAGACAGAATTTCCACAGGCGCCACCACGGCGGACAGGTGCATGCAGGGCAGGGACATGCCTGGATCTAACACGCAGTAAGCCCTCCTTGCTGGCACCTCTTACCCTGCTGCAGCGGCAAATCCACTGCGGGGCCTTGAGAGGGCGGCACCACTATGCCAGGCGAGTAGGGTGCCAGCAGGGAGTGTTTTCTTTGCAATTCCTGCTTGGCACTGCCCACTGAGCCCAGCAGCAGCAGTAGCGGAGGAGGGTGAGAAGATCTTCAGAGGAACATCCGCCACTCAATCGCTGCTTCCAGCAGGGGGACAGAGGAAGGGGCGGGGCTGCCGGGACAAAGGGCAGTGGTGGGGGCGCCAGGCTCGATTTGAACTGTGAGCCCAGAGAACTGCCTCCTCGCAGTGGGGGGTGGGCATTGCCAACGGCTCTGCTTCTAATACCAGCTGGTTGAAGGCAGGGGTTGGGCATTGCCACCTGCTCAACTCCTAATATCTCTGCTGGGTTAAGTTGGGTGGTGGGCATTGCCACTTGCTTCTTCCCTAATACCAGCTGGGTGAAGGCGGGTGGTGGGCATTGCCACCTGCTCTCTCCTAATACTAACTGGGTGAAGGTAGGGGGTGGGCATTGCCACCTTCTCCACTCCTAATATCAGCTCTGTTAAGTTGGGTGGTGGGCATTGCCACCTGCCTCACTCCTAATACCAGCTGGGTGAAGGCAGGAGGTCGGCATTTCCACCTGCTCCCATCCTGGGCTTCCCACCGTGGCACTTTTTCTGGAGCGACATAGTGCCTTGCCTAGGCTTCCCTTCATGGCAGCGCCCTCTGGTGGTGCACCAGGGTATAAAGTGAGTTGTCTGAAAATCGCTTGCTCAATTATATAATAACGAAGGACAAATGCTTGTCCTTCCTTCCCTATGAGCAGGCATGCCTTTCATTATTCACTATGGGCAATCGCTGTTCCCATTATTCCCTAAGGGGAATCCCTAACCCGCTTGTTCCCTTTGGGAAAACATGATTTCCATTATTCCCTAAGGGCAATCACTATCTGCATTATTTCCTAAGGGCAATTGCTGTTTTCATTTTTCCCCAATGGCAAGTCTTCCTTACATTATTCCCTATGTGCACGCGTGGGTTCCATAATTGCCAATGAACAATCAGTGTCTCCATTATTCTTTAGGGGCAAACATTATTTCCATGATTCCCCATGGGGTAGCACTGTTTTCATTATTCCCTAAGGGCAAGCATGCTTTCCCTGATTTCCTATGGGCAATTGCTCTCCCCATTATTCCGTATGGGCAAGCATGGTTTCCATGATTTCCTATGGGCAATCGCTGTCTCCATTGTACCCAATAGGGAAGCATGGTTTACATTATTCTCTATGGGCAATCGCTGTCTGCATTACTCCCTATGTGCAAGCATGGTTTGCATTAATCCCTATGGACAAGTGTTTTCATCATTCCCTAACGGCGAACATGTTTTCCATTACTCCTTATGGGCAAACACTGTCCCCATTATTCCCTATGAGCAAACACAGTTTCCTTTGTTCCCTAACGCTGTCCCCATTATTCCCTATGGACAATTGCGGTTTTCAGTATTCCCTGTTGTCAATCTCTGTTTCCATTTGCCCTATGGACAAATGCTTTTCATTTTTCCCTATGAACGATCTCTCTTCCCAATATTTCCAAAGGGTAATCGCTGTTCCCGTCATTCCCTATGGGCAATCGCTGTTCAATTATTCCCTATGGACAAACATGATTTCCATTATTCCCTATGGCCAATCCTGGCCATATTCTCCATTTTTCCCTATGGATAATGGCTGTTTTTGATTCGTTTTCGTTTTCCCGGCCATGTCGGATGCTCCTCTCAGCAGGTCTGGGAGGAAACGTCCGAGCAGCCTGACCGGGCGGTTGACCCGCGAGGGTTAACCCCCAGGACTCCCAGTGAGGGAGTGAGGGGTCCGGAGCGCTGCGGGAAGAGCCCCCTGAATGCAAGGCAGGGGGTAAATTGCCCGTTTGCTCCAACGGAGGCCGGCAGACTAGCACAGCGCCTCGCGTGCTGCTGGGCCATGCAGAACGGCAATAAGCAGATTTAAGGTGAAAGCCTGTAAGTAAGCGAATCCCTTCTGATTCTTAAGCGTATGTGAAGGATTGGTAGGAGCTGAAGCTAAGAAGGTGTGGATTTCTTCCCCCTTTACTGAGTTTCGGAACACAGTTGGCGTCCTCCCCCCCAAGATGGCGACGAAAAAGCAGAGCCCAGCAATGAGTAAATCGGTGATGGCGACGCTACAGGGGAAGGGGGAAACTCTGGAAGAGTTGGTGAGACGAGCAGTTTTCGATGCTGTGCAGACCTTTGTAGCGAAACTGAATGAAATGGGGCAAAAGGTTGATTCAGTGGAGAGCGAGGTGAAAGCCATTAAAGAAACAGCGACCGGAGCAGAGCAGTCTGCGCACGAGAACGCAGTACTCATGAAAGCAACAAGTAAGGAAGTGAAGCTTTTGGAGAATCAATTAATAGGATTGCAAGTGGACCGTGCCCAAACGGTACTGCGTCTTCAGAATGTAAAAGAGGAGGAAAATGAAAATTTAAAAGATGTGGTGTCTGGACTTTTGGCGACATTCGCAGAGGTAACTAAAGAAGAGTTAAAAAGCGACATCTTGGAGGTCCAGCGGACATCTTCAAAGTATGTAATGAAGCGGCAGCTGCCTCGCGAGATTATTATTGACTTTTCATCTAGGAAGACTCGGGACACCATTTTATATAATTCGTACAATGTGGACTTGGATTATTTGGGCAACAAGGTTAAAATTTTGAAGGATGTTCCATTTTTGGCTCGTAAAAGAAGATTCAAGTATAAAGGACTTACGGCTTTCTTGATGAAATGTGATGTGAAATATAAATGGTTGTTTCCAGAAGGCGTTTTGTTTAGTTATAAGGATCAAACTTATAAGATTACATCGGAAGCCCAGCTGACAGACTTTTTGTTCAACCATCAGGAGTTCCATCCAGATGAACATCCAAAGTCTGAAGGGGAAGGTGAGGGGGAGGAGAGAGCGGGCACAGCTGCTCCAGCTGCGCAGAGAGAATTGAGACCGAGATGCAAAGGGGGGGGGGAAGAAGATCTGATCCTGAATATGGCTTGTACTGTATAAGATCTACTAATCTGATCACATGTTAGAAAGTTAACTTTTAAGAAAAATTGCAGCATGAAGGGAATACAAGAGATGTAGTGTAGTGTTTATTGTTTGTATGTTGCTTTTCCCCTTTTCCCAGCCCCCCTCCCCTTTCCCCCCCTTTTTCTTTCCCTTGTATTTTTGTAGTTTTTTGTAGTTTTCTATGTTAGATATTAAAATAAAATAAAATAAAATAAAAGATAATGGCTGTTTTCATGTTCCCTATGGACAAGCATTCCTTCCACTATTGCCTATGGGTACTCGCTGTCCCCATTATTCCTTATGGGCAAGCCTAGTTTGCATTATTCCCAAAGGACAAGCACTCTCTCCATTATTCCTTATGGGCAAGCATCATTTCAGTTATTGCCTGTGGGCAATCGCTGTCCCCATTATTCCCTAAAGGGAATGGCTGTCTCCATTATTCCCTGTGGGAGAGTATGGTTTCCATTATTCTCTATGGCCAATCACTGTTCCCAGTATTCCCTAAGGAAAAACACTGTTTTCATTACTCCCAAAGGGCAAGCATAGTTTCCATTATTTCCTATGGTCAATCAGAGTCTCCATTATTCCCTATGGGCAAACGTGCTTACCATTATTGCCTAAGGACAATCACTGTCTCCATTATTCTTTAGGGGCAAGGTTTATTTCCCTTATTCCCAATGGGTTATAGCGGTTCCCATTATTCCCTAAAGCGAAGTGTTGTTTTCGTAAGTCCCTATTGGCAAGCATGGTTTCCATTATTCCCTACGGGCAATAGCAGTCCCCATTATTCCCTATTGGCAATCATGGTTTCCATTATTCCCTACGGGCAATAGCATAGCAGTCCCCATTATTCCCTATGGGCAAGCATGGTTTCCTTTATTCCCTAGGGCCACTTACTGTGCCTTTATTCCTATAGACAATGGCTGTTTTTATTATTCCCTCTGGAAAAACACTGTTTTTATTATTCCCTGTGGACAATCCCTACCTCCATTATTCCTAAGGGTAAGCAAGCTTTGCGTTATTCACTACGGTCAATCGCTGTCCCCAGTATTCCCTAAGGGTAATCTCTGCTCCTATTATTCCCTATGGCCAAGCATGATTTCCATTATTCCCCGTGGGCAATCACAATCTGCATTATTGCCTAGGGACAATCGCTGTTTTCATTATTCCCAAAGGGCAATTATTCTTTCCATTTTTCCCTAAGGGCAAGCATGGTTTCCATTATTCCCTATGGCCACTCTCTGTCCCTATCTATCGTCTTCTGTTCAACTCTATAGCTATTTAAAGCGTTTCCATTCTGTCCTAGCTCTAGCATCTCTTTGTAGCCTTTTCTGCTTCACTCTATCTGTATCTACTATTTCTTATTTTCTGTTTCTTTCCATGTCTTTCCACCAATATCGTTCTGAGTCTATCTCTTTCTATGTATATCTGCCCTTGCCTATCTATTTCTATATCTTGCTATCATTTTGTCTCTTTCTATATCTATCTGTATCTATGTATCTTTATATTCATCTATCTGTTTCTATGTGTATCCAACTTGTTCTAATCTTTTTGTTTTTCTCCTTCCTTCCTTCCTTCCTTCTTCCTTCCTTCCTTCCTTCCTTCCTTCCTTCCTTCCTTCCTTCCTTCCTTCCTTCCTTCTTCCTTCCTTCCTTCCTTCCTTCCGTTCATCCATCTCCTATCTTTTTATCTCTAGATATTTTTCTCTTTATATATACCAACATCTATCACTTTCTATCCATCTTTCTCTATCTTCATCTAAGTGTATCTATGTATGTATGTATATAATTTTCTAATGTTTTTGTTTTACTCCTTCTTCCTTCCTTCCTTTCTTCATTCCGTTCTTCTTCTTTTCCTTCCTTCCTTCCTTCCTTTCTTCGTTTCTTCCTTCCTTCCTATCTTCCTTCCTTTCTTTCATCCATCTCCTACCTTTTTATTTCTGGATATGATTTTCTCTTTATATATACCAACCTCTATCACTTTCTATTCATCTTTAACTATCTTCATCTAAGTGTATGTATGTATATAATTTTCTAATGTTTTTGTTTTATTCCTTCCTTTCTTTCTTCCTTCCGTTCTTTTTTCCCTTCCTTCTTACTTCCTTCCTTCCTTCCTTTCTTCGTTTCTTCCTTCCTTCCTTCCTTCCTTCCTATCTACCTTCCTTTCTTTCATCCATCTCCTATCTTTTTTTTTCTGGATATGATTTTCTCTTTATATATACCAACCTCTATCACTTGCTATTCATCTTTCTCTAACTATCTTCATCTAACTGAATCTCTTTCTCTAACTATCTTCATCTAAGTGTATCTATGTATGTATATCATTTTCTATTGTTTTTGTTTTTCTCCTACTTCCTTCCTTCCTTCTTTCCTTCCTTCCTTTCTTCCTTCCTTCCTTCCTTCCTCCCTTTCATCCATCTCCTATCTTTTTATCTCTAGATATTTTCTCTTTATATATACCAACATCTATCACTTTCTATCCTCTTTCTCTATCTTCATCTAAGTGTATCTATGTATGTATGTATATAATTTTCTAATGTTTTTGTTTTACTCCTTCCTTCCTTCCTTTCTTTCTTCATTCCGTTCTTCTTCTTTTCCTTCCTTCCTTCCTTTCTTCGTTTCTTCCTTCCTTCCTATCTTCCTTCCTTTCTTTCATCCATCTCCTATCTTTTTATTTCTGGATATGATTTTCTCTTTATATATACCAACCTCTATCACTTTCTATTCATCTTTAACTATCTTCATCTAAGTGTATGTATGTATATAATTTTCTAATGTTGTTTTATTCCTTCCTTCCTTTCTTCCTTCCGTTCTTTTTTCCCTTCCTTCTTACTTCCTTCCTTCCTTCCTTCCTTCTTCGTTTCTTCCTTCCTTCCTTCCTTCCTTCCTTCCTTCCTTCCTATCTACCTTCCTTTCTTTCATCCATCTCCTATCTTTTTTTTCTGGATATGATTTTCTCTTTATATATACCAACCTCTATCACTTGCTATTCATCTTTCTCTAACTATCTTCATCTAACTGAATCTCTTTCTCTAACTATCTTCATCTAAGTGTATCTATGTATGTATATCATTTTCTATTGTTTTTGTTTTTCTCCTACTTCCTTCCTTCCTTCCTTCCTTCCTTCCTTCCTTCCTTCTTCCTTCCTTCCTTCCTTCCTCTTCCTTCCTTCCTTCCTTCCTTCCTTCCTTCCTTCCTTCCTTTCTTTCATCTATCTCCTTTCTTTTTATCTCTAGATATGACTTTCTCTATATTCATCTATCCGTTTGTATGTTTATCCCTCTTTTTCTAATGTCATTGTTTTTCTCCTTCTTTTTCCCCCTTTTTTCTTCCTTTTTTCCTTCCTTCCTCCCTCCCTCCCTCCCTCCCTTTCTTTCTTTCTTTCTTTCTTTCTTCCTTCCTTTCTTCTTTTCTTTCTCCTTCTTTCCTTCCAATCTTCCTTCCTTCCTTTCATCCATCTCCAATCATTTTATTTCTGGATATGATTTTCTCTTTATATATACCAACCTCTCTCACTTTCTATTCATCTTTCTCTAACTATCTTCATCTAAGTGTATCTATGTATGTATATCATTTCTAATGTTTTTGTTTTTCCCCTTCCTTCCTTCCTTCCTTCCTTTCCTTATATCTGTCTGTCTTTATTTCTTTTCTTTTATTTTTCTTTTACTTTTTCTATATCTTGCTATCTTTTTCTCTCTTTCTATATCTGTATCTATATATATTCTCTATATTCATCTATCTGTTTCTATGTGTATCCGTATTTTCTAGTTTTTGTTTTTCTCCTTCCTTCCTTCCTTCCTTCCTTCCTTCCTTCCTTCCTTCCTTCCTTCCTTCCTTCCTTCCTTCCTTTCATCTATCTCCTATCTTTTTATCCCTAGATATTATTTTCTCTGTATATATACCAACATCTATCACTTTCTATCCATCTTTCTCTATCTTCATCTAAGTGTATCTATGTATGTATGTATATAATTTTCTAACGTTTTTTGTTTTACTCCTTCCTTCCTTTCTTTCTTCATTCCGTTCTTCTTCTTTTCCTTCCTTCCTTCCTTCCTTTCTTCGTTTCTTCCTTCCTTCCTATCTTCCTTCCTTTCTTTCATCCATCTCCTATCTTTTTATTTCTGGATATGATTTTCTCTTTATATATACCAACCTCTATCACTTTCTATTCTTCTTTAACTATATTCATCTAAGTGTATGTATGTATATAATTTTCTAATGTTTTTGTTTTATTCCTTCCTTCCTTTCTTCATTCCATTCTTTTTTCCCTTCCTTCTTACTTCCTTCCTTCCTTCCTTCCTTCGTTTCTTCCTTCCTTCCTTCCTTCCTTCCTTCCTTCCTATCTACCTTCCTTCCTTTCATCCATCTCCTATCTTTTTTTTCTGGATATGATTTTCTCTTTATATATACCAACCTCTATCACTTGCTATTCATCTTTCTCTAACTATCTTCATCTAACTGAATCTCTTTCTCTAACTATCTTCATCTAAGTGTATCTATGTATGTATATCATTTTCTATTGTTTTTGTTTTTCTCCTACTTCCTTCCTTCCTTCCTTCCTTCCTTCCTTCCTTCCTTCCTTCCTTCCTTTCTTTCTTTCTTTCTTTCTTTCTTTCTTTCATCTATCTCCTTTCTTTTTATCTCTAGATATGACTTTCTCTATATTCATCTATCCGTTTGTATGTTTTATCCCTCTTTTCTAATGTCATTGTTTTTCTCCTTCTTTTTCCCCTTTTTTCTTCCTTTTTTCCTTCCTCCCTCTTCCCTCCCTCCCTCCCTCCCTTTCTTTCTTTCTTTCTTTCTTTCTTTCTTTCTTTCTTTCTTTTCTTTTCTTTCTTCTTTCTTTCTTTCTTCTTCTTCTTCTCCTTCCTTCCTTCCTTCTTCCTTTCTTCTTTCTTCCTTCCTTCTTTCCTTCCAATCTTCCTTCCTTCCTTTCATCCATCTCCAATCATTTTATTTCTGGATATGATTTTCTCTTTATATATACCAACCTCTCTCACTTTCTATTCATCTTTCTCTAACTATCTTCATCTGTGTATCTATGTATGTATATCATTTTCTAATGTTTTTGTTTTCTTCCCCTTCCTTCCTTCCTTCCTTCCTTTCTTTCCTTATTTCTGTCTGTCTTTATTTCTTTTTCTTTTATTTTTCTTTACTTTTTCTATATCTTGCTATCTTTTTCTCTCTTTCTATATCTGTATCTATATATATTCTCTATATTCATCTATCTGTTTCTATGTGTATCCGTATTTTTCTAGTTTTTGTTTTTTCTCCTTCCTTCCTGTCCTTCCTTCCTTCCTTCCTTCCTTCCTTCCTTCCTTCCTTCCTTCCTTCCTTCCTTCTTCCTTCCTTCCTTCCTTCCTTCCTTCCTTCCTTCCTTCCTTCCTTCCTTTCATCTATCTCCTATCTTTTTATCCCTAGATATTATTTTCTCTGTATGTATACCAACCTCTATCACTTTCTATTCATCTTTCTCTATCTTCATCTAAGTCTATTTATGTATGTATATCATTTTCTAATTTTTTTCTAGCACTCTCTCTCTCTATCACTATCTCTCTATTTCTCTATCTCTCTACCTACCTATCTATCTATCACACTTCTTATGTCAACCTTGCTACTTTCTATTTCCTCTCTGTTTCTTTCTATGTCTTTCTACAAATATCTTTCTGTATATATCTTTTTATACACACATCTTCTCTTTCTATCACTAGCTTTCTTTTTGTGTCTTTCTGTATCTATCCATATTGTTGCTACATACCTTTATCTGTGTGTGTCTTTCATTTTCTGTTTTTTCTTTTCTTTCTTTTCTTTCTTCCGTTCCTTACTTCCTTTGATCTTTTCTTATCTCTCGATATGATTTGTCTTTATATATACCAACCACTATCACATTCTATTCATCTTTCTATAACTATCTTCATCTAAGTGTATCTATGTATTTATATCATTTTCTAATTTTTTGTTATTCTCCTTCCTCATTTTCTTTCCTTCCTTCCTTCTTTCCTTCCTTCCTTTCTTCTATCTTTATATCTCTAGATATGATTTTCTCTATACATTATACCAACCTCTACAACTTTCTATTTATCTTTCTCTAACTATCTGGATCGAAGTGTTTCTATGTATTTATATCGTTTTCTAATGTTTATGTTTCGCTCTCTCACTATCTTTCTATTTATCTCTCTACCTACCTATCTATCTATCATACTTGTTCTGTACACCTTGTTACTTTCTATTTTTATTTGTCTATGTTTTTCTACCAATATCTTTCTGTATTTATCTTTTATACGCATATCTTCTCTTTCTATCACTAGCTTTTGTTTTCTCTTTCTATATCTATCACTTTTTTTCTACATAACTTTATCTTCACCGATGTGTATATATGTCTATCTCTCATTTTCTAATGTTCTCTCTCTCTCTCTCTCCCTCTCTCTCTCTCTCTCTCCTCTCTCTCTCTCTCTCTTTCTCTCTCTCTCTCATCTAGCTATCTATATCTATCATCTATCTATCATCTATCATCTGTCATCTATCTATCATACTTGTTCTGGCCAACTTTTTTTCTATTTGAAGCATTTGTGTTCTGTTTCTAGCTCTAGCACACTTGATCTCTATGTAGCCTCTTCTATCTGTTTCCCTGTATCTGTCTGTTACTGCCTCTTTGTTACTTTCTGTCTGTCTGTATTGTTTGTCTTTCACAACTATTAATCTGAATCGCTCTCTTTATATGAATATCTGCCCTTTCCTCTCTCTTTCTACCTCTAGCTATCATTTTCTCTCTTTCTCTCTAACTATCATTTTCTACTTACCTTTCTCGATTTTCATCTATGTGCATTTATGTGTACAAGGTCTTCCCTAATGTTCTTGTTTTTTCTCCTTTCTATCCGTATCTATCTTGTTCTGTCCAACTCTGTATCTATTTGAAGCATTTGCATCCTCTTTCAGTGTCTAGCACAGTCTTCTCTTTCTATTTCTCTCTATCTCTTACTATTTGTTACTTGCTGTCTGTCTGTATCGTTCTATGTCTTGTCCACCACGATCTATCTGAGTCTATCTCTTTCTCTGCCCTTTCCTATCTCTTTCTATCTCTAGCTATCATTTTCTTTCCTTATCTATCTCTATTGTTTTTAATAGATTTCTATAACAATCTTCATCTACACGTATCTTGTGTCTCTATCTATTGCAAATGATATTGTTTGTCTCTCCTTTTAATCCTCAAGCTATGTTCTTGGGTCTGAGTCTATTTGAAGTCTTCACATTCTGTTTCTAGCTCTAGGACAGTTGATAGAAACAGATAGAGATAGAAAGAAACAAATAGGCAATAAAAGACAGAGATAAACAGATAGAAAAGGCTACTTAGATATAAACTGTGCTAGACCTAAAAACAGAATGCAAATGCTACAAATAGATATGGAGTCAGACAGAACTAGGTAGACAGAGAGAAACAAGGAGAGAAAAACAAAATCATTAGCAAAATATACACATAGATGAAGATAGAGAAAGGTATATAGAAACCACTAGAGGTATCAATACAATACAATACAATCATGAGAGAAACTGAAAGCTAGTGATACAAAGAGAAAAGAAAGGCAAGGTATACATAGATACACATTCAGATAGATAGTCCATAGAAAGACATAACACGAAATAGAAGAGATAGAAACTAACAAATAAACAGTGAGATATACAGAGAAACAGCTAGAAAGGGCTACACAGAGATCTACTGCACTAGATACCAAGAAAGAGAATGAGAATGCAACAAATAGATATACAGTTAGACAGAACATGATGATGATGAGGATGAGGATGAGGATGAGGATGAGGATGAGGATGAGGATGAGGATGAGAGAGAGAGAGAGAGACAATATAAAAAGGAGCAATAGATAGATACACATAGATGAAGAAAGAGAAAATTATACAGAAAACGATAGAGATAATATAGAAAGAAAATGATAGGTCATGGTAGAAAGAGAGAGCAAAGCAGATATAAAGAGAGCGATTCAGATAGGTAATTGTAGAAAGACAGAAAGAAACAGAGATAGGAAGTAACAAATATACAGTAAGAGACACAGAAAGAGAAAAAGCAGCATAGAGATACACTGAGCTAGATCTAGAAACAGAATGCGAACGCTACTAGATATAGGTTCAGACAGAACAAGATAGAAATAACACATTAATGGATAGAAAGAAACAGAAAAACCAAATCAAATAGACTCTATGTCTATTTGAATCGTTCGCATTCTGTTTCTATGTCAATGTCTAGCACAGTATATCTCTATCTTAATCTATTGTTTTCCATGTATCTGCCCTTCTCTCTCTCTATCACTAGCTTTCATTTTCTCTCCTATATCTGTATCGTTTTCTACATACCTTTATCTTTCATCTAATGTTTTTCTCCTCACCTTTCTATCAGTCTATCTTGTTCGGTCCGACTCTACTTTTGTAGCGTTGGCATTTCTAGCTCTAGTTCAGTGGATTTCTATGTAGCCTTTTCTATCTGTTTCTCTGTATTTGTATTTGTTACTTCCGATCTCTATCTGTTTCTTTTTGTCTTCCTACCAATATCTTTCTGTATATCTCTTTATATGCACATCTGCCATTCTATCACTAGCTTTCATTTTCTGTCTTTCTATATCTATCTCTATTGTTTCACCAATGTGTATGTATATGTATCTATCATTTTCAAATGTTCCTTCTTTCATTTCTTTTTCTTTTTCGTACTTTCATCTACCATCTATCTATCATCTATCTATCTATCATCTATCTATCTATCTATCTATCTATCTATCTATCTATCTATCTATCTATCTATCTATCTATCATCATCATCATCATCATCATCATCATCATCATCATCATCATCATCAACTGTCCTCCTTTTTTCTATTTGGTGTGTGTGTTCTTTTTTTAGCTCTAGCACAATTGATCTCCTATTCTATTCTATTCTATTCTATTCTATTCTATTCTATTCTATTCTATTCTATTCTATTCTATTCTATTCTGTTCTGTTCTGTTCTGTTCTGTTCTGTTCTGTTCTGTTCTGTTCTGTTCTGTTCTGTTCTGTTCTGTTCTGTTCTAGCACAGTTGATTTCTTTCTGTTTTTCTGTATCTGTCTCTTAATATTAGTACAAATCTTTTCCTAATGTTCCTCTTTTTCCCTATCCTTTCTATCAATATATTTGTTTAATTTCTATCTCCATCTGTTTTTCTGTCTTTCCACCGCTGTCTATCTGAGTCTGTCTCTTTCTCTGTATATCTGCCCTTTCCTATTTTTTTCTATCTCTAGCTATCTTTTTCTATCTATATCTATTTTGCTTTTAACTAGATTTCTATAACTATCTTCATCTCAGTGTATGTATTTCAAATGATATTTTCGCTCTCCGTTTTATTTATCAATCTCTCTTCTTCAGTCGGACTCTATATTTTTTTGAAATCTTCACACTCTGTTTCTAGCTCTAGTTCAGTTGATAGAAACAGGTAGAGATAGAAAGAAACAAATAAGAGACAGTAAGAGACAGATATAGAGAAAAAGATAGAAAAGGCTACTTAAGATAGCAACTGTGCTAGACCTGAAGACAAGATAGATAGAAACAAGGAGAGAAATACAAAAACATTAGCAAAGTAGACACATAGATGAAGCTAGTTAAAGCTATATAGACATCAATAGAGAGATATAGAGAGAAACTGAAAGCTAGTGCTAGAAAGAGAAAAGAAAGCAAAGGTATTCATAGAGAGATTCAGATAGATAGAAAGACATAGAAAGAAAGAGCGATAGAATGTAACAAATAAACAGTAAGTGAGAGATACAGAGAAACAGATAAAAAAGGCTACACAGAGATCTTACTGTGCTAGATGAAGAATGTAAATGCTAAAAATAGATATAGAGTCAGATAGAACAAGACAGATAGCTTGCTAGCTAGCTAGCTAGAGAGATAGAGAGACAGACAGACAGACAGAAGACAAGAAAAACAAAAACATTAGCAAAAATAAAATAAACATAGATGAAGAAAAAGAAAGGTGTACAGTAAACGATACAGATAAATATAGAGAAAAAATGATAGGTAGAGATTGAAAGATAGGAAAGGGTAGAGAAAGATAGATTCAGATAGATAATGGTAGAAGGAAAAAACATATATAGAATGTGACAAACCTGTAGCGAGAACCAGATAGAAAAAACACAGAGAGAAACAGAGAGAAAACACAGAAACAGATAGAAAAAGCTGCATAGAGATGTATTCAGCTAGATCTAGAAACATATAGAATGTGAACGCTACAAATAGATATAGGTTCAGACAGAACAAGATTGAAATAACTAAATAAACAGGTAGATAGAAAGAAGCCGAGAAAAACCAAATAGATAGAAAAGGACAGATATACATAGATACACATAGAAGAAGATTGTTAGAGAAAGGTATATAAGAAAGCGTACTATGTGTTAGTACGAGACTATTTGTTCATACTTTCTCTCCCTCTCTCTCTCTACCACTATCATCTTAATCTCTTTCTATGTATATCTGCCCTTTCCTATCTCTAGATTTCATTTTATCTCTTTCATCCCTATCGTTTTCTATTATACCTTTCTCTAACTATCTTCTGTGTATCTATGTCTTTTTCTATCTGATTTGGTTTTTCTCGGCTTCTTTCTATTTATCTATTTAGTTTCCAACCTGTTCTGTCTGAACCTATATCTATTTGTAGCTTTCGCATTCTATATGTTTCTAGATATAGCTCAGTGTATCTCTATGCAGCTTTTTCTGTTTCTCTGTGTCTCTTAGTCTATTTGTTACATTCTATCTCTATCCATTTCTTTCTATGTCTCTCTACTCTTTCTATGTCTATCTCTTTCTACACTATCTCTTTCTATGTCTACGTGCACTGTCCTATATCACTAGCTTTTATTTTCTCCATCTATCTCTATCGCTTTCTATGTACCTTTCCCTATCTTCATCTGTGTATCTATCTTTCTATTTGATTGGGTTTTTCTCGGCTTCTTTCGATCCATCTAATCTGTTTATTTAGTTATTTCTATCTTGTTGTAGAAAGGAACAGATAGAGATAGAAAGTAACAAATTGACAGATTGTAAGAGACAGATACAGAGAAACGCTACAGGCTACATAGAGATCCACTGAGCTAGAGCTAGAAATGCCAATGCTTCAAATAGATATAGAGTTGGACAGAACAAGATAGATAGATGGATAGACTGATAGAAAGGAGAGGAAAAAAACATTAGGAAAAGATATATATACATACACATAGATGAAAAGAGATAAAGGTATATCGAAAACGATACAGATATAGGAGAGAAAATGAAAGGTGGTGATAGTTGGGCAGATATACATGGAAAGCAATTGATTCAGATAGACAGTGGAGGAAAGAGAAAGAAACAGAGATAGAATAACAAATATACAGTAAGGCAAGGTAGAGATCCACTAAACTAGCGCTAGAAACAAAATGCGAACTCAAAGAGTTGGACAGAGCACGATAGATACTGTTAGCGTTCTGTTTGTCTATTAGACTATTTGTACTGTTTGCATTCTATCTGTTTCTAGCTCTAGCTCAGTTTATCTCTATGTAGCGTTTTCTGTTTCTCTCTCTGTCTCTTGCTATTTGTTACATTCTATATCAATTTCTTTCTTTCTACCACTAACTCTCTGAATCTATCTCTTTCTATGTATACATGCACTTTCCTCTTTCTATCTCTATTTCTGTCTCTTTCTATCACTAGCTTTCATTTTCTCTTTATATATTTCTATCACTTTCTGTGTCTATCTTCATCTATCTTTTTCTATTTGATTAGGTTTTTCTAAGCTGTTTATTTAGTTATTTCAATCTTGTTCTGTCTGAACCTATGCAGCGTTTGCATTCTATATGTTTCTAGACCTAGCTCAGCCTTTTCTTTCTGTTTGTCTCTCTGTCTCTTTATTTGTTACTTTCTATCTCTGTTTCTTTCTGAGTCTTTCTACAATTACCTATCTGAATCTCTCTCTTTCTATCTGCTTTGCTATCTCTTTCGATCTCCACCTATCATTTTCTCTCTTTCTATGCTTATCACCACTGTTTTCTGTATACTTCTCTTTTTTCATCTATGAGTTTCTGTCATTCTATCTATCTATCTATCATCTATCTATCTATCTATCTATCTATCTATCTATCTATCTATCTATCTATCTATCTATCTATCTATCTATCTATCTATCTATCTATCTATCTATCTATCTATCTATCTATCTATCTATCTATCTATCTATCTATCTATCTATCTATCTATCTATCTATCTATCTATCTATCTATCTATCTATCTATCATCTATCTATCTATCTATCTATCTATCTATCTATCTATCTATCTATCTATCTATCTATCATCTCTGTCTAACTGATATCTTTTTGTATCATTTGCGTTCTCTTTCTTCACTGTGCAGCCTTTTCTACAGATACATATAGAAGAAGATAGTTATACACAGTTTCTCTGTGTAGCCTTTTCTACAGATACATATAGATGAAGATATAGAAATCTGTTTAAAAACAATAGAGATTGATATAGATAGAAAATGATAGCTAGAGATAGAAAGAGATAGGAAAGGGCAGAGAAAGAGATAGACTCAGATAGATAGTGGTGGAAAGACATAGAACGATACAGACAGCAAGTAAGAAATAGTAAGAGATAGAGAGAAATAGAAAGAGAAGACTGTGCTAGACACTGAAAGAGAATGCAAATGCTTCAAATAGATATAGAGTTGGACAGAACAAGATGGATAGATACTGATAGAAAGGAGAAAAAAACAAGAACGTTAGGGAAGACCTTGTACTCATACATGCACATAGAAGAAAATTGAGAAAAGTAAGTAGAAAATGATAGAGGGAAAGAGCGAAAATGATAGCTCGAGGTAGAAAGAGATAGTAAAGGGCAGATATTCATATAAAGAGAGAGATTCAGATTAATGGTTGTGGAAAGACAGAACAATACAGACAGACAGAAAGTAACAAATAGGCAGTAACAGACAAAGAAACAGAGAAACAGATAGAAGAGGCTACATAGAGATCAAGTGTGCTAGAGCTAGAAACAGAACACAAATGCTTCAAATAGAAAAAAAGTTGGCCAGAACAAGTATGCTAGATAGATGACAGATGATAGATGATAGATGATAGATAGATGATAGATAGATGATAGATAGAGAGATAGAGAGAGAGATAGAGAGAGAGAGACAGAGAGAAAACATTAGAAAATGAGAGATACACATACATACACATTGGTGAAGATAAAGGTATGCAGAAAAGAAAAGTGATAGATATAGAAAGAGAAAACAAAAGCTAGTGATAGAAAGAGAAGATATGCGTATAAAAAGATACAAAAAGATATTGGTAGAAAAACCTAGAAAGAGACAGATAAAAATAGAAAGTAACAAGGTGTACAGAACAAGTATGATCGATAGATAGGTAGGTAGAGAGATAAATAGAAAGATAGTGAGAGAGCGAAACATAAACATTAGAAAACGATATAAATACATAGAAACACTTCGATCCAGATAGTTAGAGAAAGATAAATAGAAAGTTGTAGAGGCTGGTATATGTATAGAGAAAATCATATCTAGAGATATAAAGATGGAAGGAAGGAAGGAAGGAAGGAAGGAAGGAAGGAAGGAAGGAAGGAAGGAAGGAAGGAAGGAAGGAAGGAAGGAAGGAAGGGGGAAAAACAAAAACTAGAAAACTATGGATACACATACAAACAGGTGGATGAATATAGTGAAATATATATAGAAACAGATAGATATAGAAAGAGAGACAATGATAGCAAGATATAGAAAAAGAAAAAGAAAGAAAGAAGGCAAGAAAGAAAATGAGGAAGGAAGGAGAATAACAAAAACATTAGAAAATGATATAAATACATAGATACACTTAGATGAAGATAGTTATAGAAAGATGAATAGAATGTGATAGAGGTTGGTATATATATATAGAGAAAATCATATCTAGAGATAAGAAAAGGAGATAGATCAAAGAAAGGAAGGAAGGAAGGAAGGAAGGAAGGAAGGAAGGAAGGAAGGAAAGAAAAAACAGAAAATGATAGATACACATAGAAAGAGACAAAATGAAAGCTAGTGATAGAAAGAGAAGATGTGTGTATAAAAAGATATATACAGTAAGATATTTGTAGAAAGACATAGAAAGAAACAGATAGAAATAGAAAGTAACAAGGTGTACAGAACAAATATGATAGATAGGTAGGTAGAGAGATAGAGAAATAGACAGATAGTTAGAGAGAGAGAGAGAGTGGTAGACAGAAAAAAACATTAGAAAATGATATACATACATAGATTCACTTAGATGAAGATAGTTAGAGAAAGATGAATACAAAATGACAGAGGTTGGTATATATACAGAGAAAATAATATGTAGGGATAAAAAGATAGGAGATAGATGAAAGGAAGGAAGGAAGGAAGGAAGGAAGGAAGGAAGGAAGGAGAAAAACAAAAACATTAGAAAATGATATACATACACTTAGATGAAGATAGATAAAGATGAATAGCAAGTGATAGAGGTTGGCATATGTATAGAGAAAATCATATCCAGAAATAAAAAGATTGGAGATAGATGAAAGGAAGGAAGAAAGATTGGAAGGAAGGAAGGAAGAAAAGAAGAAAGGAAGGACGAAAGATTGGGAGGGAGGGAGGGAGGGAGGGAGGGAGGGAAAAAGGAAGAAAAAAGGGAAAAAGGAAGGAGAAAAACAATTACATTAGAAAAAAGGGATAAACATACAAACGGATAGATGAATATAGAGAAAGTTTTATAGATACAGATAGATATAGCGAGAAAATGATAGCAAGATATAGAAAAAGAAATAGAAATAGAAAAAGAAAGAAGGGAAGGAAGGAGGGAAGGAAGGAAGGAAGGATGTTAGGATCGAAGGAAGAAAAGAAAAAAACAGAAAGTGATAGCTACACATACATAGACATTGGTGAAGATAAAGGTATGTAAAAATCAGTAGAGAC
Source organism: Eublepharis macularius (assembly GCF_028583425.1). Classification (NCBI taxonomy): domain Eukaryota; kingdom Metazoa; phylum Chordata; class Lepidosauria; order Squamata; family Eublepharidae; genus Eublepharis; species Eublepharis macularius. Next base: position 227,884,500 of record NC_072791.1, on the reverse strand, counting down.
AGATATATAGAGAAAATGAAAGCTAGTGAGAGGAAGGGAAGATATGCGTATAAAAAGATATATACAGAAAGATATTGGTAGAAATACATAGAAAGAAATAGATAGAAATAGAAAATAACAAGGTGTACAGAACAAGTATGATAGATAGATAGGTAGGTAGGTAGAGAGATAAAGAAATAGAGAGATAGTGAGCTAGAGAGAGCGATAGAGAGAACCAACCCCCAAAAAACATTAGACAATGATATACATATATAGAAACACTTAGATGAGGGTAGTTAGAGAAGTTGTAGAGGTTGGTATATGTATAGAGAAAATCATATCTAGAGATATAAAGATGGAAGGAAGGAAGGAAGGAAGGAAGGAAGGAAGGAAGGAAGGAAGGAAGGAAGGAAGGAAGGAAGGAAGGAAGGAAGGAAGGAAGGAAGGAAGGAAGGAAGGAAGGAAGGAAGGAAGGAAGGGGGAAAAACAAAAACTAGAAAACTATGGATACACATACAAACAGGTGGATGAATATAGTGAAATATATATAGAAACAGATAGATATAGAAAGAGAGACAATGATAGCAAAATATAGAAAAAGAAAAAGAAAGAAAGAAGGCAAGAAAGAAAATGAGGAAGGAAGGAGAATAACAAAAACATTAGAAAATGATATAAATACATAGATACACTTAGATGAAGATAGTTATAGAAAGATGAATAGAATGTGATAGAGGTTGGTATATATAAAGAGAAAATCATATCTAGAGATAAGAAAAGGAGATAGATCAAAGAAAGGAAGGAAGGAAGGAAGGAAGGAAGAAAAGAAAAAACAGAAAATGATAGATACACATAGATAAACGTATGTAGAAAACAATATGGATAGATACAGAAAGAGACAAAACGAAAGATATTGATAGAAAGAGAAGATGTGTGTATAAAAAGATGTATACAGTAAGATGTTTGTAGAAAGACATGTTACCAGAACTGCTCTTTATTATAAGGGGGAAATTAGCTTTAGCAGTCTGTAACTTAAAATTAGCGTGGATCTTAACCTATGTCTACGGAGGTCCCGATTCCAGACACTCTAATGAATAAGAGGCAGACTACAAATAATGTGGCGTAAGCCTGAACTTGCACAAGCATACAAGAAACCAACTCATAGATAAAAGCAGCAATGATAAAAGCAAGTGCGAGGAAATAATTCATGAGGGTAAGCGGCGGAAGGGCTCATGGGGGCAGAAAAATAAACTTCGCAATTAAAAGGCTAACTCATGCAGCCAGATTAAAATCAAATTCATAGAGTCTAAAATCAGGAATAAAATAACCTTTAAAAGAGACCGTTCAGGAGTGGTCCCGGTTAAAACCAAATTCATAAAATGATAAATAGGCTAGAATTACCTCGGCGGAGGGAGTCAGGTTAAAAAGGCAATTCATAAGGTTAAAATCAAATTCATAGGGATAAAGTTAATAGGGGGTGACAAAAGGGTCCCAGTTCATGGGAGGATCATGGGCGCACTTGCAGTAAATAGAGGGCGGGACTAGTTCGGGGCTAAATTCATGGGAGTAAAATTCATAAAAAGCAATGGCAAGAAATTCATAAGACCAACAGGGCAACAAAGATCACAGACGGCTCAGTCTGCAGTACAGCTGCTAGACTGGGTTGCATATCTACAGAAACAAGCAAACTTAGTCCATGTGTTCCAACGCACACTTCCACCCCCCCTTGCTGTCTGCGTCAATCCGCAGAGCAGGGTCGGCTGGCGGCAAGAAGGGCTTCTGGCACACGGTTCTAGTCCTCATGGAGGTGGCGCTGCTGGCAGTCGTTTGGAGACGGGCCGTGGGCAGGGAGGCAGAGAAATACGTCCCCCCCTAGTCCACAAGAGGGCCTCGGAGCGGTGTCCGGCAGCAGAGCGTCCATGGGGCTGGTTCAGGATCCGTACACATAATAAAATACAAGCATAGTTCATAACACCATAAACAACAAAATAGCAAGGAATAGAAATGGGGCGCCAAGAATGACCATTAGGGCAGAAGGAGGTCAGGATTGTACTGATCCAAACGGTAAGACAGCTGGAGTTGCTGGAGCTGTCGGCGGCTCCAACAGCCCAAGTAAAGTAGTGAGGCACATAACAAAACTTGGAAAGCCAAAATAACGATGATCGGGTGCAAAGCCAAATTGTAAATTCCAGTGGCAGTGGGGCTCCAGCCAAAGAGGGTTTCCCACCACGAGTGCTCACCGGTGGTCTTGATCTGTTGGGCAAGATCCAAAATCTCCTTGCCGTTGTGGGACACAACCGAGCCCGTTCGCCAAGTCAATGGTCAGTCCCTCGGCTTGGAAAAACGGCATGCCCAAGAGACCATCGTCTTCTCCCCGGTTTGCGCATGCTGAAATCCGGGTGGCCAGGCTCCCAACGGTGAGGGGGATGTCCTGCCAGACCGGGGATTCCTGCACGCCGCCTCCAAAACCGGCGAGTTGCATGGTAGTAGGGGTCTGGGTTCCCTTTGTGACTAGGGTGGGCCGGAGTATGTTAAGTGAAGCTCCGGTATCTATGAGGAGAGTGGCAGGCTTTTTCTTTTCCCCGGGAGTCCCGATCCCTGCCTTTACTGTCAGTCTCCCCCATGTGTCCGGCTTTAGTTTGGCAACTATGCCCACGGAGGGAGACTGGGACTCGGGGCGGCCCTATTCTGATCCTGTGCCCTGGTCGGCGGACGTGGCACTTCCTCTGAAGGGGTTATTGGGGCTCGGGCGTTCTCGGACCGCAGCTATCGGGGGACTCGAGAAGGAGGGGTCCGGTGGTAAAGGTTGACGGGGGTACTGGGGGCTGCTGCTGGTCTTCCCACTCCATGATCGCCTTCATTAGAACGGACGTGGGCTTTCCATCAAATAGCTCCATGTTCACTCCAATGTTTTTGAGGCGCATTCACAGTTCCCAACGGAGGGGGTCCCTGGACTGGGGCGTGCTGCCGCGGTCCCGGTAGCCCTCGTGGTCGCCCTGTGGTGCTCCCCAAGCGTTAGACTGATCTGGGGGTGGGTAGATCTGGTGGTTGTACGGGTGCGATGCTCGAGAGTGAGAAGGGGCTAGGGGCGCATCCTGTGACCGGGGCTCATGGGGCCCCTGCTGGGCGTAGGAGCCGTAACTCGGGGTGGGTGCAAAGGAGACTCCCGGGCGGTAGTCCCTTGGCCCTCTTCCCCGGTTGAAACTGCTACTCCTTCCCCGCAGGATTCCTCCCCTTGCCTCCGAGTACGAGTTGCGTCCCTGCGGTCGGTACTGGGAGTGGGGGCCATGGTTGGCATAAGTGACTGCACTAATCGGCTCGCTCTCCTTCCTACGGGAGGCCGGGGACTTCACATGGCGGATGGCGCCGGTTTCTCGCAACAGGCCAGCAATGCTCCTGATGCGGGCTTCCAGGTCTCCCCATGAGATGTTCCCGGGCTCCACTCCTGCCAGTGCTAGGCGGGTGACCATCTATAACAGCTCTTCTGAACTCTAGCTCATCGAAGTCAGGTACATCGCTCGCGTCTAAATCTACTTCATCGGCTAGCTCAGCGAGGAGCTGCTTTCTGGCTAAATATGCCTCTGGGTCCTCTCCGGGTTTCTGGGACTCTGCAATGTACAGGGCTTTTAAACTCTTGGTGGGCCATAGGAATGCGCACAGTTCTTTAATTGCTCCGTACTGGCTTCGAGTGGCTAGCCTTCGGTTAGAGATATAGGCTTTGAGGGCCGAGACTCTCTCAGGGGCGGCGCATTGGCGGGCCAGTTGGGCCACATCGGAACCACTAGCGGAGGGCTGGGAGGTGGTTACGTGGGTGAACCATTGGATGGCCGTGTCTCGGTTTAGGGGTCCCATGCGATCTGCTATGGCTTGGAGCTCGTCGGGCCTCCAATTGCGGGTCTCCTTAACGACCCGGTCTGTCTTTTTGCCGTCCTCGTCCATGGATACAATCTCTTTAGTAGCTATCGGATGGAGGGGCTGTGGGGCTTCCTCGGGCTGGGACGAGGGGGATGACCAGCTGTCGGTACTACCTTCGGGGAGGGCCAAGAGGGCTGCGGGATGCATGGTGGAGATTACGGCCTGTTGCATTCCCAGGTGCTGTTTTAGGGCCTCTAGCTCCCTCTTACAAGCGGAGTGGTCTGCTGCGGCTATCCTTGCGACTTTCTGCTCTGCCATGAACTGGGCAGCGTGGGTTAATTTTGCAATTTTCTCCTGACCTTCAATTACTGCGTGCTCAGCCATATCGGCACGAGCGGTGGCTACTTCAGCCTTGTGCTGGGCGTCTTGGAGGGCAGTGGTTAGTCCCTGCTTCTCCAGCATGAAGTTAACTCTCTCTGAACGCCACTCGGCTGCCTTTTCCTCATACTCTTTCTTCTCCTTCCTTAACTGTTCTATCTCCTGTTCCTGTTCTTCTTGGGCTGCCTGTAGCTTATTAATTAGGGACACGCTGTCCTGTAGGGCGGTGAAAAGTGCCCAGGCTCCGTATCTGTCCTTCTTACTTGACCTAGGTTTCTCCTTTTCACAAAAATCTTGGAAGGCGCTTCTGACTATCTGGAGCGGGTCGGGTCCCTTGAAGGAACCGGCTTCCCAAGGGCAATCTCCCTTCTTCACTTGCCACTTCTCCAGGCGGGGCACGGTGGGGGCTGCCCGGTACATCTTTCCTTCTGTTTAAGGCTGATCTCGGGGGAGGTTAAAGAGTGGATCAGCGACACCAGGGGTGGGGCGGTTAAAGCTACTCAGGGGGTTTAACAACTTTTTCCTCTCCATGTTCCTTTGGGAGGTTTATCCTTCCCTTCGGTCCTCAAGGATTTTTAAACTGGGTACTACACAGGCTTTTATCAGGGGTGGTTTTAATGGTCCTACTTTTGGGTTCACAAGGGTATTTTAGGGTCCTATACTCGGTTCTTCTCCACCGGGGGAGAAGGAAAAGTCCTATTCCCGTTTCAAGCTTGCCTACAAGCCACGGGACCAGGAAAGCTTACTGGCTCAGAAGGTGCTCCCAAGCTCTCTAAGCCCAAGAACAAAAACTCTCAGTGCTCCCAAGCCTCTGCTCAGAAGCCAAAGCTCAGGGGTCTCCCAAGCCTATTGCTCAGAAAACCAGAAAGTGTTCCCAAGCCTCTGCTCAGAAACTGCAACTAAGGGGTCTCCTAAGCCTCTGCTCAGGCAACCAGAAATGCTCCCAAGCCTCTGCTCGGAAACTGAAGTGCTCCCAAGCCTCTGCTTAGAAGCCAAAATGCTCTCAAGCTCTCTGCCCAAGAACTAAATTCAAAGTGTCCCCAGGCCTCACGCTCAGAGACAAACGGTTAAACTGTCTCCAAGCCCAGACCAAAAGACTAAATGCGCTCAAGGACTGCCTCTGCAAGTCCCCAGGCAAAAGTGCTCAGGAGTAAAACCACGGTACTCCCAAGCGGAAAGCGCTCAAGAGTTCTATTAACTCCCAAGCAAAAATGTGCCCAAGAGTTCAAACAACTCTCAAGCAAAAATGCGCCCAAGAGTCTTCCTTAAAAACTCTCAAGCGAGGTGCGGCTGGCTGCCGCGGGGCTTCAGGAACCTGGCTTCAGATTCCCAAAGCTAACTGACCAAACGGACTATCGATCCCTTCACGTTTCCTCCGGAGCGGGGATTGAAGCCTAAGTGCTGGCAGGAACGGGGTTTGGACGGACTTAGGAGAGACGGGGGAGGGCGGAAGAGAGTTTTATGTGTGCTGCTTCAGGATGTATATATGCGTATATATCTAGAGCCTACTTCTGGGATCCCACCCACATAGACGCGTTTAGGCGGCCCGGAAAGTGGCCAGGAACTTCACCAGTTCAGAGGTCCTCACCCACAGTACACCGGTTATAACGGCTGGAGGGCCTCACGGTGCACCACAAAAGGCAAGTAGTCCAAAGCTGGCTGAAGGAGGAAATGGGGAAAAGCCAACCCACAAGATAGAATTGCTCGCTAGAGCCACACACACTCACACTTTTAATTCCCTGAGCTAAATTGCGCTCTTTACACTGAGGTCTGGAAAATTTTCCTCTAAGTCAGTTCGCTGAAGACACGCGTGTCTACTCACGTGTATTCACATGAACTGGGTTATGCCCGCATTCTCCACCAGTAAACTGTTACCAGAACTGCTCTTTATTATAAGGGGGAAATTAGCTTTAGCAGTCTGTAACTTAAAATTAGCGCGGATCTTAACCTATGTCTATGGAGGTCCCGATTCCAGACACTCTAGTGAATAAGAGGCAGACTACAAATTAGGTTCCAAACACGTGTATTGTCTAACAATGTGGCGTAAGCCTGAACTTGCACAAGCATACAAGAAACACACAAGATCTAAGAAATACAGAGTATGAAATACAGAGATGTTCACATTAGCTGGTGCCCAACGATGATAGGGGGAATACTCACTTATCCTGGAGCGAAGCAGAGACACGACAGCGAGGGATGGCCCAATGCCAGCACTGGAACCACAGACGGACAGCAAGGAGGTCTGGATAGGATGGCACGCGCGCCATGCGGTCTGGGAGACCGGCTTAAATACCCCAAAACGTACCCTGGGGCAGGTGCTGTACTTGGTGGTTCTCACAGATTAAAACAAAGGTTCTAATGGGCTACTGAATGGCTTGGATGGGCCACTTTGGTAATCAGATTGTGATAAGTGACACCTCAGGAAGAGGGGACAAAAGAGGGAGGGGGAAATCCAAGTGGGCTGAAAGGATGTTCCAGCAGACAGGGCTTGTCCTGATGTCATCAGCTCTGGAATGCGGAGGTTTCTTTGAGATGCATTCTCTAAGTGCTTGGGATGGTCGGCACTTAGTTCCTTCTCCGGGGCGGCTCCTAAGATATGCAGAGCGGGGCGAGGTACTCTCGCTGCGGACGTGGTGTGCCCGCTTCGCCGAAATGGCTTCCCAAAGCAGTCTTCTTCCCAGGGTCTTCTGGCTGCCTGAGAACATGGATGCCGGCTGGGCATAGCTGGGGCTGGTTTGCAGGCTGCCCGGTAGCGAGGGCAAGCTCGGGGACCGGCCCGCGGGAGGCTCCAGGTGGGAACTGACCAGGGAGCGCCTAGCCAGGCTCGCTGGAGGTTTCCCCGGCTGGCGCCCGGCTGATAGCAGCGGCTTGGGCCCATATGAGGCAGGCTTCCATGGAGGCAGGGGGAACAACACTTAAAACACAGTCCAAAGCAGGGAACAGGCACGGTCCGTGGCAGATGGCAATGCAGGCACGGGGCACACTTGTAATAAAGTCCAAACACACACTAGGAAGTCCAGATACAGGTCAGGGCGGGGCTGCCCAGAAATAGAGTCCTTTGTGCAGTTAACCAAACATGGAGTCAGTAAACTACACAGTTTATAGCAGCAGCAAGGTAATTGACACGCAGGCAGGAAACTGACACGTGTATTAACACACACATGTGCAAGGCAGTTTTTGGTGTAGCAGTAAAACAGCAATGCAGGAAACTTTAACACAGTCCATGGCAGGCTTTAAAGCAGGGGAGGGGGCCTACTTGGCAACAGACATAGAAAGAAACTGATAGAAAGTAACAAGGTCTACAAAACAAGTATAATAGATAGGTAGGTAGAGAGATAGAGAAATAGAGAGATAGTGAGAGAGAAAGGTAGAGAGAGAAAAAAACATTAGAAAATGATATACATACATAAATACACTTAGATGAGGATAGTTAGAGAAAGATGAAGAGAAAGATGAATAGAAAGTGATATATATACAGAGAAAATAATATCTAGGGATAAAAAGATAGGAGATAGATGGAAGGAAGGAAGGAAGGAAGGAAGGAAGGAAGGAAGGAAGGAAGGAAGGAAGGAAGGAAGGAAGGAAGGAGGGAAGGAAGGAAGGAAGGAGAAAAACAAAAACATTAGAAAATGATATACATACATAAATATACTTAGATGAAGATAGTTAGTGAAAGATGAATAGCAAGTGATAGAGGTTGGCATATGTATAGAGAAAATCATATCTAGAGATCAAAAGATAGATAAATGAAAGGAAGGAAGGAAGGAGAAAAACAAAAACTAGAAAAATATGGATACACATAGAAACAGATAGATGAATATAGAAAATATATATAGATACAGAAAGATTTAGGAAGAGAGAAAAAGATAGCATGATATAGAAAAAGTAAAAGAAATATAAAAGAAAAAGAAATAAAGAAAGACAGAAATAAGGAAAGACAGGAAGGAAGGAACGAGAAAAACAAAAACATTAGAAAATGATATACATACATAGATACACTTAGATGAAGATAAATCAAAAAGATTCCAGTAGCACCTTTAAGACTAACCTATTTTATTGTAGCATAAGCTTTCGAGATTCAAGTTCTCTTCATCAGATGCATGATCCGTCAGCATCTGACGAAGAGAACTTGATTCTTGAAAGCTTATGCTACAATAAAATGGGTTAGTCTTAAAGGTGCTACTGGACTCTTTTTGATTTTGCTACTACAGACTAACACGGCTAACTCCTCTGGATTAGATGAAGATAGTTAGAGAAAGATGAATAGAAAGTGATAGAGGTTGGCATATGTATAGAGAAAATCATATCCAGAAAAAAAAGATTGGAGATAGATGAAAGGAAGGAAGAAAGATTGGAAGGAAGGAAGGAAGGAAGGAAGGAAGAAGAAAGGAAGGACGAAAGAAAGGGAGGGAGGGAGGGAGGGAGGGAAAAAGGAAGAAAAAAGGGAAAAAGGAAGGAGAAAACAATGACATTAGAAAAAGAGGGATAAACATATAAATGGATAGATGAATATAGAGAAAGTTATATAGATACAGATAGATATAGCGAGAAAATGATAGCAAGATATAGAAAAAGAAATAGAAATAGAAAAAGAAAAAGAAAGAAAGAAGGGAAGGAAGGAGGGAAGGAAGGAAGGAAGGAAGGAAGTTAGGATCAAAGAAAAAAAGAAAAAACAAAGTGATAGCTACACATACATAGACATTGGTGAAGATAAAGGTATGTAGAAATCAATAGAGACAGATATATAGAGAAAATGAAAGCTAGTGAGAGGAAGGGAAGATATGCGTATAAAAAGATATATACAGAAAGATATTGGTAGAAATACATAGAAAGAAACAGATAGAAAAAGAAAGTAACAAGATAGATAGGTAGGTAGGTAGGTAGAGAGATAGAGAAATAGAGAGATAGTGAGCTAGAGAGAGCGACAGAGAGAGAGAAAAAAAACCCAAAACATTAGACAATGATATACATATATAGAAACACTTAGATGAGGGTAGTTAGAGAAACATGAATAGAAAGTGATAGAGGTTGGCATATGTATAGAGAAAATCATATCTAGAGATCAAAAGATAGATAGATGAAAGGAAGGAAGGAAGGAGAAAAACAAAAACTAGAAAAATATGGATACACACAGAAACAGATAGATGAATAGAGAGAACAGATAGATATAGAAAGAGAGAAAAAGATATCAAGATATAGAAAAAGTAAAATAAAAATAAAAGAAAAAGAAATAAAGAAAGACAGAAATAAGGAAAGAAAGGTAGGAAGGAAGGAGAAAAACAAAAACATTAGAAAATGATATACATACATAGATACACTTAGATGAAGATAGTTAGAGAAAGATGAATAGAAAGTGATAGAGGTGGGTATATATAAAGAGAAAATAATATCCAGAAATAAAAAGATTGGAGATAGATGAAAGAAAGGGAGGAAGATTGGAAGGAGGGAAGGAAGGTAGGAAGAAAAGAAGAAAGGAAGGATGAAAGAAAGGGAGGGAGGGAAGGAGGGAGGAAAAAAGGAAGGAAAAAAAAGGAAAAAAGGAAGGAGAAAAACAATGACATTAGAAAAAGAGGGATAAACATACAAACGGATAGATGAATATACAGAAAGTCATATCTAGAGATAAAAAGAAAGGAGACACATGAAATAAAGAAAGAGAGAAAGAAAGAAAGAAAGAAAGAAAAAAAGAAAGAAAGAAAGAGAAAAAATGAAGGAAGGAAGGAAGGAAGGAAGTAGGAGAAAAACAAAAACAATAGAAAATGATATACATACATAGATACACTTAGATGAAGATCGTTAGAGAAAGAGATTTACTTAGTTGAAGATAGTTAGACAAAGATGAATAGCAAGGTTGGTATATAAAGAGAAAATCATATCCAGAAATAAAAAGATAGGAGATGGATGAAAGAAAGGAAGGAAGGAAGGAAGGAAGGTAGGAACGAAGAAAAGAAGAAAGGAAGGAAGGGAGGAAGGAAGGAATAAAAGCAGAACGGAATGAAGAAATAAAGGAAGGAAGGAAGGAGTAAAACAAAAACAAAAAATTTTATACATACATACATAGATACACTTAGATGAAGATAGTTAGAGAAAGATGAATAGAAAGTGATAGAGGTTGGTATATATAAAGAGAAAATTATATCTAGAGATAAAAAGATAGGAGATGGATGAAAGAAAGGAAGGAAGGAAGAAAAGAAGGAAGGAAGGAAGAAGGGAAGGAAGGAAGGAAGACAGGAAGGAAGGAATTAGGAGAAAAACAAAAACAATAGAAAATGATATACATACATAGATACACTTAGATGAAGATAGTTAGAGAAAGAGATTCACTTAGATGAAGATAGTTAGAGAAAGATGAATAGAAAGTGATAGAGGTTGGTATATATAAAGAGAAAATAATATCCAGAAATAAAAAGATAGGAGATGGATGAAAGGAAGGAAGGAAGGAAGGAAGGAAGGAAGGAAGAAAAAAGGAAGGAAGGAAGGAAGGAACGAAGGAACGAAAAAAGCAGAACGGAGTGAAGAAAGAAAGGAAGGAAGGAGTAAAACAAAAACATGAGAAAATTATATACATACATATATAGATACACTTAGATGAAGATAGTTAGAGAAAGATGAGTAGAAAGTGATAGAAGTTGGTATATATAAAGAGAAAATCATATCCAGAAATAAAAAGATAGGAGATGGATGAAAGGAAGGAAGGAAGATAGGAAGGAAGGAAGGAAGAAAAGACGAAAGGATGGAAGGAAGGAAGGAAGGAAGTAGGAGAAAAACAAAAACAATAGAAAATGATATACATACATAGATACACTTAGATGAAGATAGTTAGAGAAAGATGAATAGAAAGTGATAGAGGTTGGTATATATAAAGAGAAAATCATATCCAGAAATAAAATGATTGGGGATAGATGAAAGGCAGGGAGGAAGATTGGAAGGAAAGAAGGAAGGAAGAAAAGAAGAAAGGAAGGATGAAAGAAAGGGAGGGAGGGAGGGAGGAAAAAAGGAAGAAAAAAGGGAAAAAGGAAGGAGAAAAACAATGACATTAGAAAAAGAGGGATAAACATACAAACGGATAGATGAATGTAGAGAAAGTCATATCCAGAGATAAAAAGAAAGGAGATAGATGAAAGGAAGGAAGGAAGATTGGAAAGAAGGAAGGAAGGAAGAAAAGAAGAAAGGAAGGATGAAAGAAAGGAAGGGAGGGAGGGAGGAAAAAATGAAGAAAAAAGGAAGGAGAAAAACAATGACATTAGAAAAAGAGGAATAAACATACAAACGGATAGATGAATATAGAGAAAGTTATATAGATACAGATAGATATAGCGAGAAAATGATGAGAAAGTTATATAGATGTAGAAAGAGAGAAAATGATAGCAAGATATAGAAAAAGAAAGAAATAGAAAAAGAAAAAGAAAGAAAGAAGGGAAGGAGGGAGGGAAGGAAGGAATGAAGTAAGTTAGGATCGAAGGAAGAAAAGAAAAGAACAGAAAATGATAGCTACACATACATACACATTGGTGAAGATAAAGGTATGTAGAAATCAATAGAGACAGCTATAGAGAGAAAACAAAAGCTAGTGAGAGGAAGGGAAGATATGCGTATAAAAAGATATATAAAGAAAGATATTGGTAGAAAAACATAGAAAGAAACAGATAGAAATAGAAAGTAAAAAGGTGTACAGAACAAGTATGAGAGAGAGAGAGAGAGAGAGAGAGACAGAGAGAGAGAGAGATAGTGAGCTAGAGAGAGCGATAGAGAGAGAGGAAAAAAACATAGAAACATAGAAACACTTAGATGAGGGTAGTTAGAGAAACATGAATAGAAAGTGATAGAGGTTGGCATATGTATAGAGAAAATCGTATCTATAGATCAAAAGATAAATGAAAGGAAGGAAGGAAGGAGAAAAACAAAAACTAGAAAAATATGGATACACATAGAAACAGATGAATAGGGAGAATATATATAGATACAGATAGATATAGAAAGAGAGAAAAAGATAGCAAGATATAGAAAAAGTAAAAGAAATATAAAAAAAGAAAGAAAGACAGAAATAAGGAAAGAAAGGTAGGAAGGAAGGAGAAAAACAAAAACATTAGAAAATGATATACATACATAGATACACTTAGATGAAGATAGTCAGAGAAAGATGAATAGAAAGTGAGAGAGGTTGGTATATATAAAGAGAAAATCATATCCAGAAATAAAACGATTGGAGACAGATGAAAGGAAGGGAGGAAGATTGGAAGGAAGGAAGGAAGGAAGGAAGGAAGAAAGGAAGAAAAGAAGAAAGGAAGGATGAAAGAAAGGAAGGGAGGGAGGGAGGAAGGAAAAAAGGAAGGAAAAAGGAAAAAAGGAAGGAGAAAAACAATGACATTAGAAAAAGAGGGATAAACATACAAACGGATAGATGAATATCGAGAAAGTCATATCTAGAGATAATAAGAAAGGAGATACATGAAAGAAAGAAAGAAAGAAAGAAAGAAAGAAAGAAAGAAAGAAAGAAAGAAAGAAAGAAGGGAAGGAAGAAGGGAAGGAAGAAGGGAAGGAAGGAAGAAAGAAGGGAAGGAAGAAAGAAAGAAGGGAAGGAAGGAAGGAAGGAAGGAAGGAAGGAAGAAAGAGAAAAACAAAAACAATAAAAATGATATACATACATAGATACACTTAGATGAAGATAGTTAGAGAAAGAGATTCACTTAGATGAAGCTAGTTAGAGAAAGATGAATAGCAAGTGATAGAGGTTGGTATATATAAAGAGAAAATCATTTCCAGAAATAAAAAGATAGGAGATGGATGAAAGAAAGGAAGGAAGATAGGAAGGAAGGAAGGAAGAAACGAAGGAAGGAAGGAAGGAAGAAAAGAAGAAAGGAAGGAAGGAAGAACGGAAGTAGGAGAAAAACAAAAACAATAGAAAATGATATACATAGATACACTTAGATGAAGATCGTTAGAGAAAGAGATTCACTTAGATGAAGCTAGAGAAAGATGAATAGCAAGGGATAGAGGTTGGTATATATAAAGAGAAAATCATATCCAGAAATAAAAAGATAGGAGATGAATGAAAGAAAGGAAGGAAGATAGGAAGGAAGGAAGAAAGGAAGAAAGGAAGGAAGGAAGGAAGAAGGAAGGAAAAAAAGAACGGAAGGAAGAAAGGAAGGAAGGAAGGAATAAAACAAAAATATTAGAAAATTTTATACATACATACATAGATACACTTAGATGAACATAGAGAAAGATGAATAGTGATAGAGGTTGGTATATATAAAGAGAAAATTATATCTAGAGATAAAAAGATAGGAGATATGATGAAAGGAAGGAAGGAAGGAAGCAGAAAAACAAAAAGATTAGAACAAGTTGGACACACATAGAAACAGATAGATGAATATAAAGATACAGCGATACAGATAGATATAGAAAGAGACAAAATGATAGCAAGATATAGAAATAGATAGGCAAGGGCAGATATACATAGAAAGAGATAGACTCAGAAAGGTATTGGTGGAAAGACATGGAAAGAAACTTAAAATAAGAAATAGTAAGATACAGATAGAAACAGAAAAGGCTACAAAGAGATGCTAGAGCTACAAACAGAATGGAAACGCTTTAAATAGCTATAGAGTTCGACAGAAGAAGATAGATAGGGTCAGAGAGTGGCCATAGGGAATATTGGAAACCATGCTTGCCCTTAGGGAATAATGGAAAGAATACCTGCCCTTTGGGAATAATGAAAACAGCGATTGTCCCTAGGCAATAAAGCAGATTGTGATTGCCCACGGGCAATAATGGAAATCATGCTTGGCCATAGGGACTAATAGGAGCAGAGATTGCCCTTAGGGAATACTGGGGACAGCGACTGACCGTAGTGAATAACGCAAAGCTTGCTTGACCTTAGGGAATAATGGAGGTAGGGATTGTCCACAGGGAATAATAAAAACAGAGTTTCTCCAGAGGGAATAATAAAAACAGCCATTGTCTATAGGGAATAAAGGCACAGTAAGTGGCCCTAGGGAATAATGGAAACCAGGCTTGCCAATAGGGACTTACAACACTTCTCTTTAGGGAATAATGGGAACCACTATAACCCATAGGGAATAAGGGAAATAAACCTTGCCCCTAAAGAATAATGGAGACAGTGATTGTCCTTAGGCAATAATGGTAAGCACGCTTGCCCATAGGGAATAATGGAGACTGTGATTGAACATAGGTAATAATGGAAACTATGCTTGCCCTTAGGGAATAATGAAAACAGCGATTTTCCTTAGGGAATACTGGGAACAGTGATTGGCCATAGGGAATAATGGAAACCATACTCTCCCACTGGGAATATTGGAGACAGCCATTCCCTTTAGGGAATAATGGGGACAGCGATTGCCCACAGGCAATAACTGAAATGATGCTTGCCCATAAGGAATAATGGAGAGAGTGCTTGTCCTTTGGGAATAATGCAAACTAGGCTTGCCCATAAGGAATACTGGGGACAGCGAGTACCCATAGGCAATAGTGGAAGGAATGCTTGCCCATAGGGAAAATGAAAACAGCCATTATCCATAGGGAATAATGGAGAATATGGCCAGGATTGGCCATAGGGAATAATGGAAATCATGTTTGTCCATAGGGAATAATTGAACAGCGATTGCCCATAGGGAATGACGGAAACTGCGATTACCCTTTGGAAATATTGGGAAGAAAGATCGTTGATTGGGAGAAATGAAAAGCATTTGTCTATAGGGCAAATGGAAACAGAGATACTGAAAACTGCAATTGTCCATAGGGAATAATGGGGACAGCGTTAGGGAACAAAGGAAACTATGTTTGCCCATAGGCAATAATGGGGACAGTGTTTGCCCACAGGGAGTAATGGAAAACATGCTCACCGTTAGGGAATGATGAAAACACTTGTCCATAGGGATTAATGCAAACCATGCTTGCACATAGGGAATAATGCAGATGGCGATTGCCCATAGAGAATAATGTAAACCATGCTTCCCTATTGGGTACAATGGAGACAGCGATTGCCCTTAGGAAATCATGGAAACCATGCTTGCCCATACGGAATAATGGGGAGAGCAATTGCCCATAGGAAATCACGGAAAGCATGGTTGCCCTTAGGGAATAATGAAAACAGTGCTAGCCCATGGGGAATTATGGAAATAATGCTTGCCCCTAAAGAATAATGGAGACACTGATTGTTTATAGGCAATTATGGAACCCACGCGTGCACATAGAAAAAGTGCCACGGTGGGAAGCCCAGGATGGGAGCAGGTGGAAATGCCGACCTCCTACCTTCACCCAGCTGGTATTAGGAGTGAGGCAGGTGGCAATGCCCACCACCCAACTTAACAGAGCTGATATTAGGAGTGGCGACCTGGCCCTTCCCCCTCGGGTGAGAACAGATTTGAAGCGACATTGTGCGCTTCCCTCCCTCGCATGGAGGGGGAACGGAGTTGTATAGGCAGCACAAAATAAGTGGCTCGGAAAAGGCCACCCCAGGAACCAGCAACAACAGCATAGGGTGTCACGCAAGTGTGGAAGATTTGGGGCAGTCACCTGAAAGTCCCACCCGCCAGAAGTGGTGGAAACTCCATGACCCGCTCGCTATTATTCCTTATGGGCAAGCATCATTTCAGTTATTCCCTGTGGGCAATTGCTATTCACAACATTCAACAACTGTTCCTGGTTTCCTTTACTCCCTATGGCCACACGCTGTCCCCATTATTCCCTAAGGACAATTGCTGTTTTCATTATTGCCTATGGGCAAACATAGTTTCCTTTGTTCCCTAACGCTGTCCCCATTATTCCCTATGGACAATTGCAGTTTTCAGTATCTCTGTTTCCATTTGCCCTATAGACAAATGCTTTTCATTTCTCCCAATCAACGATCTTTCTTCCCAATATTTCCAAAGGGTAATCGCAGTTTCCGTCATTCCCTATGGGCAATCGCTGTTCAATTATTCCCTATGGACAAACATGATTTCCATTATTCCCTATGGCCAATCCTGGCCATATTCTCCATTATTCCCTATGGATAATGGCTGTTTTCATTTTCCCTATGGGCAAGCATTCCTTCCACTATTGCCTATGGGTACTCGCTGACCCCAGTATTCCTTATGGGCAAGCCTAGTTTGCATTATTCCCAAAGGACAAGCACTCTCTCCATTATTCCTTATGGGCAAGCATCATTTCAGTTATTGCCTGTGGGCAATCGCTGTCCCCATTATTCCCTAAAGGGAATGGCTGTCTCCAATATTCCCAGTGGGAGAGTATGGTTTCCATTATTCCCTATGGCCAATCACTGTTCCCAGTATTCCCTAAGGAAAATCACTGTTTTCATTATTCCCAAAGGGCAAGCATAGTTTCCATTATTACCTATGTTCAATCACAGTCTCCATTATTCCCTATGGGCAAGCGTGCTTACCATTATTGCCTAAGGACAATCACTGTCTCCATTATTCTTTAGGGGCAAGGTTTATTTCCCTTATTCCCTATGGGTTATAGTGGTTCCCATTATTCCCTAAAGAGAAGTGTTGTAAGTCCCTATTGGCAAGCCTGGTTTCCATTATTCCCTAGGGCCACTTACTGTGCCTTTATTCCCTATAGACAATGGCTGTTTTTATTATTCCCTCTGGAGAAACTCTGTTTTTATTATTCCCTGTGGACAATCCCTACCTCCATTATTCCCTAAGGGCAAGCAAGCTTTGCGTTATTCACTACGGTCAATCGCTGTCCCCAGTATTCCCTAAGGGCAATCTCTGCTCCTATTAGTCCCTATGGCCAAGCATGATTTCCATTATTGCCCGTGGCCCTTCCCCCTCGGGTGAGAACAGATTTGAAGCGACATTGTGCGCTTCCCTTCCTCGCATGGAGGGGGAACGGAGTTGTATAGGCAGCACAAAATAAGTGGCTCGGAAAAGGCGACCCCAGGAACCAGCAACAACAGCATAGGGTGTCACGCAAGTGTGGAAGATTTGGGGCAGTCACCTGAAAGTCCCACCCGCCAGATGTGGTGGAAACTCCATGACCTGCTCGCTATTATTCCTTTTGGGCAAGCATCATTTCAGTTATTCCCTGTGGGCAATTGCTATTCACAACATTCAACAACTGTTCCTGGTTTCCTTTACTCCCTATGGCCACACGCTGTCCCCATTATTCCCTAAGGACAATTGCTGTTTTCATTATTGCCTATGGGCAAGCATGCTTTCCATTATTCACTACTAGCAACAAAGCCCATTGTGAGTAAAAAAAAATACAACGGGCTCGAGAAAGGAGAGAGTGGGCAGGTACGCATTCGCTCCTCCACTGTCACTCATTCCAGCTGGTGAAGGAGGAGGGTGGGCATTGTCATCTGATCCACACCTGATCGCCCTGATCTTGGCCATGTGAAAGGGTTATGAGATTGCTACCTGCTCCATGCATGCCGTATAAAGGGGGACATTGCCTCCAGTTCTGCACCTGACTATGTCTGGGTGAAGGGGGGCAGGCCTTACTGTCTGCTCAAAGCCTGATCCCAGCTGGGTGAAGGGGGATGGGCATTGACACCTGCTACCTGCTGGGTGAAGAGAGGAACAGGCATTGCCCCATGCCTTATCCTGATAGGTGAAGATGGGTGTTGGGCTTTACTACCTGCTCTGCTCCTTATCCCAGCTGAGTGAAGGGACGAAGGCATTGCCTCCTGCTCTGCACCTGATCCCAGCCATGTGAAGGTGCGAGGTGAGCATTGCCACCTGCTCCACTCCTGATCCAAATTGGGTGATGGTATGGGGCGGTTATTATCACCTGATCTGCTTTTAATACCAACTGGGTTAAGGCGGGGGGATGAGCATTGCCACCTGCTCCCCTAGTAACTCCAACTGGGTCATGGCAGGGGTGGCATTGCCACGTTCTCTGCTCTAAATACCAACCTTGTTAAGGCAGGGCCGGCCATTGCCACCTGCTCCACTCTTAAAAACAACTGAGTTAAGGTGGGGGTGGGCATTGCAACATGCTCCAATTCAAATACCAACTGGGTTAAGGTGTGGGGCAACATTGCCACCTGCTCTGCTCCCAATAGCAGCTGGGTTAAGGCGGGGGGTATTTCAACATGCTCCCCCAGACGTTCCCCTTTCTGGGGGCTGTGCCTTCTGAGCTGCTTGTTGGTTGGCCCCAGCCTCTGAGGTTGGCCATTGCTTTGATTGACTCGAGGTGGCTGGGCGGAACCATCCCATGGCTCCAACTGGGCTGCATGTCCTCAGGTGGCTGGTCCACCCTTGCTGCAGCTTATCTCCACTCCCTGCCACCTTGTTACAGCTGTTGCTACCATGTCCCACTCACCCTCCTTTTGAGATCCAAGCCCAGCAGCCCAGCTTGCACTCACTCACTCACTCACTCACTCACTCACTCACTCACTCACTCACTCACTCACTCACTCACTCACTCACTCACTCACTCACTCACTCACTCACTCACTCACTCACTCTCATTCTCATGCATGAAAATAAAGCAGCAAAAGGAATTGAAGCTGCTTAGGCTCCTTTGGAGATCCAAGCCCATCAGCCCAGCTTGCACTTGCTCACTTGCTCGCTCGCTCGCTCGCTCGCTCACTCACTCACTCACTCACTCACTCACTCACTCACTCACTCACTCACTTACATATGAAAATAAAGCAGCAGAATGAACTGAAGCAGGTTAGCCTCCTTTGGAGGGGAGGCAGAGGGGAGTAAAAGGAATCACATTGGCAGGGCCAAAATCCACGTGACCACTTTTCAGCTCTACCGGAACCCCGTTCCTGTGCGCTCCCCCTTCAAATGAGCCCTGCTCATAGGGAATAATGGAAAGAATATTTGCCCATAGGGAATAATGAAAACTGTGATTGTCCATAGGGAATAAATGCATAGGGATTGCCCACTGGGAATAACTGAAATGATGCTTGCCCATAAGGAATAATGGCGAGTGGGTCAGGGAGTTTCCACCACATCTGGTGGGTGGGACATTCAGGTGACTGCCCCAACTTTTCCACACTTGCGTGATGCCATACGCTGTTTTTCCTAGTTCCTGGGGCGGCCTTGACCGAGCCACTTCTTTTGTGCTGCCTGTACAGCTCCATTTCCCCTCCATGTGAGGGAGGCAAGCGCATAATGTCGCTTCACAGCTGTTCTCACCCGAGGGGGAAGGGCCAGGTCGCCACACACACTGACCACGACCCGCCACCTCTGGTGGGTGAATCAATCCTCTCGCATCTGCTCCTCTGCAGGAGGGAAGGCGTCATGCTGCTGCTCGAGTGCGCTGCTGTTCCTGGTCCATCATCTTCCGGCCCACATATTTGTTTCAACCTTTATAGCCAGTCCATCACCCCTCCGTGCAAGAGAGGCGAGCGCACAATGTTAAGCTCCTCCTCTGTCACTAATTCCAGCTGGTGAAGGAGGAGGGTGGGCACTGCCTTCTGCTCCACGCCTGATCTGCCTGTGAAGGGGTGGTGCCATGCCTGCCATGTGAAGGGGTGCCTGCCATGTGAAGGGGTGGTGAGTTTTCTACCTGCTCCATTCATGATACATGTCGTGTAAAGGGGGGCATTGCCTCCAGTTCTCTGCTTGACTATGTCTGGGTGAATGGGGGCAGGAATTGCTGCCTGCTCCGAGCCTGATCCCAGCTGGGTGAAGGGGGGTGGGCATTGCCACCTGCTGCCTGCTGGGTGAAAGGAGGAACAGGCATTGCCTCCTGCTCCATGCCTGACCCTGACAGGCATGTTTTATATTCAAAGGGCAGTGAAGTATTGGTTGTTGGTTGGCCCCAGCCTCCGAGATTGGCCATTGCTTTGGGTCCATCACCTGTCCCATTGCTTTGGGTCCATCACCAGTAACGGCCACCCTACCCATAGAAGGTCAGAGGGAGGGTGTAATCAGAGGGTTGTGGCCAACTCTGGCCAAGGTATAAAGGATATAAAGAAGGCTCCTTTTCCTAGAGGAGAGAGGAGATCTTTTCCTGAATTGAATGGCAGCCTCTTCGGGGGTTGTGTGGCCAAAAGAGGGGCAGAGTCCCCAGTATGGCCAGCCTGCAAATCTGCTCAGGGTTGTCCAATCTGCGGTAGGAAAGAAGGGAAGGCTTGCCAGGGCAGGATTTTCAAAGATTCTGCAAAGGGAGGGACCCACGAGGAGTCATCTCTCTGGCCTCACCGTTCTAAGCGAGCCAGGCACCTCCACTACAGGCCTTTGTCCTGGCAGCCCCACCCCTTCCTCTGTCCCCCTGCTGGAAGCAGCAATTGAGTGGCACATGTTCCTTTGAAGACCCTCACATCCTCCTCCCCTTATTACTGCTGCCGGGCTAAATGGGAACTGCCAAGGGGGAAAGGGGAGATATAGCGTGCATGGTGGGGGAAATTCCATGGCTGAACAGGCTACACAAAATAAGGGGCCCAGAGAAGGATGGTCCTGGAAGAGTAGCACACTTGCGCTGCAGCATGATGCCTTCTCTTGTGCAGAGGACTGAGGCCGCGGGCATGACCCAACCACCGGAGGTGGCATGTCGTGTCATGGAGAGGGAATGGGGACACGTTGTGTGCATGGAGGGGAAACTTCCCCCAGCTGGACAGGCGGTACGAAATAAGGGGTCTGGGCAAGGAAGGACCTGTTGCCAAGTAGGCTCCCTCCCCTGCTTTAAGGCCTGCCATGAACTGTGTTAAAGTTTCCTGCGTTACTGTTTCACTGCTGCACAAAGATTGCTTTGCACGTGTGTGCTCTGATACACGTGTCGGTTTCCTGCCTGCGTGTCAATTACCCTGCTGCTGTAATAGACTGTGTAGTTTACTGACTCCATGTTTGGATAACTGCGCAAAGGACTCTCTTTCTGGGCAGCCCTGCCCTGACCTGTATCTGGACTTCCCAGTGTGTGTTTGGACTGTGTTACAAGTATGCCCCGTGCCTGCATTGCCATCTGCCACGGACCGTGCCTGTTCCCTGCTTTGGACTGTGTTTTAAAGTGTCGTTCCCCCTGCCTCCATGGAAGCCTGCCTCATATGGGCCCAAGCCGCTGCTAGCAGCCGGGCGCCTGCTGGGGAAACCTCCAGCGAGCCTGGCTAGGCGCTCCCTGGTCAGTTCCCGCCTGGAGCCTCCCGCGGGCCGGCCCCCGAGCTTGCCCTCGCTACCGGGCAGCCTGCTAACCAGCCTCAGCTATGCCCAGCCGGCATCCATGTTCTCAGGCAGCCAGAAGACCCTGGGAAGAAGACTGCTTTGGGAAGCCATTTCGGTGAAGCGGGCACACCACGTCCGCAGCGAGAGTACCTCGCCCCGCTCTGCATATCTTAGGAGCCGCCCCGGAGAAGGAACTAAGTGCTGACCATCCCAAGCACTTAGAGAATGCATCTCAAAGAAACCTCCGCATTCCAGAGCTGATGACATCAGGACAAGCCCTGTCCGCTGGAACATCCTTTCAGCCCACTTGGATTTCCCCCTCCCTCTTTTGTCCCCTCTTCCTGAGGTGTCACTTATCATGATCTGATTACCAAAGTGGCCCATCCAAGCCATTCAGTGACCCATTAGACCCTTTGTTTTAATCTGTGAGAACCACCAAGTACAGCACCAGCCCCAGGGTACATTTTGGGGTATTTAAGCTGGTCTCCCAGACCACTCGGTGCTCAGGCCATTCCCTATCCAGACCCCCCCCCCTTGCTGTCCGTGGCTCAGGCCATTCCCTATCCAGACCCCCCCCCTTGCTGTCCGTGGCTCAGGCCATTCCCTATCCAGACCTCCTTGCTGTCCGTTTGTGGTTCCAGTGCTGGCATTGGACCACCCCCCTCGCTGCTGTGTCTCTGCTTCGCTCCAGGATTGTGAGTATTTCCCTTATCATCGTTGGGAACCCGCTAATGCGAACGTCTCTGTATTTCCTACTCTGCATTTCCTAGATCTTGTGTGTTCCTTGTATGATTGTGCAAGTTAGGCTTACGCCACACTAAATACACGTGTTTGGAACTTATCCGTTGTCTGCCTCTTTTTCACTAGAGTGTCTGGGATCAGGACCTCTGTAAACATAGGTTATGATCCGCGCTTAATATTTAGTTACAGACTGCTATAGCTAATTCCCCATTATAATAAAGAGCAGTTCTGGTAACAGTTTACTGGTGGAGAATGCGGGCAGAACCCGGTTCGTGTGAATACACGTGAGTCGACACGCGTGTTTTCGGCGAACTGACTTAGAGGAAAATTTTCCAGACCTCAGTGCAAAGAGCGCAATTTAGCTCAGGGAATTAAAAGTGTGAGTGTGTGTGGCTCTAGCGAGCATTTCTATCTTGTGGGTTGGCTTTTCCCCATTTCCTCCAGCCAGCTTTGGACTACTTGCCTTTTGTGGTGCACCGCGAGGCCCTCCAGCCGTTATAACCGGTGTACTGTGGGTGAGGACCTCTGAACTGGTGAAGTTCCTGGCCACCTTCCGGGCCGCCTAAACGCGTCTATGTGGGTGGGATCCCAGAAGTAGGCTCTATATATACATCCTGAAGCAGCACATATAAAATTCTCTTCCGCCCTCCCCCGTCTCTCCTAAGTCCGTCCAAACCCCGTTCCTGCCAGCACTTAGGCTTCAATCCCCGCTCCGGAGGAAACGTGAAGGGATCGATAGTCCGTTTGGTTAGTTAGCTTTGGGAATCTGAAGCCAGGTTCCTGAAGCCCCGCGGCAGCCGGCCGCACCGTGCTTAAGAGTTTTAAGTTAGACTCTTGGGCGCCTTTCCGCTTGCGAGTTTTAAGTCAGACTCGTGGGCGCACCTCGCTTGGGAGTCAGTGGGACTCTTGGGCACACTTTTGCTTGGGAGTTGTTAGAACTCTTGAGCGCACCTCGCTTGGGAGTACAGTAAGCTTTACTCCTGGGCACTTTTGCTTGGGGACTTGCAGAGGCAGTCCTTGAGCACATTTAGTCTTTTGGTCGAGGCTTGGAGACAGTTTAACCGTTTGTCTCTGAGCACGAGGCCTGGGGACACGTTGAGTTTAGTTCTTGGGCAGAGAGCTTGAGAGCATTTGCAGCTTCTGAGCAGAGGCTTGGGAGCATTTCTGGTTGCCTGAGCAGAGGCTTGGGAGACCCCCTTAGTAGCAGTTCCTGAGCAGAGGCTTGGGAACACTTTTTGGTTTTCCGAGTATAGGCTTGGGAGACCCCTGAGCTTTGGCTTCTGAGCAGAGGCTTGGAAGCACTGAGCGGTTTTTTTTCTCTTGGGCTTAGAGAGCTTGAGAGCACCCTCTGAGCCAGTAAACTTTTCCTGGTCCCGTGGCTTGTAGGCAAGCTTGAAACGGGAATAGGAATTTTCCCTTCTCCCCCGGTGGAGAAGAACCGAGTGTAGGACCCTTAAACATCCCCTTGTGAACCTAAAAGTAGAACCTTAAAACCCCCTGGTAAAAACCCTTGAGGACCTGAGGGAAGGATAAACCTCCCAAAAGGGACATAGAGAGGAAGAAGTTGTTAAAACCCTTGAGCAGCTTTAATCGCCCCACCCCTGGTGTCGCTGATCCACTCTTTAACCTCCCCCGAGATCAGCCTTAAACGAAAGTAAAATGTACCGGGCAAACCCCACCGTGCCCCGCCTGGAGAAGTGGCTAGTTAAGAAGGGAGATTGCCCTTGGGAAGCTGGTTCCTTCAAGGGACCCGACCCACTCCAGATAGTTAGAAGTGCCTTCCAAGATTTTTGTGAGAAAGAGAAACCCAAGTCGAGCAAGAAGGACAGATACGGAGCTTGGGCACTTTTCACTGCCTTACAGGACAGCGTGTCCCTGATAAATAAATTACATATAGCGCAGGAAGATAGTGAGCAGGAAATAGAGAAGCTCAGAATAACCCAGGACAAAGAAAGGAAGGAGCTAGAGGAAAAAACAAAGCGAGAACAAGACGCCCTGCACCTAGAAATCCAGAGTCTCAGGGCCAAACTAGCCGAACAGGAAAGAGACCATGAGGAAAAGACAGTTGAGTGGCACGCTGAACGCGTCAATTTCATATTGGAAAAACAAGGATTAACCACTGCCCTTCAGGACGCCCAGCACAAGGCTGCGGCGGCCACCGCTCGTGCCGACATGGCTGAGCATGCAGTAATCGAGGGACAGGAAAGAATTGCTAAGCTAACCCATGCCGCCCAGTTCATGGCAGAGCACAATCACTCCAAGGTAGCTTCTGCAGACCACTCCGCTTGTAAGAGGGAGCTAGAGGCCCTAAGGCAGCACCTGGGGATACAGCAGGCCGTAATTTCCGCCGTGCATCCCGCAGCCCTCTTGGCCCTCCCCGAAGGCAGTACCGACAACTGGTCACCCCCTTCGCCCCAGTCTGCGGAAGCCCCACAGCCCCTCCACCCAATAGCCACCAAGGAAATTGTATCCATGGACGAGGATGGCAGGAAAACAGACCGGGTCGTTAAGGAAACCCGCAATTGGAGGCCCGATGAGCTCCAAGCCATAGCAGATCGCATGGGACCCCTAAACCGAGACACGGCCATCCAGTGGTTCACCCATGTGACCACCTCCCAGCCCTCCGCTAGTGGTTCCGATGTGGCCCAGCTGGCCCGCCAATGCGCTGCCCCTGAAATAGTCTCGGCCCTGAATGCCTATATTTCTAACCGAAGGTTAGCCACCCGCAGTCAGTACGGAGCAATTAAAGAAATTTGTGCATTCCTGTGGCCCACCAAGAGTTTGAAAGCCCTGTACATTGCAGAGTCCCAAAAGCCCGGAGAAGACCCAGAGGCATACTTAGCCAGGAAGCAGCTTCTTGCTGAGCTAGCAGACGAAGTGGACCTAGATGCAAGCGATGTACCCGACTTTGACGAGTTAGAATTCAGGAGGGCAGTTATAGATGGACTCAACAGCACCACTCGCCTAGCCCTGGCAGGAGTAGAGCCCGGGAGCATCTCATGGGGAGACCTGGAAGCTCGCATCAGGAGCATTGCTGGCCTGTTGCGAGAGACCGGAGCCATCTGCCATGTAAAGTCCCCAGCCTCCCATAGGAAAGAGAGTGAGCCCATCAACACAGTCACGTATGCCAACCGTGGTCCCCACTCCCAATATCGGCCCCAAGGGCATAGCTCGTACTCGGCGCCTAGAGGTGGCATCTTGCGTGGGAGAAGCGGTAGCTTCACTCAGGGCCGCAGCCAGAGGGACTCCCTTCCAGGAGTAACCTTTGCGCCCACCCCCAGTCACTACCCTTCCTCCCCACAGGGACCCTCTGGGCCCTGGAGACCTGCGCTGCCCTCGGCGCCCCCGCCCCCTCGGGCACCTCACCCCTACAATCACCAGGTCTACCCTCCCCCAAGTCAGGCTGACTCCTGGAGACTGCAGCCAAAGGACCATGAGGAGCCCTCTGACCTAGGCGGCCCACCGCCAGCCAGGGACTCACTCCGCTGGGAACTCTGGAAGCGGCTCAAGGATCATGGGGCAGACATGGAGCTCTTCCACCAGCAGCCCACTTCAGTTCTTCTCTCCGCCCTTCTAGACACCCTTGCGAAAGGCCCTCCCCAACATGCACAGCCAGTGGCTACAGTAAGAGGAGAGCCGCCACCAGCTGGGAACCCCTTTTTCCAATAGGGATGCCCGGGGGTCACACATTCTTCTCCCCACTTAACTGCCCGTGGGAGAAAACCAAAGGTTGAGGCTAGCCTTCGACCTCCGGGAACTAAAAATAGCTTGGAACTTAAAAGAGAGAAGGAAAGATTCCAAAGGGTGATTCGCACCCAGAACCCAGCACCAACTTTGCCAGACACCTCTGAAAGAAATCTGGCAGAGCTGCAAAATAAAATTCAGGAGCTCATAAGTGTGAATAGGGAACAGAATTTAAAAATAAATGATATTAATAAAGAGAAAGAGGTATTAAAAGAAAAATTAAATGCTTGCACAATAGAGAAAGAGCAGCTCCACAGTAAATTCCTTAGCATGCAGACTTTGCTGGAGAACCAGAATAATGAAACCGCCACTTTAAAAACCCTGATGCAAAATCTCCTGGAATCCCAGAGACTCACTGAGGCAAGATTAAAGACTTTAGAGGAACAATCAGTGATTGAATCAGCACCCCGCCCTGCCAAAGGCAGTGAAACATGTAGCCAGTCACCTTTGCCTCCAATTTCTGCCTCAGCCCCCATGCCCAAGAAGCCAGAATTCATTTTATCCTCTGAGCATGTGCAGAGTTTAAAAGTAATTCCCCAGGAAATTGTCTTGGCTCCCATAGAGTGCCCCCAGCCAAGCTATACACAGCCCACCATGACTGTGCCCTCTTGCAATGATCCTGAAGAACAGGTAAACAAAAGTAAAAATGCAGTTCCTTTAAAAGAATTAAATTACTTTGAAAAACCAGTGCTTGCAACTACACACCAAATAGCTTTCTCTCAGCCTTCCCTGACTAACACCCCTGAAGAAAACCTCATGTTGGGCCTGTGTGGTTTAGTAGTGCTTGAGCTAATTCAGAGATATTTGTGTATCTGTTTCCTCATTTTAAAATGCTCAAGCCCAAAACTTAATGAAAAGGTAGAGCCTCCAGCAGTAAGTGCAGTCAGGAATGTAATAATGCAAGTGAGCAAATTCCAGAAAGAATCCCAGTTGCTAGCAGCATCTAAAACAGACTGTTCCCACTCAGCGCTATACCCCCACCCCTCATTGAAATGGAAAAACTGGCCAGACCAGGATTCTGACCTCCTCCCAATTCTTCCTTTTGTCCTCTCCCAGGCTGAAGTAAGCCCAAATAAATGTAATCACTGGTCCCCTGTCAGGATTTGGAAGGGATTGGAACCAGGAGTGGAAAAGCCACCTTAAGGAGACTTGAGTTCAAGTCCCTGCAGCCCCTGTCCCTTTTCGTTGTGCAGTCTTAACTTTATGTGTGTGTGAACCTGAAGCCCAATTCCCTTTTGAATTTAGATGTAAAAGGCCAACGTAGCTTCCTATAATCGTGTAAAAGGCCAACTTGGCTTCATATAATCATTTAGTGTTTTTGTTATTTCTTGTCAGTTCTATTCTTTAACTTCATTAGGCGGGCCCCACAGTTGGGACCCTTGGGGAAGACACGGCAACCAAAGCCAAATAGGACCACCACCGAAAGTGATTCTTAATTGGATTGTAAGCCGCATGTTCGGAAAAAAAATTGCACAGGCAAAAGAGATTTGCTGTGTGTGAAAGTGTTTGGAGAGGCTTTAGCCCAAAAGTGAGTGCAGTCTTCCAACGTTGAAACCACCAAAAAAGGTGATTTCTTTCTTTGAAAACATTTCACCCGCCGTGCTGGTGAAGATCCCACATCTACGTAGATTCGGGGTCTCACCTGCCAGACCCACGCTTTCGCATGATGGTCGGCTTTGGCTTTGAGGGCCGTGCCTCCCCTGGAAAAAGGATCCCCAAATAGCCCAATATCCCTCTTTTACTAATGTTCATAATCGTCATGGTGAGTTGCTATACGGCGCCACCAGCCAGTACGCTTTAGTGCAAAAGTAAAAGACCCGCCAGTATTTTGTAAATATGTGCCCTCTGGAATGTGTTATTGGGGTGCGTTTGCCACGCACAAGGGGCAGCGTACCTCATTTACATAGCCAGAATCCCCCGCACCAAGATGACCCCCGAACAACCCAGACCCAGTGGCGCCGGCAGATCTCGGCCGCCTCTGCCGCTTTTCGATAAACGCCGCCGAGCGCCCTCGGCTCCACTTCGGCCCTTTCTGCCAGCAGCCGCTCGCCCCACGTAATCTTTTCCCTTGCCCGTACCGCACAAGGGAAAAGAAGGGGGGGAGACATACTGAAGATATAATGAAGCCCTGCCAGGCCTTCCAAGTGAGGGCAACCTGAAAATAACCCACGCCCGTGTGCTTTTGCTTTGTGTGTTTCTTTCTTTTAACATGAAATTGGGGCCTCCCGAGGGAGTCCCTCCAAAAATTGATCCTAGGAAAAAATATGGTCCGCTGAAATACATACATGACGTCCTGCAAAAAAGCAGAGGGAAAAAGGCAAAGCAAAAGCAAACCATCATAAAACATACCTTCAACCCTAACCTCATCTACTTAAAAATCATCTTAGAAAAATAACACGAAGGTCTCCTGTAGCAGCAACCCTTATAGTTGCTGGAAACCACTCTCTAGTTTTTTTCCTTTTAAAACGGCAAGGCCAGGCCGAGCCGGACCGATAGCTCTCAGCCCGCAAAATAAAAGTAGCCCGCCACCGAGCAAGGGGCACCTGAAGGCCACATAGTCTAGGCACCCAGGGACCCCTGGGGCAAGTTTGCATAATCCCGCCTAACGCACAGCCGACCCTTGCTCGACGTAAAGACGTCCCCCCCTGAAATATACAAGCTTTAGGAAGAAGCCTCCGCATAGGAGTCCCCCAGAGCAACAAGCTGGAAGGCTCGCTTAATGCTCCGGGACTTCTCGTTCAAGCCCCACCCAATAGACAGTGCTGGCAGAAAAATGCCCTCCCTCTTTTTCCCTGCTTCACTTTATTTTATTATGCTGCAACAAACTCAGGGAACCTGTACTTATATCCGCAGGTCTCCCCAGGATATTTTCGGCACAAAAAGGAAAAGGAAGGCCAGGAGATGAGGCACCTGGCTACTCTGTGTTTGCTCGTGCTGGCAGGCACCCTAATAGAGGGACGCCCGTCCAAATTAATGCCCTACCCCCACTGGAGATGCATCAATACACTAGCAGGAAACGAAATGATGGTCTGCAAGGTTGTACAGCAGAGCAATATGACCACCCCCACGGATCGCACTAACTTCCGCAGTTGCGAAGAGCAGTGGATCCGACCACCAGAGCTTGTCATTTTATGTGTAGGAGTTAAAACTATGTCCCAGGAACTAGTATGCTACTCGCCTACTGACACAGTGTCACCACTTGCTCCGATTCCCTGTATGTTTCTTCCCCGTATCAGGCCAGCCCCCACCGCAGTCCCGGTGGTAGACAAATATACCACCCCTGCCAACTTCGAAACCTCGCCATTTGTCACTGAGGCTTTCGGACCATACTGTGAAGTTATTTTAGTGTCGGCCGCAGTATGGAAGGCAGGAGACCCCTTTAGAATGACCATCCTACTAGGCACCACTACCACTGAATCTGCATCGGTCACTATCACGCCCCCTTCAGGCACAGCTCTCTCCTTCGCTATAGAGCGCTGGGAGAACCTGACCTGGATTGTAAAAGAGGAAGACCTAGCCAAACATGGCCCACCCGATTGGATACTGGTTCAACAGACGCCCGAATGCCAAACCAAGCCCCTAGTAGAGAAATTTCACCGGCTTGGGCTGCTCTTTGTAAATTTGACTCACGAACCAGGCAATTATTCCCTGCTGATCCGGACCCAGGAGACCCACGCCATCCAAATTGACCCTTTGATTGCTAGCAATGAACAATTAAGCCAAGGCGGCACGCACATAGTGGACTCCCATGTTTTGAAAACTGACATTCGAGAGAGAGTTCTAGTCCGCCCGCAAATGTCTTTAAAAGAGATCCGCATAGACTTAGCTGAGCTAAATATAACCCAGAGGCTGCCGCAGTGCGCTCCCTATCTGGAGGCCGGTAGCAAGGGTTGGAATGCATGGCTACAACTGTGGATCGATCCCTCCCCCTCTCTCTCGCGTGCCAGACGAAGCATTGCCGACTGGACTGCTCCTGCAGCCAGAGGCTTAGCAATCATGGATTCGGTCAACATTGAGACTCTCGCTAATAAGTTTGCCCATGTCACGACTAGCATCTCCGACTTAGGTAAACCGGTGGTGCAGTCCCTAAATTCCATTTCGAATGGGCAACATGAGATCAGCTCCATTTTAGTTAACTGGGAGAGTCAAATTGAAAGAGATTTTTCTCTGCTGCTCAAAGGAACACAGTCTTTGGAACGCAACATGTCAATAGCCATGGCATGTATGCAAGCCCAACAATTAAATCAGGCTGTGGCCATGGGGCTAATTCGGCAAGCCACGGACGGGCACTTGCCCCTGGAAATTAAAAGATTGATTACGCCCAAATTGTCACCCATAGAACTGGAGCTTGAATCCTGGTGGTCTCTCGTAAATTCCTCATTCTCACCGACCACCCAGGAGCTTAAACTATTTTTATTAACGGCCAGTGCGCACGAGTCATTCCATGTGTATCCAGTCGTGCCTCTGGGACTCCAAGTCAGCGACACCGAAGTCCTCTACGCCCGCCACCCCGACCATTGGGCCCGCTTCACCCCGACCGGATGGCAGCTCGTCAGCCTCCAAGGGTGCCAGCATCGAGACCAGACCGGCTTCATTTGCCAGGACCAAGCCTTTGCACCGCATCACCCCTGTGTAGCCCCGCAAGTCGACGCCCTCAACGAGTGCTCTTTCGAGGTCGCCCGGGAGAACAGCTCCGCTGTGGTCTACCTTGGGAAAGGATGTGCCTGCGTGCGAACGGCCTGCGATTTTGTGGTCCTGAACTCGTTCCAGCTGAAGCCCGTGATCCCGGGAGTCAATCGCTGCTTTTGCAACCTGTCCTCGGTGGCAGCCTGCGACTTCACCTACACGGTACCGGTCTGGACCCAAGAAGAGATCCTGGTGGCACCCTCCATCTATCGTTATGTGAAGCCCATTCCCCTTGGCATCGGCCTGGAACTAATCCACGAGCTCCTGGCCCACCCGCAGCTCCACCGCACCCTCCAGAGCATCCAGAGGGACGGGGATACTACTGCTTTGGTTGTGTCCCACAACGGAAAGGAGATTTTGGATCTTGCCCAGCGAATTAAGACCACCGGTGAGCACTCGTGGTGGGAAACCCTCTTTGGCTGGAGCCCCACTGACACTGGAATTTACAATTTGGCTCTGCACCCGATCGTTGTTATTTTGGTTTTCCAAGTTTTGTTATGTGCCTCACTACTTTATTTGGGCTGTTGGAGCCGCCGACAGCTCCAGCAACTCCAGCTGTCTTACCGCTTGGATCACTATAACCCCGACCTTCTTCTGCCTTAAGGGTTGTTCTTGGCGCCCTCCTTTAACCCTTGTTTATTTGCTTATGGTGTTATGAACTATGACTATGTTTTATTATGTGTACGGATCCCGAACCAGCCCCATGGACGCTTCGCTGCCGGACACCGCTCCGAGGCCCTCTTGTGGACTAGGGGGGGACGTGTTTCTCTGCCTCCCAGCCCACGGCCTGCCTACGAACGACCGCCAGCAGCGCCACCTCCATGAGGACTAGAACTGTGTGCCTGGAGCCCTTCTCGCCGCCTGCCGACCCTGCTCTGCGGATTGACGCAGACAGCAAGGGGGGGGGTGGAAGTGTGTTTTGGAACACATGGACTAAGCTTGCTTGTTCTTGTAAATATGCAACCCAGTCCAGCAGCTGTACTGCGGACTGAGCCGTCTGTGATCTTCGTTGCTCTATTGTTTTATGAATTTCTTCTCACTGCTTTTTATGAATTTTACTCCCATGAATTTAGCCCCGAACTAGTCCCTCCCTCTATCTGCTGCAAGTGCGCCCATGATCTCCCCATGAACTGGGACCCTTTTTATCACCCCCTATTAACTTTATCCCTATGAATTTGATTTTAACCTTTTGAATTGCCTTTTTAACCTGACTCCCTCCGCCGAGGTAATTCTAGCCTATTTATTGTTTTATGAATTTGGTTTTAACCGGGACCCCTACTGAATGGTCTCTTTTAAATGTTATTTTATTCCTGATTTTAAGCTGTATGAATTTGGTTTTAATCTAGCCGCATGAGTTGGTCTTTTAATTGCGAAGTTTATTTTTCTGCCCCCATGAGCCCTTCCGTCGCTTACCCCTCATGAATTGTTTCCCCGCACTTGCTTTTACTATTGCTGCTATCATCTATGAAATTGGTTTTAACTTCCTGAATTATTGTTTTAATCCTATATATGTATTTATGATTTTAACCATCTATGAATTGTTCCACCCTTGATGAATTGGTCTATGCCTTGCCTGCACATTTCACTTTTATCCTGTATGAATTATCATTTATCTATGAACTGCTTGTACTTTTATGAATTACCTTCGCCTTTTTAATCCTGTATTCATGAATTGGCTCATGAACTGCCTTGCTTTTAACCTTATACCCATGAATGTGCCGCTGTGTATGAATTACCCATTGCTATGAATTGCTCACTGCTATGAAATGTTACTGCCTATGAATTGCTCATTACTGCCTATGTAACTATGAATTATTGCTATTTATTCTGACGATTGCACTTAGCACACCCCCTGGTGTGAACCCAGAGACCTGCAGCCCATTGGCTGATCTAAATTGCACTTATTCGGTTAGGTGGTTCTCCAAACTAAATTTTTGAGTGACGCCTCCCCCTCCTTCCCTTCCCACTCCTTTTCCGCTCGAAGCTCGACCACCGGACATTGCCGACCACCTTGCCTTTGAAGTCAAGTTCGGAGACCCGCGCGCCTGACGTCACGGGGTCTCCGAGGGGGGGAATTGTTGCCAAGTAGGCTCCCTCCCCTGCTTTAAGGCCTGCCATGAACTGTGTTAAAGTTTCCTGCGTTACTGTTTCACTGCTGCACAAAGATTGCTTTGCACGTGTGTGCTCTGATACACGTGTCGGTTTCCTGCCTGCGTGTCAATTACCCTGCTGCTGTAATAGACTGTGTAGTTTACTGACTCCATGTTTGGATAACTGCGCAAAGGACTCTCTTTCTGGGCAGCCCTGCCCTGACCTGTATCTGGACTTCCCAGTGTGTGTTTGGACTGTGTTACAAGTATGCCCCGTGCCTGCATTGCCATCTGCCACGGACCGTGCCTGTTCCCTGCTTTGGACTGTGTTTTAAAGTGTCGTTCCCCCTGCCTCCATGGAAGCCTGCCTCATATGGGCCCAAGCCGCTGCTAGCAGCCGGGCGCCTGCCGGGGAAACCTCCAGCGAGCCTGGCTAGGCGCTCCCTGGTCAGTTCCCGCCTGGAGCCTCCCGCGGGCCGGCCCCCGAGCTTGCCCTCGCTACCGGGCAGCCTGCTAACCAGCCTCAGCTATGCCCAGCCGGCATCCATGTTCTCAGGCAGCCAGAAGACCCTGGGAAGAAGACTGCTTTGGGAAGCCATTTCGGTGAAGCGGGCACACCACGTCCGCAGCGAGAGTACCTCGCCCCGCTCTGCATATCTTAGGAGCCGCCCCGGAGAAGGAACTAAGTGCTGACCATCCCAAGCACTTAGAGAATGCATCTCAAAGAAACCTCCGCATTCCAGAGCTGATGACATCAGGACAAGCCCTGTCCGCTGGAACATCCTTTCAGCCCACTTGGATTTCCCCCTCCCTCTTTTGTCCCCTCTTCCTGAGGTGTCACTTATCACGATCTGATTACCAAAGTGGCCCATCCAAGCCATTCAGTGACCCATTAGACCCTTTGTTTTAATCTGTGAGAACCACCAAGTACAGCACCAGCCCCAGGGTACATTTTGGGGTATTTAAGCTGGTCTCCCAGACCACTCGGTGCTCAGGCCATTCCCTATCCAGACCCTCCCCTTGCTGTCCGTGGCTCAGGCCATTCCCTATCCAGACCCCCCCCCCTTGCTGTCCGTGGCTCAGGCCATTCCCTATCCAGACCTCCTTGCTGTCCGTTTGTGGTTCCAGTGCTGGCATTGGACCACCCCCCTCGCTGCTGTGTCTCTGCTTCGCTCCAGGATTGTGAGTATTTCCCTTATCATCGTTGGGAACCCGCTAATGCGAACGTCTCTGTATTTCCTACTCTGCATTTACTAGATCTTGTGTGTTCCTTGTATGATTGTGCAAGTTAGGCTTACGCCACACTAAATACACGTGTTTGGAACTTATCCGTTGTCTGCCTCTTTTTCACTAGAGTGTCTGGGATCAGGACCTCTGTAAACATAGGTTATGATCCGCGCTTAATATTCAGTTACAGACTGCTATAGCTAATTCCCCATTATAATAAAGAGCAGTTCTGGTAACAGACCCAGAAGAGCACCTCACTGGTGCAGCAAAATGACGCCGTTCCTCGTGCAGAGGTTTGGAGGAAGCAGGCATGCCAACATGTGAACAAGCAGAGCGGTGAACAAGTTAATATTATTATTCTCAAAATACAGCTGGGCAGCCGTGGCTGAGAGGGGTGGATTAGCCAAGGCCATCTACTGAGTTCATGGCAGTAGTGGGATTCAAACTGATTTGCAGCTGAACCACTTAACCACTGTGCTACAGAAGTTGCTGAAGACAACCACGGGGGGGCTTCTCAAACAGTACTTGATGCTTTCCAAAAGCATATGGCTGATCCCAGCTGGAAACAGAAAGCTGGTCTAACAGCTTGCAGGTACTTTGTTCCCTGAATGCTCCGGCACCTTTAAGAGCTTCACAGCACAGCTGCAGCTTCGCCCCTGATTTGAAGAGCCACATGGATGGGAGGCGGGGCCAGCCATTGCCACCTTCTTCACTCTTAATAACAACTGGGTTAAGGTGTGGGGCAGCATTGCCACCTGCTCTGCTCCTAATAGCAGCTGGGTTAAGGTGGGGGGGGGCATTACAACATGTTCCACTCCTAATACCAACTGAGTTAAGGTGGGGGTTGGCATTGCCACCTGCTTCTCTCCTAATGCTAGCTGGGATACGGCGGGAGGGGTGGGCATTGCCACCTTCTCCGCTACTAATACCAACTGGGTCATGGTGGGGGGCAGCATTGCCACCTGCTACCTGTGCCTTTCTGGAGGAACGATGGTGCCTTGTGTAGGCTTCCCGTCATGGCAGCGCCCTCTGGTGGTGCACCAGGGTATAAAATGAGTTGTCTGAAACACACTTACTCAATTATATAATAAGATACACTTAGATGAAGATAGTTAGAGAAAGGTATATAGAAAGCGATAGAGGTTGGTATAGAATGAGAGAAATGATATCTAGAGATAGAAAGAGGTAGGAGAGGGCAGATATACATAAAAAGAGATAGATTCAGATAGGTAGTCATGGAAAGACTTAGAAAGAAACCCTTGACACTTTGGAGCCTGCCCAAAGGGCTGGGACTGCTTTCACAGATGGCAGCAGCTGGGGCAGGCTGCCTTCAGGAACCCCTGCCAGTAAGTCCTTCCCTCACTGCTATACAGCTGAGGTATTCAGGAGCTTGAAAGCAGGGGTCACCAAATTGCCTGGCCAGCTGGGTCCACACCATCCATAGGATGGGTCTCCCCTGGGGCTTCCGAGCTCGGCCAGACAGGTCAAGGCAGCGGTCCATGGGGGACCCCGCAGCTTGACATGTACCGCTTTAGGCACCTGCAGCTGTTTGTTTTGTTTTAGTTGTACAAAGTTAATAAAGTTGCCTTTAGATCCAAACTTGGTGTCTGTCTCTTAATTCTGACTACGTGGCAATCTTCATCTATGTGTATCCAGGGCTCATTTGGAGGGGGAAGCCGCAGGAACACTTCTGGTAGTTCCCTAAAGAGGTCACACGTCAGTTGGCTCCACCCACCTGACTCTCGGCCATTTTGGGCCTGTTTCAGCCTAGATAGGGGCCGAAACAAACCCAGATCGGGCCTCTGATGGGTGGTGGATCACTCTCCCACTCAGCAGTGGCCCAATCCTGACCATTTTGGACCCTTCTCGGCCATTTTCAGCCCCCTTTTGCCATTTTGGGCCCAATTTCGGCACTGAAAGGCCTGCCCCTGCCACTGGCACCTTGCTGAAGACACACCGCAAAGGGGGACTGCTCAAAGAGTACTTGAAGCTTCCCAAAAGCATCTAGCTGACCACAGCTAGAAACAGAAAGCTGGTCTAACAACATGCAGGTCCTTTGTTCCCTGAACGTTGATGCACTTTTAAAAGTGTCACAGCACAGCTGCGGCTTCGTCCTTGATTTGAAGAGCCACATAGGATTGGAGAGCTTCAGTGCCCAGAAGCTCTTAAAGATAAAGGAGCCCTTGCTGAGAATTCTGCCAAAAGGTCCTGGAGTTGTGCACCCCCTGCCAAAGGTGCTCCAAGGCTTTCCCCACACCCCCACCAGCCTGCACATCTGCTCTGGGCTGTCCCATCTGTAAGAGGAGGAGAGGGCAGGCTTGGCAGGGCAGGATGTTCAAAGATCCTGGAAGGGGAGGGACCCGTGAGGAGGCAGCTCTCTGGCCTCACCATTCAAAGCGAGCCAGGTGCCCTCACCACTGCCCTATGTCCCGGGAGCCCCACCCCTTCCTCTGTCCCCCTGCCAGAAGCAGTGATTGAGTGGCGGATGTTCCTCTGAAGACCCTCTCACCCTCCTTCCCTTACTCCTGCTGCCGGGCCAAGCAGGAATTGCAAAGAAAGCACTCCCTTCTGGCACCCTCCTAGCCTGGCACAGTGGTGCGGCCCTCTCAAGGCCCTTCAGGGGACGTGCAGCTGCACCAGGTTATGGGATGCCAGCAGGGATGGCTTACTTTGTGTTAGATCCAGGCATGTCCCTGCCCTGCACACACCCATCTGCTGTGGTGCTGCCTGTGGAAACTCCGTCTGGCCCCTGATCTTGGGCTTCTGAGCTGCCTAGTCAGCTGCTAGGCAAATGGCCCTCCTGGCGGTCAGAAGGCTTCCCTCTTTTTAAGGCCTCAGAATTGGGATTTACCATACTGGGGACTCTGCCCCTCTTTTGGCCACACAACCCCTGAGGAGGCTGCCATTCAATTCAGGAAAAGATCTCCGCCCTCCTCCAGGAAAAGGGGTCTTCTTTATATCCTCCCCTTTCCTACCAGTGCGGCTCTGGTGACCAACCCACAGCCTCAGGGTGAGGCCCAACACCTTGGCCAGAGTTGGCCACATCCCTCTGATTACATCTTCCCTCTGACCTTCCAGGGGCACGTTGGCCATTCCTTCGCCCAGACTTAAGCCTTTCTGTGGGCTGTGCCTTGTGGGCTGGTTGTTGGTTGGCCCCAGCCTCCGAGATTGGCCATTGTTTCAGGTGGCTCCAGGTGGCTGGGCGGGGCCAGCCCATGGCTCCAACTGGGCTGCACATCCTTGCGTGGCTGATCCACCCTTGCTGCGGCTCGTCTCAACTCCCTGCTATCTTGTTACAGCTGTTACTAGCATGTCCCACTCACCCTCCTTTGGAGATCCAAGCCCAGCAGCCCAACATGCACTCACTCAGAGCCTTGCTACAAGTGACATTAAACACGTGAAGGATAAGGGATCATTTTCGCAAGTCTTTCTGGGAACTCAAGTTCCTCTCCCACACCCCTTTTCCTTCTGTTCCTTCCCCTCGTTGCCTGAAGAGACAGAGAGAGCCTACGGCAACATCAGCGTTTGCAAATCGTCTTGCTGGGCGGGGGGCGGGGAATGCTCCGGAGAAAGCTGAGAAAGTTGCAGCTGCCTGCCCCAGAGATCATTGAGAGCAGGCTCCTGAATGGAGAAACGATTTGCAAAAGTTGCTGTTGCCGCCGGCTTTCTCTGTCTCTTCAGGCAGCGAGGGGAAGGAACAAAAGGAAAAGGGGTGGGGGAGAGGAGCTTCAGTTCCCAGAAAGACTTGCGAAAATGATCCTTTATCCTTCACGTGTAAAATGTCACACGTAGCAAGGCTCTCACTCGCTCTCACTCTCACGAATGAAAATAAAGCAACAGAATGAATTGAAGCAGCTTAGCCTCCTTCGGAGATCCAGCCCAGCAGCCCAGCTAGCACTCACTCACTCTCACGAATGAAAATAAAGCAGCAGAATGATTTGAAGCAGGTTTTTCTGCCAGCCAGAGTGCTCCTGCGTTGTTCAGTCTCTTGGCTTTTTCCATAAATAGGGGAAGTCGTGATTCCTGGTTTCAGTTTCTGTAGAGTGGGAGTGGGAGGAGAGTTCGGTGGCTTGGCTGGCTGTGGTGTTGGGATTGGGATTGGAACTTGGATCTTTGACCTGCACTTCTGGCTGCCGTAATAGGTGCTGAAAAGCCTCTTTTCTCTTGCTTTCTTGTCTTTCTTACTGACTGGGGACTGGGGAATTGTTTGGGAAAAGGGTGTTTTTTCCCTTCCTCCCCCACCCATCCTGTGTGTGTGTGTGTGTGTGTGTGTGTATTTTTCACATAAGCTGTCCAGCTCCTGAGAAGGCTGTGCTTATCTGGGATGGCTCACCACAGTGGCCTTGGGCCAGTTCTGTCCTACTCTCCCACTGACTGTACCCAGCTGGTTGGGCACCAAGGGTGGCGAGCTTACGTAGAGGGACTGAAACTTTGTAGCAAGCACTCCATACGTCATTCTCAACAAGAGACCTGTGTACAGCCAGACGCTTTTACTTGCCTCTGTATAACCTATGGACATATATATGCTGAAGCAATGATATCTCATTAAAGAACCTTAACTCAAGAGAACTTGGATTTCTTGCTGCAAGGGGTGGGAGTCAACTTCAATGTATCCTGTTATCCATGGACTGACATATTGTTGAGAATCTCCTTCTTTTCCGTCTCAACCTACACGCCAGAGAGATGGCTACCGGATTTACACTGATGGAGTCGCTCGAGCTGGGAGAGGAGGTGGAGGACCTTTCCAAACAACCACCTGGGTCTCTGGACACGATACCGCCGGGAGGAAGGATGTGGGCAGACTTAGGTGTGGTCCCCAGGAGCCGGATTTCCCACCTGTCGTGGAGTTCCTTACCTACCCCGAGACAATGGGCCCCTAGGCCAAGAGAAGAGAAGGCTGTCAGACTGTGGCTAAATAAGGCACTCACTACAGGGTTCCCTTTAGAAGCAAACACAAGTCCATTATTTGGAAAAGGAAACTTTACTGCAGAAAAGGTCCATTATAGTCCACTGTCCTGAATAGGAGAATCAGGATGGTACATGATCATTGTTACCAATGAAGAGCAAGCATAAGATACAGAGTAACAATACCCATCTGGATCTGCCTCCCCCCACAGTTCTCAAAACAACATCTCTCAGTCCTGGGAAGCTGCTCTCCTTCAAGGCCAATGCTTGGTGGAACGGTGTTAGACAAAACAGTCTCCTCCGGTGGGGATGCTGCCTGGGAACTGGTGCACCTAGGAAGAAAACACTCAAACACTAGAAGCATTAGAAAATGGAGTCAGTACAGTTTAGATATACACTGGACCTGACATTCTGCCCCCCTTAAAACAGATCCCCCCCTGGCTTATATGGGTAGCGAGTATGAAAAGCTTTGGTTAATCTAGGAGCATGAACATGTGCAGAGTTCACCCATTCATCGTAACCAGAATCAAAGTCCTTCCATCTAATGAGGTAAAAAAGCTGATTTCGTTTGAGTTTAGAGTCCAAGATTTGTTGTACCTCATAGTGTATTTGGTCGTCAATCAAAGTTGGAATGGGTGGAGCTTTGACGTGCCATTTGTTGTCGATGGGAGCTCTCTTTAGAAGACTGACATGGAACGTATCATGCACATGGCGTAGGTTCTTGGGCAAAGTTACAGCAACAGTCACTTTATTTATTATCTTGCGCACAGGAAAAGGTCCTAGGAATTTCAGAGCGAGTTTGCGGCTTGTCTGAGCGAGTTTTAGATTTTTTGTGGAAATATACACATGATCTCCGGGTTGTAATTCCCATTCGGCCACACGATGGCGGTCTGCGTATTTTTTGTAATCCAGTTTGGCTTTTTCAAGGTGTTTCTTAATAAGAGTCCATTGCTGCGCCGCCTCCCCCCACCACGAAGATACATCTGGCAATTTAGAGGAATGGAGAGGGGGTGCATCCAACGGGAAGGGATTGAAGTGAGCTCCGTAGACAATTTTGAAGGGGGCCTCCCCCGTCGAAGCGTGTACACTGTTGTTATATGAGAACTCGGCCAGAGGGAGAAGGTCCACCCAATTATCTTGTTGAAAATTGATGTAGCAACGAAGAAACTGTTCTAATATTTGGTTTGTTTTTTCGGATTGCCCGTCGGTTTGTGGGTGATGGCTTGAACTGATGCCTTGTTCAATATTCAACATTTTCAAAAGCTCCCGCCAGAAGTTGGCAACGAACTGTCCGCCGCGATCCGAAATCACCTTGGACGGAAAAGAATGTAATTTTACGATGTGTTTTAGAAACAAA
This sequence comes from Eublepharis macularius, assembly GCF_028583425.1. Classification (NCBI taxonomy): domain Eukaryota; kingdom Metazoa; phylum Chordata; class Lepidosauria; order Squamata; family Eublepharidae; genus Eublepharis; species Eublepharis macularius. The sequence continues at coordinate 227,844,451 of NC_072791.1, read as the reverse complement.
TCTGCTAGTTTTCGAGTGGAGGGTATAGTAGTACAGGGGATAAAATGAGCTTGTTTGGAGAACAGATCTACCACAACTAAAATACAATTATGTCCTTTTGAGATAGGTAGATCAGTGATAAAGTCCATGGATATTACTTCCCAGGGTCTGTTTGGCGTTTCCAATGGTTGCAGGAGACCCGGAGGCTTCCCTTTCCTGGTTTTGGCGCTGAGGCAAACAGGACAGGAACTAACGTATTGGGAAATGTCTTTGCGCATGCCCGGCCACCAGAATTGTCTTTGGATTAGGTGCAAAGTTTTCAGATACCCATAGTGTCCAGCAGTGGGAGCATCATGACAGCGCTGCAAAACTTCCAGTCTGAGGCTGTCTGGGACATAAAACTTGCTCCCAGCTAACCAATCCCCTTGTGGGGATTGGGTCAGTTTGCTTCGCGGAGCCCTATCCCCCTCCTTCTCCACTTCAGTTTTAAGTTTCGATTTCCACTCTTGGTTGGCCGGGAGGGGCTGCTTGGCACGGCTGCGAGTAGTCACCACGCCCCCAAGTTGCGTAGGCGAGAAGACAGTGTCGATAGTCTCCTCCCGTTTGCTCTTATGTTGGGGCATGCGCGATAGGGCGTCTGCCAAAAAGTTAGTTTTGCCCGGGAGATAATTTAGAGTGAAGTTGAATTTGGAAAAGAATTCCGCCCATCGCAATTGCTTGGCATTCAGTCTGCGTGGGCTTCGGAGGGCCTCCAGATTTTTATGATCCGTCCAGACCTCGAAAGGGTATCGCGCCCCCTCCAGCCAATGTCTCCAGTTAGTAAGGGCCGCTTTTACTGCAAAGGCCTCCTTCTCCCACACATTCCAATTCCTTTCCGCCTCCGAAAATTTCCTAGACAAGAAAGCACAAGGCCGCAGCCTACCATCCTCCCCCTCCTGCAGTAAAACCCCCCCTATCGCCGTATCGCTGGCGTCGACCTGTACTATGAAAGGGGATTGTTCGTTGGGGTGGGAGAGGATGGGTTCTGTTACAAATTGCTTTTTTAGACAATCGAAGGCCGTTTGGCAATCGGGGGTCCATTGCAGTTTGGCAGAGGGTTTTTTAGCTTGGTCCCCTTTATCTTTGGTTTTCAGCAAGTCTGTTAAAGGGAGCGTGATTTGGGCGAAATTTACTATGAAGTCTCTATAGAAGTTGGCAAAACCCAGGAAGGATTGTAGTTCTTTACGGGTGGTGGGTGTCTGCCAGTCCTGGATCGCCTGTATTTTGGCTGGATCCAACTTCTTCATTGGTAACAAAATGTCGGACTGTGGCTAAATAAGGCACTCACTACAGGGTTCCCTTTAGAAGCAAACACAAGTCCATTGTTTGGAAAAGGAAACTTTACTGTAGAAAAGGTCCATTATAGTCCACTGTCCTGAATAGGAGAATCAGGATGGTACATGATCATTGTTACCAATGAAGAGCAAGCATAAGATACAGAGTAACAATACCCATCTGGATCAGCCTCCCCCCACAGTTCTCAAAACAACATCTCTCAGTCCTGGGAAGCTGCTCTCCTTCAAGGCCAATGCTTGGTGGAACGGTGTTAGACAAAACAGTCTCCTCCGGTGGGGATGCTGCCTGGGAACTGGTGCACCTAGGAAGAAAACACTCAAACACTAGAAGCATTAGAAAATGGAGTCAGTACAGTTTAGATATACACTGGACCTGACAAAGGCGTGGTGCAGAGGGACTCTCTACTCCTCTTTGAGTACAACTGTGGTCTTCTTGTTTGACCAAGATTTTTATTTACTTTTATTTTTCTCCTTCTCTGCTCTTCTGGTGTGATTTCTGAGGGTTTGTGCCCCCCCAGGGAGCTTCACTTTTATTTGCTTTTATTCCTCTCTTTCTCTACTTATTGGAGGGTCTCACTTCTGGTTTGTTTTGTGGGACCCCCTGCCCCAGGGAGCCTGACTTTTCTGCTAGTTCTCTGTGCATTTGTGTGGTCTAGGCGGCTCAGAAGCCAAAGATCATGGGCCAGACAGAGCTTCCAGAGGCGGCACCATGGCGGACGGGTGCGTGCGGGGCAAGGACATACCTGGATCTAACACAAAGTAAGACCTCCTTGCTGGCACCCCCTCTCCTGGTGTGGCAGTACATCCACTGCAGGGCCTTGAGAGGGCCGCACCACCATAACATGCTAGGAGGGTGCCAGCAGGAAGTGCTTTCTTTGCAAGTCCTGCTCGGCAGTTCCCACTGAGCCCGGCAGCAGCAGTAAGGGGAGGAGAGTGAGAGGGTCTTCAGAGGAACATCTGCCACTCAATCGCTGAGTGAGGCCAGAGAGCTGACTCCTTGTGGGTCCCTCCCCTTGCAGAATCTTTGAAAATCCTGCCCAGGCAAGCCTTCCCTTCTTTCCTCTTGCAGATTGGACAACCCTGAGCAGATTTGCAGGCTGGAGGGGGGGTGGGGAAAAGCCTCGGTGCACAACTCCAGGATCTTTGGGCAGAATTCTCAGCAAGGGCCCCTGTATATTTAAGAGCTGCTGGGCGTTTGAAGCTCTCCCATCCTATGTGGATCTTCAAATCAGGGGCGAAGCTGCAGCTGTGCTGTGAAGCTCTTAAAGGTGCCGGAGCATTCAGGGAACAAAGGACCTGCAAGCTGTTAGACCAGCTTTCTGTTCTCAGCTGTGGTCAGCCACATGCTTTTGGAAAGCATCAAGTACTGTTTGAGAAGTCCCCCTTTGCGGTGTTTCAGGGTCAGGCATGGAGCAGGAGGCAATGCCTGTTCCTCCTTTCACCCAGCAGGCAGCAGGTGGCAATGCCCACCCCCCTTCACCCAGCTGGGATCAGGCTCGGAGCAGGCAGCAATTCCTGCCCCCATTCACCCAGACATAGTCAGGCACAGAACTGGAGGCAATGCCCCCCTTTACACGACATGTATCATGAATGGAGCAGGTAGAAAACTCACCACCCCTTCACATGACAGGCACCCCTTCACATGGCAGGCATGGCACCACCCCTTCACAGGCAGATCAGGCGTGGAGCAGAAGGCAATGCCCACCCTCCTCCTTCACCAGCTGGTGGCATGAAATAAGGTGCCTGGGCAAGGAAGGAGCCAGAAGAGCACCGCACTAGTGCAGAAAAATGACGCCGTTCCTCGTGCAGAGGTTTGGAGGAAGCAGGCATGCCAACAAGTGAACAAGCAGAGCGGTGAACAAGTTAGTGTTATTATTATCCTCACAACCTGTTAGACCAGCTTTCTGTTTCCTCCAGCTTCTAACAGCTTGCAGGTCCTTTGTTCGTGGACAGGGAAAGTGGAGGGGGTTGGACTAGATGATCGGTATGGCCCCTTCCAACTCTATGATTCTATGATTGTATGACATGGAGGCGAAACTTCCCCCAGCTGGACAGGCAGCATGAAATAAGGGGCCTGGGCAAGGAAGGAACCAGAAGAGCACCGCACTAGTGCAGCAAAATGACGCCGTTCCTTGTGCACAGGTATGGAGGAAGCAGGCATGCCAACATGTGAACAAGCAGAGCGGTGAACAAGTTAGTGTTATTATTATCCTCACAATACAGCTGGGGATCGGTGGCTGAGAGGGTTGGATTAGCCAAGGCCATCTACTGAGTTCATGGCAGTAGAGGGATTCAAACAAGTAGAGTGCTGATTCGCAGCTCAACCACTTAACCACTGTGCTACAGAAGTTGCTGAAGAAACACCGCAAAGGGGGGCTTCTCAAACAGTACTTGATGCTTTCCAAAAGCATGTGGCTGACCACAGCTGGGGACAGAAAGCTGGTCTAACAGCTTGTAGGTCCTTTGTTCCCTGAATGCTCCAGCACCTTTAAGAGCTTCACAGCACAGCTGCAGCTGATTTGAAGATCCATTATTACTGCTGCCGGGCTAAATGGGAACTGCCAAGGGGGAAAGGGGAAATATAGCGTGCATGGTGGAGGAAATTCCATGGCTGAACAGGCTGCACAAAATAAGGGGCCCAGAGAAGGATGGTCCTGGAAGAGTAGCACACTTGTGATGCAGCATGACGCCTTCTCTTGTGCAGAGGAGCGGACGCCGTGGACATGACCAGTCTGCAAGAGGAAAGAAGGGAAGGCTTGGCTGGGCAGGATTTTCAAAGATCCTGCAAGGGGAGGGACCCACGAGGAGTCAGCTCTCTGGCCTCCCCGTTCAAAGCGAGCCAGACACCTCCGCTACAGCCCTTTGTCCTGGCAGCGCCCTCCCTTCCTCTGTCCACCTGCCGGAAGCAGCGATTGAGTGGCAGATGTTCCTCTGAAGACCCTCTCACTCTCCTCCCCTTACTGTTGCTGCCGGGCTCAGTGGGAACTGCCGAGCAGGATTTCCAAAGAAAGCACTTCCTGCTGGCACCCTCCTAGCATGTTATGGTGGTGCGGCCCTCTCAAGGCCCTGCAGTGGATGTACTGCCACACCAGGAGAGGGGGTGCCAGCAAGGAGGTCTTACTTTGTGATAGATCCAGGTATGTCCTTGCACCAGTCCACCGTGGTGCCGCCTGTGGAAGCTCTGTCTGGCCCATGATCTTTGGCTTCTGAGCTGAGAAAGGGGAGGGTGAGCGGGCAGACATTCGCTCCACCTCTGTCACTCATTCTAGCTGGTGAAGGAGGAGGGTGGGCATTGTCATCTGCTCCACACCTGATCCGCCTGATCTTGGCCATCTATGTGTATCCAGGGCTCATTTTGAGGGGGAAGCCGCAGGAACACTTCCGGTAGTTCCCTAAAGAGGTCACACGTCAGGTGGCTCCACCCACCTGACTCTCAGCCATTTTGGGCCTGTTTCAGCCTGGATTGGGGCCGAAACAGCCCAGATCGGGCCTCTGATGGATGGTGGATCACTCTCCCACTCAGCAGTGGCCCAATCCTGACCATTTTGGACCCTTCTTGGCCATTTTCAGCCCCCTTTTGCCATTTTGGGCCCAATTTCGGCACTGAAAGGCCTGCCCCTGCCACTGGCACCTTGCTGAAGACACACCGCAAAGAGGGACTGCTCAAATGGTACTTGAAGCTTCCCAAAAGCATCTAGCTGACCACAGCTAGAAACAGAAAGCTGGTCTAACAACGTGCAGGTCCTTTGTTCCCTGAACGTTGATGCACTTTTAAAAGTGTCACAGCACAGCTGCGGCTTCGTCCTTGATTTGAAGAGCCACATAGGATTGGAGAGCTTCAGTGCCCAGAAGCTCTTAAAGATAAAGGAGCCCTTGCTGAGAATTCTGCCAAAAGGTCCTGGAGTTGTGCACCCCCTGCCAAAGGTGCTCCAAGGCTTTCCCCACACCCCCACCAGCCTGCACATCTGCTCTGGGCTGTCCAATCTGTAACAGGAGGGGAGGACAGGCTTGGCAGGGCAGGATGTTCAAAGATCCTGGAAGGGGAGGGACCCGTGAGGAGGCAGCTCTCTGGCCTCACCATTCAAAGCGAGCCAGGTGCCCTCACCACTGCCCTATGTCCCGGGAGCCCCACCCCTTCCTCTGTCCCCCTGCCAGAAGCAGTGATTGAGTGGCGGATGTTCCTCTGAAGACCCTCTCACCCTCCTCCCCTTACTGCTGCTGCCGGGCTCAGAAGGCACTGCCAAGCAGAAATTGCAAAGAAAGCACTCCCTGCCGGCACCCTCTTAGCCTGGCACGGCGGTGCGGCCCTCTCAAGGCCCTTCAGGGGACGTGCAGCTGCACCAGGTTATGGGATGCCAGCAGGGATGGCTTACTTTGTGTTAGATCCAGGCATGTCCCTGCCCTGCACACACCCATCTGCTGTGGTGCTGCCTGTGGAAACTCCATCTGGCCCCTGATCTTGGGCTTCTGAGCTGCCTAGTCAGCTGCTAGGCAAATGGCCCTCCTGGCGGTCAGAAGGCTTCCCTCTTTTTAAGGCCTCAGAATTGGGATTTACCATACTGGGGACTCTGCCCCTCTTTTGGCTACACAACCCCTGAGGAGGCTGCCATTCAATTCAGGAAAAGATCTCCGCCCTCCTCCAGGAAAAGGGGTCTTCTTTATATCCTCCCCTTTCCTACCAAGCACGGCTCTAGTGATCAACCCACAGCCTCAGGGTGAGGCCCAACACCTTGGCCAGAGTTGGCCACAACCCTCTGATTACATTTTCCCTCTGACCTTCCAGCGGCAAGTTGGCCATTCCTTCGCCCAGACTTAAGCCTTTCTGTGGGCTGTGCCTCGTGGGCTGGTTGTTGGTTGGCCCCAGCCTCCGAGATTGGCCATTGCTTCAGGTGGCTCCAGGTGGCTGGGCGGGGCCAGCCCATGGCTCCAACTGGGCTGCACGTCCTTGGGTGGCTGATCCACCCTTGCTGTGACTTGTCTCAACTCTTATTTTGTGTAGCCTGTTCAGCCAGGGAATTTCCCACTCCATGTGTGCTATGTCTCCCCTTTCCCCCTTGGCAGTTCCCATTTAGCTTGGCAGCAGCAATAAGGGTAGGAGGATGAGAGGGTCTTCAAAAGAACGTCTGCCACTCAGTCGCTGCTTCCGGCAGGGGGACAGAGGAAGGGGTGGGGCTGCCAGGACAAAGGGCTGTAGTGGAGGTGCCTGGCTCGCTTAGAACGGTGAGGCCAGAGAGCTGACTCCTTGTGGGTCCCTCCCCTTGCAGAATCTTTGAAAATCCTGCCCAGGCAAGCCTTCCCTTCTTTCCTCTCGCAGATTGGCCAATCCTGAGCAGATTTGAAGGCTGGCGGGGGTTGGGGAAAAGCCTCGGCGCACAACTACAGGATCTTTGGGCAGAATTCTTAGCAAGGGCCCCTATATCTTTAAGAGCTGCTGGGCATTGGAAGCTCTCCCATCCTATGTGGATCTTCAAATCAGCTGCAGCTGTGCTGTGAAGCTCTTAAAGGTGCCGGAGCATTCAGGGAACAAAGGACCTGCAAGCTGTTAGACCAGCTTTCTGTTCCCAGCTGTGATCAGCCACATGCTTTTGGAAAGCATGAAGTACTGTTTGAGAAGTCCCCCTTTGCGGTGTTTCTTCAGCAATTTCTGTAGCACAGTGGTTAAGTGGTTCTGCTGCGAATCAGCACTCAGCACAAGCCTTTTTTACTCACAATGGGCTTTGTTGCTAGTAGTGAATAATGGAAAGCATGCTTGCCCATAGGCAATAATGAAAACAGCAATTGTCCTTAGGGAATAATGGGGACAGCGTGTGGCCATAGGGAGTAAAGGAAACCAGGAACAGCTGTTGAATGTTGTGAATAGGGATTGCCCACAGGGAATAACTGAAATGATGCTTGCCCATAAGGAATAATAGCGAGCGGGTCATGGAGTTTCCACCACATCTGGCGGGTGGGACTTTCAGGTGACTGCCCCAAATCTTCCACACTTGCGTGACACCCTATGCTGTTGTTGCTGGTTCCTGGGGTGGCCTTTTCCGAGCCACTTATTTTGTGCTGCCTATACAGCTCCGTTCCCCCTCCATACGAGGGAGGGAAGCGCACAATGTCGCTTCACATCTGTTCTCACCCGAGGGGGAAGGGCCAGGTCGCCACTCCTAGTATCAGCTCTGTTAAGTTGGGTGGTGGGCATTGCCACCTGCCTCCCTCCTAATACCAGCTGGGTGAAGGTAGGAGGTCGGCATTTCCACCTGCTCCCATCCTGGGCTTCCCACCGTGGCACTTTTTCTATGTGCACGCGTGGGTTCCATAATTGCCTATGAACAATCAGTGTCTCCATTACTCTTTAGGGGCAAGCATTATTTCCATGATTCCCCATGGGCTAGCACTGTTTTCATTATTCCCTAAGCGCAAGCATGCTTTCCCTGATTTCCTATGGGCAATTGCTCTCCCCGTTATTCCGTATGGGCAAGCATGGTTTCCATGATTTCCTATGGGCAATCGCTGTCTCCATTGTACCTAATAAGGAAGCATGGTTTACATTATTCTCTATGAGCAATCGCCGTCTGCATTATTCCCTATGTGCAAGCATGGTTTGCATTAATCCCTATGGACAAGTGTCCATAGGGACACGGTGAGCATGTTTTCCATTACTCCCTGTGGGCAAACACTGTCCCCATTATTCCCTATGGGCAAACATAGTTTCCTTTGTTCCCTAACGCTGTCCCCATTATTCCCTATGGACAATTGCGGTTTTCAGTATCTCTGTTTCCATTTGCCCTATAGACAAATGCTTTTCATTTCTCCCAATCAACGATCTTTCTTCCCAATATTTCCAAAGGGTAATCGCTGTTCCCGTCATTCCCTATGGACAATCGCTGTTCAATTATTCCCTATGGACAAACATGATTTCCATTATTCCCTATGGCCAATCCTGGCCATATTCTCCATTATTCCCTATGGATAATGGCTGTTTTCATTTTCCCTATGGGCAAGCATTCCTTCCACTATTGCCTATGGGTACTCGCTGTCCCCAGTATTCCTTATGGGCAAGCCTAGTTTGCATTATTCCCAAAGGACAAGCACTCTCTCTATTATTCCTTATGGGCAAGCATCATTTCAGTTATTGCCTGTAGGCAATCGCTGTCCCCATTATTCCCTAAAGGGAATGGCTGTCTCCAATATTCCCAGTGGGAGAGTATGGTTTCCATTATTCCCTATGGCCAATCACTGTTCCCAGTATTCCCTAAGGAAAATCGCTGTTTTCATTATTCCCTAAGGGCAAGCATAGTTTCCATTATTACCTATGTTCAATCACAGTCTCCATTATTTCCTATGGGCAAGCGTGCTTACCATTATTGCCTAAGGACAATCACTGTCTCCATTATTCTTTAGGGGCAAGGTTTATTTCCCTTATTCCCTATGGGTTATAGCGGTTCCCATTATTCCCTAAAGCGAAGTGTTGTAAGTCCCTATTGGCAAGCCTGGTTTCCATTATTCCCTAGGGCCACTTACTGTGCCTTTATTCCCTATAGACAATGGCTGTTTTTATTATTCCCTCTGGAGAAACACTGTTTTTATTATTCCCTGTGGACAATCCCTACCTCCATTATTCCCTAAGGGCAATCAAGCTTTGCGTTATTCACTACGGTCAGTCGCTGTCCCCAGTATTCCCTAAGGGCAATCTCTGCTCCTATTATTCCCTATGGCCAAGCATGATTTCCATTATTGCCCGTGGGCAATCACAATCTGCTTTATTGCCTAGGGACAATCGCTGTTTTCATTATTCCCAAAGGGCAAGTATTCTTTCCATTATTCCGTAAGGGCAAGCATGGTTTCCAATATTCCCTATGGCCACTCTCTGACCCTATCTATCTTCTTCTGTCAAACTCTATAGCTATTTAAAGCGTTTCCATTCTTTTTGTAGCTCTAGCATCTCTTTGTAGCCTTTTCTGTTTCTATCTGTATCTTACTATTTCTTATTTTAAGTTTCTTTCCATGTCTTTCCACCAATACCTTTCTGAGTCTATGTATATCTGCCCTTGCCTATCTATTTCTATATCTTGCTATCATTTTGTCTCTTTCTATATCTATCTGTATCGATATATCTTTATATTCATCTATCTGTTTCTATGTGTATCCAACTTGTTCTAATCTTTTTGTTTTTCTGCTTCCTTCCTTCCTTCCTTCCTTTCATCATATCTCCTATCTTTTTATCTCTAGATATAATTTTCTCTTTATATATACCAACCTCTATCACTATTCATCTTTCTCTAACTATCTTCATCTAAGTGAATCTATGTATGTATGTATATGATTTTCTAATGTTTTTGTTTTACTCCTTCTTTCCTTTATTTCTTCATTCCGTTCTTCATTTATTCCTTCCTGCCTTCCTTCCTTTCTTCTCTTCTTCCTTCCTTTCTTTCATCCATCTCCTATCTTTTTATTTCTGGATATGATTTTCTCTTTATATACCAACCTCTATCACTTGCTATTCATCTTTCTCTAACTAGCTTCATCTAACAGCGCAATCCTATGGCCGGCCCCAACGCCGACGCGGCTGCACTGGTGGTGTGGCGGCGCCGCCGGGCCGGATCCTGTGCCAGCAAAGTGTGGCCGCAGCGGCGCCCGCAGCGGCGCAGAGATGCAATTTTGGAGAACCAGAAAGTGTTGTGGGCGGGTCTGATCCACGGCCGCCGCCAGGCGCAGCCAAAGGGCGCTGTTCCTGACAAGCGTCAGGGGGAGGGGCCAGGAAAGGCGCAGCCTATGGGCAGCACGCGATCCCGGCCAGGCCCCAGAGCAGCAGGCAAACCGCGCCCATGCTGGCAGACTGCCTCGGCTCGTGTGTCGGGCGGGGCTCGCAGTCGGGAAGGAGAGGGGTGGGCGTAGTCTGAGAAGCCTTTCCCCCGTTTGCCCAATGTAGCACCAAGTCCCTGGCGGCCGCGTCCAGAGAGGTTGGCATGGGACTGGCAGGCGCCCTGCCATGAGGAATCCAGGGCAGCAGCCAGTCTCTGGCAGCAGGGGACAGCCCCCAAGTGGTGCCGAAGGGGAGGGCTGGCCTGAGGCCGCCACCAAGAGGCAGACACAGCGGGCCTGCCCCCTCGTCCCCATCCCAAGGCAAAGAACACAGACACCCATTGCACAGAAATCAGCCTTTATTATTATATCATCCCACCTCCCCCAGCAGACGTGAGGAAGGGGAGGCGTGTAGGAGAGCCGTCTGTGCAGCAAAACACCCCACCCCACCCCCAAGGCGGCAGCGGCGGTCACCGGCGAGGCCGGCGGCCGGACCCCCTTGGCCATCCACGGGCCCGGCCTCTCGCACGCAACTGGGCCCGAGGGAGGGGTGCCTCTGGGGCGGGTGGAGCTGCTGCAGCGGGTGGGGCCGGAGGGTCGAGGATGGCGACGAGCCGCCCGAGCAGGGCTTCGGCACGGACTTGAGAGGCACACCCCACCCCTCCCAACAACCATGGCCTGTTGGCGTGGGAGGCTGGCAACTGCTCCACGGGATTGGATGCGAGGCAGGACGCCCTGGGGTGGAAGGTGTTGGAATGACCAATGGGGCTGCTGCAGACGCCCGAGGGGCTGGACCCACTCTGGGAGGCGGCCGCTCATGGGACTGTGTTGCTGGGGCTGCGGCTGCGATGAGGGCGACCCTCCCCAGGCGCGCGAGACCTCCTGCCCGGGATATGGCATTCACCTGCCACCACCCTGGATTCTCCATTGGTGGGGGCTAGGGTTCCAGCGAGCGGACCGTTTGCCCTGCCATCTCCCGCCCCCTTGCAGCTGCAGCTCGCACCACCCTCTCCCTGGCTTATCGTGTGCCAGCTACTCTCCCCACCGGGGATCCCCGCTCACATGCCCCGCCCCAACCCTCTACCTGGCCATAGATACAGGGGGGTTAGCCGTGTTAGCCTGTGGTAGCGAATTCAAAAAGGGTCCCGTAGCACCTTTACAACTATCCAATTTTATTGTGGCACAGGCTTCTGAGAATCAAGTTCTCTTCGGCAGATGGGTGGTACAGACACTGGTCAAATACAGAGGAGGAGGGGGGGAGGAGGGAGGGAGGGGGCGGGGAGGCAAGACGGGGTGTGTCGGATACATTTGTGGCAATGTGCAGGTGGGGAGATGTGATGGGAGTGTTGGGGGAGGGGCGGAGGACGAAGTCAGACTCGCAGACACAGAAAACAGTTGTTGTACATCTCGTTTTATTGCACTGGAAAGAGCGGGCTTGCGTTTAGGCTGGCGAGGGAGCCGGAGCATTCCACACAGCCCTCCTTCCCGCTCGGAGGGGCGGGGCTGGGATGCAGGCCGCGGCGCGACGGTGCTTCCTGGGCTGCAGCCAACCGTCCGTCAGAGATGTTTGGGGAGGGCGGGGCGCGGGGGAGCAGCCATGCCCTGGACGTGCCTGTGGGGGAAAAAGACACGTGTGGGCTTTGCCTCATTCCACTGGCAAGGCAAGCCCCACACTCCGCCATCCGGGGGGGGGGTTGCACATGGTCGAGGGCAGCAGCTGATGCATGACGGTCTGGTGAGGATGCACTCGGCCTTGGCAAGCCTTTACCTTTAAGGGAGAGAATGAGCTGGTCACAACAAACACCTGGCCACATGTGGTTTTTGAGGCGCCTGCCTCTGAGGCAGCCAGGGGCGGCCATGGTTGCCCCCCACCCCTGCTGGGCCTCACCCAAAGCGGCAAGTGAGCGGGTGGGTTCAGGTGAATGGGCGGTTTGCACTAATCTGCGGAATGCCCCCCCACCTCCTCCTTACCTGTCAGCGCTCCGTCGGTCATCACCAGGTGGGAGCGCCAGAGTCAGGGCACCTGCAAGGAAACGGGAGAGCATGCGGTTAATTTGCAAAGTGTCATTCCCTTCTGCCACGGAAGGGTTAGTTTGTTTGTGCTTAGTTAGAAGCAACTAGCATGCATCAGTTAGCTGTGGAGTCATTCTTTCTATCACGGTAGAAAGAGAGTTAGGCAGACATTTGCACCTCTTCCCCTTTATGCGAAGTTCCCCCAGTTTTTCGCAAAGTCCCCGGAGTGCATTCTGCGCCTGCCAATGTGAATGCCCTCAGCCCGTTTCGGTTTTCAAAGGGGCAATGCCACTCAGCAGACGGGCAGAGCCTCCGGCCGAGTGCTCACTTACCTGGGGGTTTGGGCGGCGCTGGCCGGATGTTTTGTAGGGCGCGGTCGCAGGTGATTGGGTGCAGAGAGGGGGGCTCGTCCATGCCGGGCGCGCACGCTGATTGGTCCCCGGGATAGTTCTCATCCTATGCTCCTTTGGGCCATAGGGGCGGGGCGAGGCGCTCAGAGAGGGGGCTGATTTTTCGCCGTTCCATGGACGCCTATGGGCTACGCCTTCTTTTTCCGTGGCGTAGCTTTTTTGCGCCGCTGTGGGCGTTCCCGCTTCTGGAGGAGCTTAGGGAGCGGACTAACTCTGACCCCGCCTTGCTCCCCGCCCCCCCCTGCGTCGGCGTAGGGCTCTACGCCACTTCTGCGCCGCCGCCCGGGCGCCTGTGGCTTGCACCGGTGCTGGCCCGCCGGCGGGCCAGCGCCACGTCCCAGCTCGGGCGGAAGGCCACTTACGCGGGCGTACGGGCTAGATGCGCCCTCGCAAGCCTTAGTTCGGTTCCTGTTCACTTTCCGTGCCCTTCTTAGGATTGGGCTGTAAGTGTATCTATGTATGTATATCATTTTCTATTGTTTTTGTTTTTCTCTTCCTTCCTTCCTTCCTTCCTTCCCTTCTTTCTTTCTTTTTTCCTTCCTTCCTTCCTTCCTTCCTCCCTTCCCTTCTTTCTTTCTTTCTTTCTTTCTTTCTTTCTTTTTCTTTCTTTCTTTCATATATCTCCTTTCTTATTATCTCTAGATATGACTTTCTCTATATTCATCTATCCGTTTGTATGTTTATCCCTCTTTTTCTAATGTCATTGTTTTTCTCCTTCCTTTTTTCCTTTTTTCTTTGTTTTTTCCTCCCTCCCTCCCTTTCTTTCATCCTTCCTTTCTTCTTTTCTTCCTTCCTTCCTTCCTTCCTTCCTTCCAATCTTCCTCCCTTCCTTTCATCTATCTCCAATCGTTTTATTTCTGGATATGATTTTCTCTTTATATATACCAACCTCTATCACTTTCTATTCATTTTTCTCTAGCTATCTTCATCTAAGTGTATCTATGTATGTATATCATTTTCTAATGTTTTTGTTTTTCTCCTTCCTTCCTACCTTTCTTTCCTTATTTCTGTCTTTCTTTATTTCTTTTTTTATATTTCTTTTACTTTTTCTATATCTTGCTATCTTTTTCTCTCTTTCTATATCTATCTGTATCTATATATATTCTCCCTATTCATCTATCTGTTTCTATGTGTATCCATATTTTTCTAGCTTTTGTTTTTCTCCTTCCTTCCTTCCTTCCTTTCATCTATCTATCTTTTGATCTCTAGATACGATTTTCTCTATACATATGCCAACCTCTATCACTTTCTATTCATGTTTCTCTAACTACCCTCATCTAAGTGTTTCTATGTATGTATATCATTGTCTAATGTTTTTGGTTTTTTTCCTCTCTCTCTGTCGCTCTCTCTAGCTCACTATCTCTCTATTTCTCTATCTATCTCTCTATCTCTCTATCTATCTATCTCTCTATCTATCTATCATACTTGTTCTGTACACCTTGTTACTTTCTATTTCTATCTGTTTCTTTCTATGTATTTCTACCAATATCTTTCTGTATATATCTTTTTATACGCATATCTTCCCTTCCTCTCACTAGCTTTTGTTTTCTCTCTATAGCTGTCTCTATTGATTTCTACATACCTTTATCTTCACCAATGTGTATGTATGTGTAGCTATCATTTTCTGTTTTTTTCTTTTCTTCCTTCGATCCTAACTTCCTTCCTCCATTCCTTCCTTCCTTCCCTCCTTCCCTCCTTCCTTCCCTTCTTTCTTTCTTTTTCTTTTTCTTTTTCTTTCTTTTTCTATATCTTGCTATCATTTTCTCTTTCTACATCTATATAACTTTCTCATCATTTTCTCACTATATCTATCTGTATCTATATAACTTTCTCTATATTCATCTATCCGTTTGTATGTTTATTCCTCTTTTTCTAATGTCATTGTTTTTCTCCTTCCTTTTTTCCTTTTTTCTTTGTTTTTTCCTCCCTCCCTCCCTCCCTTCCTTTCTTTCATCCTTCCTTTCTTCTTTTCTTCCTTCCTTCCTTCTTTCCAATCTTCCTTCCTTCCTTTCATCTATCTCCTTTCTTTTTATCTCTGGATATGACTTTCTCTACATTCATCTATCCGTTTGTATGTTTATCCCTCTTTTTCTAATGTCATTGTTTTTCTCCTTCCTTTTTCCCTTTTTTCTTCCTTTTTTCCTCCCTCCCTCCCTCCCTCCCTTTCTTTCATCCTTCCTTTCTTCTTTTCTTCCTTCCTTCTTTCCTTCCAATCTTCCTCCCTTTCTTTCATCTATCTCCAATCATTTTATTTCTGGATATGATTTTCTCTTTATATATGCCAACCTCTATCACTTTCAATTCATCTTTCTCTAACTATCTTCATCTAAGTGTGTCTATGTATGTGTATCATTTTCTAATGTTTTTGTTTTTCTCCTTCCTTCCTTCCTTTCTTTCCTTATTTCTGTCTCTCTTCATTTCTTTTTCTTTTATTTTTCTTTTACTTTTTCTATATCTTGCTATCTTTTTCTCTCTTTCTATATCTATCTGTATCTATCTATATTCTCTATATTCATCTATCTGTTTCTATGTGTATTCATATTTTTCTAGTTTTTGTTTTTCTCCTTCCTTCCTTCCTTCCTTCCTTCCTTCCTTTCATCTATCTATCTTTTGATCTCTCGATGTGATTTTCTCTATACATATGCCAACCTCTATCACTTGCTATTCATCTTTCTCTAACTATCTTCATTTAAGTGTATCTATGTATGTATATCATTTTCTAATGTTTTTGTTTTTCTCCTTCCTTCCTTCCTTCCTTTCATCTATCTCCTATCTTTTTATCCCTAGATATTATTTTCTCTGTATATATACCAACCTGTATCACATTCTATTCATCTTTCTCTAACTATCTTCATCTAAGTGTATTTATGTATGTATATCATTTTCTAATGTTTTTCTCTCTCTACCACTCTCTCTATCTCTAGCTCACTATCTCTCTATTTCTCTATCTCTCTACCTATCTATCATACTTGTTCTGTACACATTGTTACTTTCTATTTCTATCTGTTTCTTTCTATGTCTTTCTACAAATATCTTTCTGTATATATCTTTTTATACACACATCTTCTCTTTCTATCACTAGCTTTCGTTTTATCTCTTTCTGTATCTATCCATATTGTTTTCTACATACCTTTATCTATGTGTATCTTTCATTTTCTGTTTTTTTCTTTCCTTCCTTTTTTTCTTTCTTTCTTTCTTTCTTCCTTCCTTCCTTCCTTCCTTCCTTTGATCTACCTCTTTTTCTTATCTCTAGATATGATTTTCTCTTTATATATACCAACCTCTATCACATTCTATTCATCTTTCTATAACTATCTTCATCTAAGTGTATCTATTTATTTATATCATTTTCTAATGTTTTTGTTATTCTCCTTCCTTCTTCATTTTCTTTCTTGCCTTCTTTCTTTCTTTTTCTTTTTCTATATCTTGCTAACATTTTCTCTCTTTATATATCTATCTGTTTCTATATATATTTCACTATATTCATCCACCTGTTTGTGTGTATCGATAGTTTTCTAGTTTTTGTTTTTCCCCCTTCCTTCCTTCCTTCCTTCCTTCCTTTCATCCATCTCCTATCTTTTTATCTCTAGATATAATTTTCTCTTTATATATACCAACATCTATCCCTTTCTATTCATCTTTCTCTAACTATCTGGCTCGAAGTGTTTCTGTCTTTGTATCGTTTTCTAATGTTTATGTTTCGCTCTCTCACTATCTTTCTATTTATCTCTCTACCTACCTACCTATCTATCATACTTGTTCTGAAAAACATATATGGAATGTGACAAACCTGTAGCGAGAACCAGATAGAAAAAACACAGAGAGAAACAGAGAGAAAACACAGAGAGAAACAGATAGAAAAAGCTGCATAGAGATGTATTCAGCTAGATCTAGAAACATATAGAATGTGAACGCTACAAATAGATATAGGTTCAGACAGAACAAGATTGAAATAACTAAATAAACAGGTAGATAGAAAGAAGCCGAGAAAAACCAAATAGATAGAAAAGGACAGATATACATAGATACACATAGAAGAAGATTGTTAGAGAAAGGTATATAAGAAAGCGTACTATGTGTTAGTACGAGACTATTTGTTCATACTTTCTATCGCTCTCTCTCATTCTACCACTATCATCTTAATCTCTCTTTCTAAGTATATCTGCCCTTTCCTATCTCTAGATTTCATTTTATCTCTTTCATCCCTATCGTTTTCTATTATACCTTTCTCTAACTATCTTCTGTGTATCTATGTCTTTTTCTATCTGATCTGGTTTTTCTCGGCTTCTTTCTATTTATCTATTTAGTTTCCAACCTGTTCTGTCTGAACCTATATCTATTTGTAGCGTTCGCATTCTATATGTTTCTAGCTCTAGCCCAGTGTATCTCTATGCAGCTTTTTCTGTTTCTCTGTGTCTCTTAGTCTATTTGTTACATTCTATCTCTATCCATTTCTTTCTATGTCTCTCTACCACTATCTCTTTCTATGTCTACGTGCACTGTCCTATATCACTAGCTTTTATTTTCTCCATCTATCTCTATCGCTTTCTATGTACCTTTCCCTATCTTCATCTGTGTATCTATCTTTCTATTTGATTGGGTTTTTCTTGGCTTCTTTCGATCCATCTAATCTGTTTATTTAGTTATTTCTATCTTGTTGTAGAAAGGAACAGATAGAGATAGAAAGTAACAAATTGACAGATTGTAAGAGACAGATACAGAGAAACGCTACAGGCTACATAGAGATCCACTGAGCTAGAGCTAGAAATGCCAATGCTTCAAATAGATATAGAGTTGGACAGAACAAGATAGATAGATGGATAGACTGATAGAAAGGAGAGGAAAAAAACATTAGGAAAAGATATATATACATACACATAGATGAAAAGAGATAAAGGTATATCGAAAACGATACAGATATAGGAGAGAAAATGAAAGGTGGTGATAGTTGGGCAGATATACATGGAAAGCAATTGATTCAGATAGACAGTGGAGGAAAGAGAAAGAAACAGAGATAGAATAACAAATATACAGTAAGGCAAGGTAGAGATCCACTAAACTAGCGCTAGAAACAAAATGCGAACTCAAAGAGTTGGACAGAGCACGATAGATACTGTTAGCGTTCTGTTTGTCTATTAGACTATTTGTACTGTTTGCATTCTATCTGTTTCTAGCTCTAGCTCAGTTTATCTCTATGTAGCGTTTTCTGTTTCTCTCTCTGTCTCTTGCTATTTGTTACATTCTATATCAATTTCTTTCTTTCTACCACTAACTCTCTGAATCTATCTCTTTCTATGTATACATGCACTTTCCTCTTTCTATCTCTATTTCTGTCTCTTTCTATCACTAGCTTTCATTTTCTCTTTATATATTTCTATCACTTTCTGTGTCTATCTTCATCTATCTTTTTCTATTTGATTAGGTTTTTCTAAGCTGCTTATTTAGTTATTTCAATCTTGTTCTGTCTGAACCTATGCAGCGTTTGCATTCTATATGTTTCTAGACCTAGCTCAGCTTTTTCTTTCTGTTTGTCTCTCTGTCTCTTTATTTGTTACTTTCTATCTCTGTTTCTTTCTGAGTCTTTCTACAATTACCTATCTGAATCTCTCTCTTTCTATCTGCTTTGCTATCTCTTTCTATCTCCACCTATCATTTTCTCTCTTTCTATGCTTATCACCACTGTTTTCTGTATACTTCTCTTTTTTCATCTATGGGTTTCTGTCATTCTATCTATCTATCTATCTATCTATCTATCTATCTATCTATCTATCTATCTATCTATCTATCTATCTATCTATCTATCTATCTATCTATCTATCTATCATCTATCATCTATCATCTATCATCTATCATCTATCATCTATCATCTATCATCTATCTATCTATCTATCTATCTATCTATCTATCTATCTATCATCTATCATCTATCATCTCTGTCTAACTGATATCTTTTTGTATCATTTGCGTTCTCTTTCTTCACTGTGCAGCCTTTTCTACAGATACATATAGAAGAAGATAGTTATACACAGTTTCTCTGTGTAGCCTTTTCTACAGATACATATAGATGAAGATATAGAAATCTGTTTAAAAACAATAGAGATTGATATAGATAGAAAATGATAGCTAGAGATAGAAAGAGATAGGAAAGGGCAGAGAAAGAGATAGACTCAGATAGATAGTGGTGGAAAGACATAGAACGATACAGACAGCAAGTAAGAAATAGTAAGAGATAGAGAGAAATAGAAAGAGAAGACTGTGCTAGACACTGAAAGAGAATGCAAATGCTTCAAATAGATATAGAGTTGGACAGAACAAGATGGATAGATACTGATAGAAAGGAGAAAAAAACAAGAACGTTAGGGAAGACCTTGTACTCATACATGCACATAGAAGAAAATTGAGAAAAGTAAGTAGAAAATGATAGAGGGAAAGAGCGAAAATGATAGCTCGAGGTAGAAAGAGATAGTAAAGGGCAGATATTCATATAAAGAGAGAGATTCAGATTAATGGTTGTGGAAAGACAGAACAATACAGACAGACAGAAAGTAACAAATAGGCAGTAACAGACAGAGAAACAGAGAAACAGATAGAAGAGGCTACATAGAGATCAAGTGTGCTAGAGCTAGAAACAGAACACAAATGCTTCAAATAGAAAAAAAGTTGGCCAGAACAAGTATGCTAGATAGATGACAGATGATAGATGATAGATGATAGATAGATGATAGATAGATGATAGATAGAGAGATAGAGAGAGAGAGAGAGAGAGAGAGACAGAGAGAAAACATTAGAAAATGAGAGATACACATACATACACATTGGTGAAGATAAAGGTATGCAGAAAAGAAAAGTGATAGATATAGAAAGAGAAAACAAAAGCTAGTGATAGAAAGAGAAGATATGCGTATAAAAAGATACAAAAAGATATTGGTAGAAAAACCTAGAAAGAGACAGATAAAAATAGAAAGTAACAAGGTGTACAGAACAAGTATGATAGATAGATAGGTAGGTAGAGAGATAAATAGAAAGATAGTGAGAGAGCAAAACATAAACATTAGAAAACGATATAAATACATAGAAACACTTCGATCCAGATAGTTAGAGAAAGATAAATAGAAAGTTGTAGAGGCTGGTATATGTATAGAGAAAATCATATCTAGAGATATAAAGATGGAAGGAAGGAAGGAAGGAAGGAAGGAAGGGGGAAAAACAAAAACTAGAAAACTATGGATACACATACAAACAGGTGGATGAATATAGTGAAATATATATAGAAACAGATAGATATAGAAAGAGAGACAATGATAGCAAAATATAGAAAAAGAAAAAGAAAGAAAGAAGGCAAGAAAGAAAATGAGGAAGGAAGGAGAATAACAAAAACATTAGAAAATGATATAAATACATAGATACACTTAGATGAAGATAGTTATAGAAAGATGAATAGAATGTGATAGAGGTTGGTATATATAAAGAGAAAATCATATCTAGAGATAAGAAAAGGAGATAGATCAAAGAAAGGAAGGAAGGAAGGAAGGAAGGAAGGAAAGAAAAAAACAGAAAATGATAGATACACATAGATAAAGGTATGTAGAAAACAATATGGATAGATACAGAAAGAGACAAAACGAAAGATATTGATAGAAAGAGAAGATGTGTGTATAAAAAGATGTATACAGTAAGATGTTTGTAGAAAGACATGTTACCAGAACTGCTCTTTATTATAAGGGGGAAATTAGCTTTAGCAGTCTGTAACTTAAAATTAGCATGGATCTTAACCTATGTCTACGGAGGTCCCGATTCCAGACACTCTAATGAATAAGAGGCAGACTACAAATTAGGTTCCAAACACGTGTATTGTCTAACAATGTGGCGTAAGCCTGAACTTGCACAAGCATACAAGAAACACACAAGATCTAAGAAATACAGAGTATGAAATACAGAGACGTTCGCATTAGCTGGTTCCCAACGATGATAGGGGGAATACTCACTTATCCTGGAGCGAAGCAGAGACACGACAGAGAGGGGTGGCCCAATGCCAGCACTGGAACCACAGACGGACAGCAAGGAGGTCTGGATAGGATGGCACGCGCGCCATGCGGTCTGGGAGACCGGCTTAAATACCCCAAAACGTACCCTGGGGCTGGTGCTGTACTTGGTGGTTCTCACAGATTAAAACAAAGGTTCTAATGGGCTACTGAATGGCTTGGATGGGCCACTTTGGTAATCAGATTGTGATAAGTGACACCTCAGGAAGAGGGGACAAAAGAGGGAGGGGGAAATCCAAGTGGGCTGAAAGGATGTTCCAGCGGACAGGGCTTGTCCTGATGTCATCAGCTCTGGAATGCGGAGGTTTCTTTGAGATGCATTCTCTAAGTGCTTGGGATGGTCGGCACTTAGTTCCTTCTCCGGGGCGGCTCCTAAGATATGCAGAGCGGGGCGAGGTACTCTCGCTGCGGACGTGGTGTGCCCGCTTCGCCGAAATGGCTTCCCAAAGCAGTCTTCTTCCCAGGGTCTTCTGGCTACCTGAGAACATGGATGCCGGCTGGACATAGCTGGGGCTGGTTTGCAGGCTGCCCGGTAGCGAGGGCAAGCTCGGGGACCGGCCCGCGGGAGGCTCCAGGCGGGAACTGACCAGGGAGCACCTAGCCAGGCTCGCTGGAGGGTTCCCCGGCTGGCGCCCGGCTGATAGCAGCGGCTTGGGCCCATATGAGGCAGGCTTCCATGGAGGCAGGGGGAACAACACTTAAAACACAGTCCAAAGCAGGGAACAGGCACGGTCCGTGGCAGATGGCAATGCAGGCACTGGGCACACTTGTAATAAAGTCCAAACACACACTAGGAAGTCCAGATACAGGTCAGGGCGGGGCTGCCCAGAAATAGAGTCCTTTGTGCAGTTAACCAAACATGGAGTCAGTAAACTACACAGTTTATAGCAGCAGCAAGGTAATTGACACGCAGGCAGGAAACTGACACGTGTATTAACACACACACGTGCAAGGCAGTTTTTGGTGTAGCAGTAAAACAGCAATGCAGGAAACTTTAACACAGTCCATGGCAGGCTTTAAAGCAGGGGAGGGGGCCTACTTGGCAACAATTCCCCCCCTCGGGGACCACGGGACGTCAGGCACGGCGGTCCCCGAACTTGGCTTCAAGGCGAGGTGGTCGGCAATGTCCGGTGGTCGAGCTTCGAGCGAAGAAAGGAGTGGGAAGGGAAGGAGGGGGAGGCGTCACTCAAAAATTTAGTTTGGAGAACCACCTAACCGAATAAGTGCAATTTAGATCAGCCAATGGGCTGCAGGTCTCTGGGTCACACCAGGAGGTGTGCTAAGTGCAACCGTCAGAATAAATAGCAATAATTCATAAGTAATAGCAATTCATAGTGATATAAGCAGCAATGAGCAATTCATAGCAATGAGTAATTCATAGCAATAAGCAATTCATCAGGTTAAAAGCAGGGGCAGTTCATGAGCCAATTCATGAATGCCGGATTAAAAGCGGCCAATTCATATACAGGTAAAAGCACAAGCAATTCATAGAGCAATTCATAGATGGGCAATAAAAGCAAGGAACAATTCATATAGGGTAAAGTGAGAAGTGCAAGTCAGGTATGGACTAATTCATCTAGGGTGGAACAATTCATGAATGGTTAAAATCATAAATACATAGAGATATATATGATTAAAAGCAATAAACCAGGAAGTTAAAACCAACTCATAGATAAAAGCAGCAATGATAAAAGCAAGTGCGAGGAAATAATTCATGAGGGTAAGCGGCGGAAGGGCTCATGGGGGCAGAAAAATAAACTTCGCAATTAAAAGGCTAACTCATGCAGCCAGATTAAAATCAAATTCATAGAGTCTAAAATCAGGAATAAAATAACCTTTAAAAGAGACCGTTCAGGAGTGGTCCCGGTTAAAACCAAATTCATAAAATGATAAATAGGCTAGAATTACCTCGGCGGAGGGAGTCAGGTTAAAAAGGCAATTCATAAGGTTAAAATCAAATTCATAGGGATAAAGTTAATAGGGGGTGACAAAAGGGTCCCAGTTCATGGGAGGATCATGGGCGCACTTGCAGTAAATAGAGGGAGGGACTAGTTCGGGGCTAAATTCATGGGAGTAAAATTCATAAAAAGCAATGGCAAGAAATTCATAAGACCAACAGGGCAACAAAGATCACAGACGGCTCAGTCTGCAGTACAGCTGCTAGACTGGGTTGCATATCTACAGAAACAAGCAAACTTAGTCCATGTGTTCCAACGCACACTTCCACCCCCCCTTGCTGTCTGCGTCAATCCGCAGAGCAGGGTCGGCTGGCGGCAAGAAGGGCTTCTGGCACACGGTTCTAGTCCTCATGGAGGTGGCGCTGCTGGCAGTCGTTTGGAGATGGGCCGTGGGCAGGGAGGCAGAGAAATACGTCCCCCCCTAGTCCACAAGAGGGCCTCGGAGCGGTGTCCGGCAGCAGAGCGTCCATGGGGCTGGTTCAGGATCCGTACACATAATAAAATACAAGCATAGTTCATAACACCATAAACAACAAAATAGCAAGGAATAGAAATGGGGCGCCAAGAATGACCATTAGGGCAGAAGGAGGTCAGGATTGTACTGATCCAAACGGTAAGACAGCTGGAGTTGCTGGAGCTGTCGGCGGCTCCAACAGCCCAAGTAAAGTAGTGAGGCACATAACAAAACTTGGAAAGCCAAAATAACGATGATCGGGTGCAAAGCCAAATTGTAAATTCCAGTGGCAGTGGGGCTCCAGCCAAAGAGGGTTTCCCACCACGAGTGCTCACCGGTGGTCTTGATCTGTTGGGCAAGATCCAAAATCTCCTTGCCGTTGTGGGACACAACCAAAGCAGTGGTGTCCCCGTCCCTCTGGATGCTCTGGAGGGTGCGGTGGAGCTGGGGGTGGGTCAGGAGCTCGTGGATTAGCTCCAGACCGATGCCGAGGGAGATGGGCTTCACATAACGATAGATGGAGGGTGCCACCAGGATCTCTTCTTGGGTCCAGACCGGTGCCGTGTAGGTGAAGTCGCAGGCTGCCACCGAAGACAGGTTGCAAAAGCAGCGGTTGACTCCCGGGATCACGGATTTGAGCTGGAACGAGTTCAGGATCACAAAATTGCAGGCCGTTCGCACGCAGGCACATCCTTTCCCAAGGTAGACCACAGCGGAGCTGTTCTCCTGGATGACCTCGAAAGGGCACTCATTGAGGGCGTCGACTTGCGGGGCTACACAGGGGTGATGAGGTGCAAAGGCTTGGTCTTGGCAGATGAAGCCGGTCTGGTCTCGATGCTGGCACCCTTGGAGGCTGACGAGCTGCCATCCGGTCGGAGTGAAGCGGGCCCAATGGTCAGGGTGGCGGGCGTAGAGGACCTCGGTGTCGCTGACTTGGAGTCCCAGAGGCACGACTGGATACACGTGGAATGACTCGTGCGCACTGGCCGTTAATAAAAATAATTTAAGCTCCTGGGTGGTCGGTGAGAATGAGGAATTTACGAGAGACCACCAGGATTCAAGCTCCAGTTCAATGGGTGACAATTTGGGCATAATCAATCTTTTAATTTCCAGGGGCAAGTGCCCATCCGTGGCTTGCCGAATTAGCCCCATGGCCACAGCCTGGTTTAATTGTTGGGCTTGCATACATGCCATGGCTATTGACACGTTGCGTTCAAAAGACTGCGTTCCTTTGAGCAACAGAGAAAAATCTCTTTCAATTTGACTCTCCCAGTTAACTAAAATGGAGCTGATCTTGTGTTGCCCATTTGAAATGGAATTTAGGGACTGCACCACCGGTTTACCTAAGTCAGAGATGCTAGTCGTAACATGG
The DNA here is from genome assembly GCF_028583425.1 of Eublepharis macularius. Taxonomy (NCBI): domain Eukaryota; kingdom Metazoa; phylum Chordata; class Lepidosauria; order Squamata; family Eublepharidae; genus Eublepharis; species Eublepharis macularius. The sequence continues at coordinate 227,820,099 of NC_072791.1, read as the reverse complement.
GCAAACTTATTAGCGAGAGTCTCAATGTTGACCGTATCCATGATTGCTAAGCCTCCGGCTGCAGGAGCAGTCCAGTCGGCAATGCTTCGTCTGGCATGCGAGAGAGAGGGGGAGGGATCGATCCACAGTTGTAGCCATGCATTCCAACCCTTGCTACCGGCCTCCAGATAGGGAGCGCACTGCGGCAGCCTCTGGGTTACATTTAGCTCAGCTAAGTCTATGCGGATCTCTTTCAAAGACATTTGCGGGCGGACTAGAACTCTCTCTCGAATGTCAGTTTTCAAAACATGGGAGCCCACTATATGCGTGCCGCCTTGGCTTAATTGTTCATTGCTAGCAATCAAAGGGTCAGTTTGGATGGTGTGGGTCTCCTGGGTCCGGATCAGCAGGGAATAATTGCCTGGTTCATGAGTCAAATTTACAAAGAGCAGCCCAAGCCGGTGAAATTTTTCTGCTAGGGGCTTGGTTTGGCATTCGGGCGTCTGTTGAACCAGTATCCAATCGGGTGGGCCGTGTTTGGCTAGGTCTTCCTCCTTTACAATCCAGGTCAGGTTCTCCCAGCGTTCTATAGCAAAGGAGAGAACTGAGCCTGAAGGGGGCGTGATAGTGACAGATGCAGACTCAGTGGTAGTAGTGCCTAGTAGGATGGTCATTCTAAAGGGGTCTCCTGCCTTCCATACTGCGGCCGACACTAGAATAACTTCACAGTATGGTCCGAGAGCCTCAGTAACAAATGGCGAGGTTTCGAAATTGGTAGGGGTGGTATATTTGTCTACCACCGGGACTGCGGTGGGGGCTGGCCTTATACGGGGAAGAAACATACAAGGAATCGGAGCGAGAGGTGAAACCGTATCGGTGGGCGAGTAACACACTAATTCTTGGGACATGGTTTTGACTCCCACACATAAAATAACGAGCTCTGGGGGTCGGATCCACTGCTCTTCGCAACTGCGGAAGTTTGTGCGATCCGTAGGGGTGGTCATATTAATCTGCTGCACAACCTTGCAGACCATCATTTCATTTTCTGCTAAGGTATTAATACATCTCCAGTGGGGGTAGGGCATTAATTTGGACGGGCGTCCCTCTATTAGGGTGCCTGCCAGCACGAGCAAACACAGAGTAGCCAGGTGCCTCATCTCCTGGCCTTCTTTTTCCTTTTGTGGTGAAAATATCCTGGGGAGACCTGCGGATATAAGTACAGGTCCCCTGAGTTTGTTGCAGCAAAATAAATGAAGTGAAGTAGGGAAAAAGAAAAAGGGAGAGCGTTTTTCTGCCAGCACTGTCTATTAGGCGGGGCTCGAACGAGAAGTTCCGGAGCATTAAGCGAGCCTTCCAGCTTGTTGCTCTGGGGAGCTCCTGTGCGGAGGTTTCTTCCTATAGTGTGCATATTTCAGAGGGGGAACGTCTTTGCGTTGGGCAGGGGTCGGCTATACGTTAGGCGGGATTATGCAAACTCGCCCCAGGGGTTCCTGGGTGCCTAGACTATGTGGCCTTCAGGTGCCCCTTGCTTGGCGGCGGGCTATTTTTGATGGTTGTTGTGGGTTTTCCGGGCTGTATTGCCGTGGTCTTGGCATTGTAGTTCCTGACGTTTCGCCAGCAGCTGTGGCTGGCATCTTCAGAGGTGTAGCACCAAAAGACAGAGATCTCTCAGTGTCACAGTGTGGAAAAGAGAAGAGATGTAGGTCATTTGTATCTACTCAGGAGGGGTGGGGTTGAGCTGAGTCATCCTGTAAGAGTTTCCCAGGGTGTGGAATGCTAATGGCGGGAGGCTTCACTGTATCCTGAGGAGGTTCTTTTGCATATGGATTGGTACTTGATGTGCTAATCTTCTCTGCAGGGCTATTGTCAGGGATAGAATGTTTTGTTAGCCTGGTGTTTTTCAGAACTGTTATTTTTATTTTGCGGGCTGAGAGCTATCGGTCCGGCTCGGCCTGGCTTTGCCGTTTTAAAAAGAAAAAAAACCTAGAGAGCGGTTTCCAGCAACTATAAGGGTTGCTGCAAAAGGGGATCTTCGTTCTATTTTTCAAAAATTATTTTTAAGTAGGGGTGGTTAGGGTTGAAGGTATGTTTTATGATGGTTTGCTTTTGCTTTGCCTTTTTCCCTCTGCTTTCCCGCAGGACCCCATGCATGTATTTCAGCGGACCATTTTTTCCTAGGATCAATTTTTGGAGGGACTCCCTCGGGAGGCCCCATTTTCATGTTAAAAGAAAGAAACGCACAAAGCAAAAACACACGGGTGTGGGATACTTTTGGGTTGCCCTCACTTGGAAGGCCTGGCAGGGCTTCATTATAACTTCAATATGTCTCCCCCCCCTTCTTTTCCCTTATACGGTACGGGCAAGGGAAAAGATTACGTGGGGCGGGCGGCTGCTGGCGGAAAGGGCCGAAGTGGAGCCGAAGGCGCTCGGCGGCGTTTATCGAAAAGCGGCGAAGACGGCGGAAATCTTCCGGCGCCACTGGGTCTGGGTTATTTGGGGGTCATCTTGGCGCGGGGGATTCTGGCTATGTAAATGAGGCACGCTGCCCCTTGTGCGTGGCGAACGCACCTCAATAACACATTCCAGAGGGCACATATTTACAAAATACTGGCGGGTCTTTTACCTTTGCACTAAAGCGTACTAGATGGTGGCGCCGTATAGCAACTCACCATGACGAATATGAACATTAGTAAAAGAGGGATGTTGGGTTTCCTGGGGGTCCTTTTCCAGGGGAGGCACGGCCCTCAAAGCCAAAGCCGACCATCATGCGAAAGCGTGGCAGGTGAGACCCCAAATCTACGTAGAGGCGGGATCTTCACCAGCACGGCGGGTGAAATGTTTTCAAATACAGAGATCACCTTTATTGGTGTGTCTCCAATATTGGAAATGCATTCACTTTTGGGCTAAAGCCTCTCCAAACACTTTCACACACAGCAAATCTCTTTTGCCTGTGTAATTTTTTTCCGAACATGCGGCTTAAAAATCCAATTAAGAATCACTTTCGGCGGTGGTCCTATTTGGCTTTGGTTGCCGTGTTTCCCCCAAGGGTCCCAACTGTGGGGCCCGCCAATAAGGTTAAAGAATAGAACTAGAAAAACTTCTAACATACACATCTACATATTCTGCTGTTTCTTTTATATTAGGGCTACAAAGGTCTGGTCTAAGGGAACACAGGGTATCTCTGGCCCAGGGTGAAGGGATATCTGTCGGATCACTGGGCAGAGGGGGGCTGGGCTGGCAGCTGCTCCCCCAGGGTCATATACTGGCGGGGCGGTTTGGAGCGGCTTTCCTTCCCATTCCTTTAATTGGGAGGCGTGGAAGTACTTTAGCCAAGTGCCTCCTGTCTTCCTTTGAATGGCCACCTGATAGACGGCTGGGGAGATTCTTTTCGTGATGGGGACTGGGCCTTGCCACTTGGCTGCTAATGAGTGCGCCTTTTGTGAGAACTTCCTATACAGAACGAGCTGTCCTTCCTCCCACTGCCTTGGGTTCCTGACCCATCCTAGTTTGCGGTCCATATCCTTCTGGGCTGCGTCCAACTTCTGGGCTACTTGCATGTGGACGGCGTGGACGGATGAGAGCAGGTCCTGGACCCAGGCGTAATTAATGACTATGGGTTGCATATCTGAAGGGAGCTGCGTGTCTAGCCAGAAGGCTTCCGGGAGCTGCATTCTTCGTCCTGTCATTACCATATGGGGTGTGAGCCCATGAACTGCGGTGGTACCTCTGATGGCCATTAGGATTATGGGGAGTTTTTCATCCCAGTCTCTCCCAGAGGAGCGAACCATTTTGCGGAGAGCCTCCTTGAGGGTCCGGTTGGTTCTTTCTATGGCACCTGAAGCCTGGGGATGGCCAGCTATGTGAAAGTGTTGTTGGATGCCTAATGCCTTGCAGAGCTCCTGGGTGACTTCTCCGATGAAGTGTGAGCCTAAATCAGAGTCCATGACTCTCACAGTGCCCCATCTTGAAAATACGTTATTAAACAGTAGCTTGGCTGTGGTGGCTGCATTGTTGCGCTTACAGGGAAACGCTTCGACCCATTTGCTGAAGGGATCTATGACAGTGAGACAGTAACGATTGCCGCGGGGAGTGGGGGGGGAGGGGGCCGATAAAATCAATTTGTATGCGAGCCCAGGGTCCGTCAATTCTCTGATGCTGGAGGGGAGCTCTAGGTCCGGTGGGGTCTGCATTGACCATAGCGCAGGACAGACAGTTGTCTACCCATTGCGCTACCTCGGTGCGCATGCCAGGCCACCATCCAACCTCTTTGACCCTCTCCAGAGTCAGGTCCTTGCCTCGGTGTCCCTGCTCGTGGACAAACTGAATCAGGTCGGCCCTGACTTCCAATGGCACTACCCAGTGGCGTTCACCGGCTGTATCTACTGCCCAGACTACGCCTTCCTCTTCTTGGATCACTAATCTCCCTGTCGGGTCTCTTCCTGCTGCTAGGAGGCCAGCCACTTCTGGGTCGGATGCCTGCAGTTGGGCCAGATCTAGTGTGCCTGCGGCTCCCTGTGACTGGCTGCGGGCCTGTGCCCGAGTGGTGACAGGGTGGAGGGGACGGTCTGAGGGGACGTCGGTGGGTGCAGGCAGCTTGGAAATGACTTCCATTCGCTGGGCGTCTGGGGTGCGACCCTCGGGTCCCAGGGTCAGACCCAGGTACTTAACACTGGTCTGAATCAATTGAGCCTTTTCCCTGCTTGCCTTGAATCCAGTCTTGCGGAGGAGTTCCAGGACTTCCCTTGTGATTTGGCGGGCTAATTCTTCCGTAGGGGCGTGGACTAGAATGTCATCCACGTAGCTCAGGACATGGGGCCTCGAGGAAGGTTGGAGGCGTTCCCACATCTGGACCACATGGGCATGACAAATACTAGGGCTGGAGTGGAATCCCTGGGGTGTCCGTTTGAATGCGTATTGCTGGCCGCGGAAAGTGAACGCGAACTTGTACCAGCAAGACTCATGCAACCGGATGGAGTGGAAGGCGTTGGCCAGGTCTATGACCGAGTAGAACCGGGATCCAGCGGCAATGGCCGTCAGGATCTCGTTGTACTTAGCCACAACTGGGGCAACGGGAGGGGTGGTGGCATTCAGGGCACGGAAGTCGACCGTCATTCTCCAGGTCACTCCATCTGCTTTTAGAACTGGCCACAATGGGGCGTTGCAGATGGACTGCATCGGGAGTATGACGTCCCACTCAAGGAGTCCTTCTATGGTCTTGGCTATTCCTGCCTCAGCTTCTGCTGAGTACTTATACTGTGTCTGGGGAGGGGGGTCCTTTCCTTCGATTAGGACGCAGGCGCCTTTCACTATCCCACACTCGGCCTTATCTGTCACCCAAACTTCGGGAAATTCCTGAACCCAGGGGTCTCCTGTGATAGGGGCGAGAGGCAGGGGCTGTGGGGCTTCCTCGGGCTGGGACGAGGGGGATGACCAGCTGTCGGTACTACCTTCGGGGAGGGCCAAGAGGGCTGCGGGATGCACGGTGGAGATTACGGCCTGTTGCATTCCCAGGTGCTGTTTTAGGGCCTCTAGCTCCCTCTTACAAGCGGAGTGGTCTGCTGCGGCTATCCTTGCGACTTTCTGCTCTGCCATGAACTGGGCAGCGTGGGTTAATTTTGCAATTTTCTCCTGACCTTCAATTACTGCGTGCTCAGCCATATCGGCACGAGCGGTGGCTACTTCAGCCTTGTGCTGGGCGTCTTGGAGGGCAGTGGTTAGTCCCTGCTTCTCCAGCATGAAGTTAACTCTCTCTGAACGCCACTCGGCTGCCTTTTCCTCATACTCTTTCTTCTCCTTCCGTAACTGTTCTATCTCCTGTTCCTGTTCTTCTTGGGCTGCCTGTAGCTTATTAATTAGGGACACGCTGTCCTGTAGGGCGGTGAAAAGTGCCCAGGCTCCGTATCTGTCCTTCTTACTTGACCTAGGTTTCTCCTTTTCACAAAAATCTTGGAAGGCGCTTCTGACTATCTGGAGCGGGTCGGGTCCCTTGAAGGAACCGGCTTCCCAAGGGCAATCTCCCTTCTTCACTTGCCACTTCTCCAGGCGGGGCACGGTGGGGGCTGCCCGGTACATCTTTCCTTCTGTTTAAGGCTGATCTCGGGGGAGGTTAAAGAGTGGATCAGCGACACCAGGGGTGGGGCGGTTAAAGCTACTCAGGGGGTTTAACAACTTTTTCCTCTCTATGTTCCTTTGGGAGGTTTATCCTTCCCTTCGGTCCTCAAGGATTTTTAAACTGGGTACTACACAGGCTTTTTAATGGTTCTACTTTTGGGTTCACAAGGGTATTTTAGGGTCCTATACTCGGTTCTTCTCCACCGGGGGAGAAGGAAAAGTCCTATTCCCGTTTCAAGCTTGCCTACAAGCCACGGGACCAGGAAAGCTTACTGGCTCAGAAGGTGCTCCCAAGCTCTCTAAGCCCAAGAACAAAAACTCTCAGTGCTCCCAAGCCTCTGCTCAGAAGCCAAAGCTCAGGGGTCTCCCAAGCCTATTGCTCAGAAAACCAGAAAGTGTTCCCAAGCCTCTGCTCAGAAACTGCAACTAAGGGGTCTCCTAAGCCTCTGCTCAGGCAACCAGAAATGCTCCCAAGCCTCTGCTCGGAAACTGAAGTGCTCCCAAGCCTCTGCTTAGAAGCCAAAATGCTCTCAAGCTCTCTGCCCAAGAACTAAATTCAAAGTGTCCCCAGGCCTCATGCTCAGAGACAAACGGTTAAACTGTCTCCAAGCCCAGACCAAAAGACTAAATGCACTCAAGGACTGCCTCTGCAAGTCCCCAGGCAAAAGTGCTCAGGAGTAAAACCACGGTACTCCCAAGTGGAAAGCGCTCAAGAGTTCTATTAACTCCCAAGCAAAAATGTGCCCAAGAGTTCAAACAACTCTCAAGCAAAAATGCGCCCAAGAGTCTTCCTTAAAAACTCTCAAGCGAGGTGCGGCTGGCTGCCGCGGGGCTTCAGGAACCTGGCTTCAGATTCCCAAAGCTAACTGACCAAACGGACTATCGATCCCTTCACGTTTCCTCCGGAGCGGGGATTGAAGCCTAAGTGCTGGCAGGAACGGGGTTTGGACGGACTTAGGAGAGACGGGGGAGGGCGGAAGAGAGTTTTATGTGTGCTGCTTCAGGATGTATATATGCGTATATATCTAGAGCCTACTTCTGGGATCCCACCCACATAGACGCGTTTAGGCGGCCCGGAAAGTGGCCAGGAACTTCACCAGTTCAGAGGTCCTCACCCACAGTACACCGGTTATAACGGCTGGAGGGCCTCACGGTGCACCACAAAAGGCAAGTAGTCCAAAGCTGGCTGAAGGAGGAAATGGGGAAAAGCCAACCCACAAGATAGAATTGCTCGCTAGAGCCACACACACTCACACTTTTAATTCCCTGAGCTAAATTGCGCTCTTTACACCGAGGTCTGGAAAATTTTCCTCTAAGTCAGTTCGCTGAAGACACGCGTGTCGACTCACGTGTATTCACATGAACTGGGTTATGCCCGCATTCTCCACCAGTAAACTGTTACCAGAACTGCTCTTTATTATAAGGGGGAAATTAGCTTTAGCAGTCTGTAACTTAAAATTAGCGCGGATCTTAACCTATGTCTACGGAGGTCCCGATTCCAGACACTCTAGTGAATAAGAGGCAGACTACAAATTAGGTTCCAAACACGTGTATTGTCTAACAATGTGGCGTAAGCCTGAACTTGCACAAGCATACAAGAAACACACAAGATCTAAGAAATACAGAGTATGAAATACAGAGATGTTCGCATTAGCTGGTTCCCAATGATGATAGGGGGAATACTCACTTATCCTGGAGCGAAGCAGAGACACGACAGCGAGGGGTGGCCCAATGCCAGCACTGGAACCACAGATGGACAGCAAGGAGGTCTGGATAGGATGGCACGCGCGCCATGCGGTCTGGGAGACCGGCTTAAATACCCCAAAACGTACCCTGGGGCAGGTGCTGTACTTGGTGGTTCTCACAGATTAAAACAAAGGTTCTAATGGGCTACTGAATGGCTTGGATGGGCCACTTTGGTAATCAGATTGTGATAAGTGACACCTCAGGAAGAGGGGACAAAAGAGGGAGGGGGAAATCCAAGTGGGCTGAAAGGATGTTCCAGCGGACAGGGCTTGTCCTGATGTCATCAGCTCTGGAATGCGGAGGTTTCTTTGAGATGCATTCTCTAAGTGCTTGGGATGGTCGGCACTTAGTTCCTTCTCCGGGGCGGCTCCTAAGATATGCAGAGCGGGGCGAGGTACTCTTGCTGCGGATGTGGTGTGCCCGCTTCGCCGAAATGGCTTCCCAAAGCAGTCTTCTTCCCAGGGTCTTCTGGCTGCCTGAGAACATGGATGCCAGCTGGGCATAGCTGGGGCTGGTTTGCAGGCTGCCCGGTAGCGAGGGCAAGCTCGGGGACCGGCCCGCGGGAGGCTCCAGGTGGGAACTGACCAGGGAGCGCCTAGCCAGGCTCGCTGGAGGGTTCCCCGGCTGGCGCCTGGCTGATAGCAGCGGCTTGGGCCCATATGAGGCAGGCTTCCATGGAGGCAGGGGGAACAACACTTAAAACACAGTCCAAAGCAGGGAACAGGCACGGTCCGTGGCAGATGGCAATGCAGGCACGGGGCACACTTGTAATAAAGTCCAAACACACACTAGGAAGTCCAGATACAGGTCAGGGCGGGGCTGCCCAGAAATAGAGTCCTTTGTGCAGTTAACCAAACATGGAGTCAGTAAACTACACAGTTTATAGCAGCAGCAAGGTAATTGACACGCAGGCAGGAAACTGACACGTGTATTAACACACACACGTGCAAGGCAGTTTTTGGTGTAGCAGTAAAACAGCAATGCAGGAAACTTTAACACAGTCCATGGCAGGCTTTAAAGCAGGGGAGGGGGCCTACTTGGCAACAGACATAGAAAGAAACTGATAGAAAGTAACAAGGTCTACAAAACAAGTATAATAGATAGGTAGGTAGAGAGATAGAGAAATAGAGAGATAGTGAGAGAGAAAGGTAGAGAGAGAAAAAAACATTAGAAAATGATATACATACATAAATACACTTAGATGAGGATAGTTAGAGAAAGATGAAGAGAAAGATGAATAGAAAGTGATATATATACAGAGAAAATAATATCTAGGGATAAAAAGATAGGAGATAGATGGAAGGAAGGAAGGAAGGAAGGAAGGAGGGAAGGAAGGAAGGAAGGAAGGAAGGAAGGAGAAAAACAAAAACATTAGAAAATGATATACATACATAAATATACTTAGATGAAGATAGTTAGAGAAACATGAATAGCAAGTGATAGAGGTTGGCATATGTATAGAGAAAATCATATCTAGAGATCAAAAGATAGATAAATGAAAGGAAGGAAGGAAGGAGAAAAACAAAAACTAGAAAAATATGGATACACATAGAAACAGATAGATGAATATAGAAAATATATATAGATACAGAAAGATTTAGGAAGAGAGAAAAAGATAGCATGATATAGAAAAAGTAAAAGAAATATAAAAGAAAAACATAAAGAAAGACAGAAATAAGGAAAGACAGGAAGGAAGGAACGAGAAAAACAAAAACATTAGAAAATGATATACATACATAGATACACTTAGATGAAGATAAATCAAAAAGATTCCAGTAGCACCTTTAAGACTAACCTATTTTATTGTAGCATAAGCTTTCGAGATTCAAGTTCTCTTCATCAGATGCATGATCCGTCAGCATCTGACAAAGAGAACTTGATTCTCGAAAGCTTATGCTACAATAAAATGGGTTAGTCTTAAAGGTGCTACTGGACTCTTTTTGATTTTGCTACTACAGACTAACACGGCTAACTCCTCTGGATTAGATGAAGATAGTTAGAGAAAGATGAATAGAAAGTGATAGAGGTTGGCATATGTATAGAGAAAATCATATCCAGAAAAAAAAGATTGGAGATAGATGAAAGGAAGGAAGAAAGATTGGAAGGAAGGAAGGAAGGAAGGAAGGAAGAAGAAAGGAAGGACGAAAGAAAGGGAGGGAGGGAGGGAGGGAGGGAAAAAGGAAGAAAAAAGGGAAAAAGGAAGGAGAAAGCAATGACATTAGAAAAAGAGGGATAAACATATAAATGGATAGATGAATATAGAGAAAGTTATATAGATACAGATAGATATAGCGAGAAAATGATAGCAAGATATAGAAAAAGAAATAGAAATAGAAAAAGAAAAAGAAAGAAAGAAGGGAAGGAAGGAGGGAAGGAAGGAAGGAAGGAAGGAAGTTAGGATCAAAGGAAAAAAAGAAAAAACAAAGTGATAGCTACACATACATAGACATTGGTGAAGATAAAGGTATGTAGAAATCAATAGAGACAGATATATAGAGAAAATGAAAGCTAGTGAGAGGAAGGGAAGATATGCGTATAAAAAGATATATACAGAAAGATATTGGTAGAAATACATAGAAAGAAACAGATAGAAAAAGAAAGTAACAAGATAGATAGGTAGGTAGGTAGGTAGAGAGATAGAGAAATAGAGAGATAGTGAGCTAGAAAGAGCGACAGAGAGAGAGAGAAAAAACCCAAAACATTAGACAATGATATACATATATAGAAACACTTAGATGAGGGTAGTTAGAGAAACATGAATAGAAAGTGATAGAGGTTGGCATATGTATAGAGAAAATCATATCTAGAGATCAAAAGATAGATAGATGAAAGGAAGGAAGGAAGGAGAAAAACAAAAACTAGAAAAATATGGATACACACAGAAACAGATAGATGAATAGAGAGAACAGATAGATATAGAAAGAGAGAAAAAGATATCAAGATATAGAAAAAGTAAAATAAAAATAAAAGAAAAAGAAATAAAGAAAGACAGAAATAAGGAAAGAAAGGTAGGAAGGAAGGAGAAAAACAAAAACATTAGAAAATGATATACATACATAGATACACTTAGATGAAGATAGTTAGAGAAAGATGAATAGAAAGTGATAGAGGTGGGTATATATAAAGAGAAAATCATATCCAGAAATAAAAAGATTGGAGATAGATGAAAGAAGGGGAGGAAGATTGGAAGGAGGGAAGGAAGGTAGGAAGAAAAGAAGAAAGGAAGGATGAAAGAAAGGGAGGGAGGGAAGGAGGGAGGAAAAAAGGAAGGAAAAAAAAGGAAAAAAGGAAGGAGAAAAACAATGACATTAGAAAAAGAGGGATAAACATACAAACGGATAGATGAATATACAGAAAGTCATATCTAGAGATAAAAAGAAAGGAGACACATGAAAGAAAGAAAGAAAGAAAGAAAGAAAGAAAGAAAGAAAGAAAGAAAGAAAGAAAGAAAGAAAGAAAGAAAGAAAGAAAGAAAGAAAGAAAGAGAGGAAATGAAGGAAGGAAGGAAGGAAGTAGGAGAAAAACAAAAACAATAGAAAATGATATACATACATAGATACACTGAGATGAAGATCGTTAGAGAAAGAGATTTACTTAGTTGAAGATAGTTAGACAAAGATGAATAGCAAGGTTGGTATATAAAGAGAAAATCATATCCAGAAATAAAAAGATAGGAGATGGATGAAAGAAAGGAAGGAAGGAAGGAAGGAAGGTAGGAACGAAGAAAAGAAGAAAGGAAGGAAGGGAGGAAGGAAGGAATAAAAGCAGAACGGAATGAAGAAATAAAGGAAGGAAGGAAGGAGTAAAACAAAAACAGAAAATTATATACATACATACATAGATACACTTAGATGAAGATAGTTAGAGAAAGATGAATAGAAAGTGATAGAGGTTGGTATATATAAAGAGAAAATTATATCTAGAGATAAAAAGATAGGGGATGGATGAAAGAAAGGAAGGAAGGACGAAAAGAAGGAAGGAAGGAAGAAGGGAAGGAAGGAAGGAAGACAGGAAGGAAGGAATTAGGAGAAAAACAAAAACAATAGAAAATGATATACATACATAGATACACTTAGATGAAGATAGTTAGAGAAAGAGATTCACTTAGATGAAGATAGTTAGAGAAAGATGAATAGAAAGTGATAGAGGTTGGTATATATAAAGAGAAAATAATATCCAGAAATAAAAAGATAGGAGATGGATGAAAGGAAGGAAGGAAGGAAGGGAGGAAGGAAGAAAAAAGGAAGGAAGGAAGGAAGGAAGGAAGGAAGGAAGGAAGGAAGGAAGGAAGGAAGGAAGGAGACGAAAAAAGCAGAACGGAGTGAAGAAAGAAAGGAAGGAAGGAGTAAAACAAAAACATGAGAAAATTATATACATACATATATAGATACACTTAGATGAAGATAGTTAGAGAAAGATGAGTAGAAAGTGTTAGAAGTTGGTATATATAAAGAGAAAATCATATCCAGAAATAAAAAGATAGGAGATGGATGAAAGGAAGGAAGGAAGATAGGAAGGAAGGAAGGAAGAAAAGAAGAAAGGAAGGAAGGAAGGAAGGAAGGAAGTAGGAGAAAAACAAAAACAATAGAAAATGATATACATACATAGATACACTTAGATGAAGATAGTTAGAGAAAGATGAATAGAAAGTGATAGAGGTTGGTATATATAAAGAGAAAATCATATCCAGAAATAAAATGATTGGGGATAGATGAAAGGCAGGGAGGAAGATTGGAAGGAAAGAAGGAAGGAAGAAAAGAAGAAAGGAAGGATGAAAGAAAGGGAGGGAGGGAGGAAAAACGGAAGAAAAAAGGAAAAAAGGAAGGAGAAAAACAATGACATTAGAAAAAGAGGGATAAACATACAAACGGATAGATGAATATAGAGAAAGTCATATCCAGAGAGAAAAAGAAAGGAGATAGATGAAAGGAAGGATTGGAAAGAAGGAAGGAAGGAAGAAAAGAAGAAAGGAAAGATGAAAGAAAGGAAGGGAGGGAGGGAGGAAAAAATGAAGAAAAAAGGAAAAAAGGAAGGAGAAAAACAATGACATTAGAAAAAGAGGAATAAACATACAAACGGATAGATGAATATAGAGAAAGTTATATAGATACAGATAGATATAGCGAGAAAATGATGAGAAAGTTATATAGATGTAGAAAGAGAGAAAATGATAGCAAGATATAGAAAAAGAAAGAAATAGAAAAAGAAAAAGAAAGAAAGAAGGGAAGGAGGGAGGGAAGGAAGGAAGGAATGAAGTAAGTAAGTTAGGATCGAAGGAAGAAAAGAAAAGAACAGAAAATGATAGCTACACATACATACACATTGGTGAAGATAAAGGTATGTAGAAATCAATAGAGACAGCTATAGAGAGAAAACAAAAGCTAGTGAGAGGAAGGGAAGATATGCGTATAAAAAGATATATAAAGAAAGATATTGGTAGAAATACATAGAAAGAAACAGATAGAAATAGAAAGTAAAAAGGTGTACAGAACAAGTATGAGAGAGAGAGAGAGAGAGACAGAGAGAGAGAGAGAGAAATAGAGAGATAGTGAGCTAGAGAGAGCGATAGAGAGAGAGGAAAAAAACATAGAAACATAGAAACACTTAGATGAGGGTAGTTAGAGAAACATGAATAGAAAGTGATAGAGGTTGGCATATGTATAGAGAAAATCGTATCTATAGATCAAAAGATAGATGAAAGGAAGGAAGGAATAGTAAAAACACAAAACTAGAAAAATATGGAACACATAGAAACAGATAGATGAATAGGGAGAATATATATAGATACAGATAGATATAGAAAGAGAGAAAAAGATAGCAAGATATAGAAAAAGAAAAAGAAATATAAAAAAGAAAGAAAGACAGAAATAAGGAAAGAAAGGTAGGAAGGAAGGAGAAAAACAAAAACATTAG